>NC_069720.1:23088034-23428034 GCF_027358585.1 Pangasianodon hypophthalmus
ACATTTATAACCAATAATGTGTGTGTGTGTGTGTGTGTGTGTGTGTGTGTGAGAGAGAGAGAGAGACCCACTCGACGCTCTGTAGAGCCTCCACTAGCTGGGTTTTCTGGTCAGGAGACATTCTTGCAAAAACTGTTCCATGCAGGACCAGCTAAACCATCACACCAACAAACAGTTAGCCTTCTAATAAAAATGCTCAACTCTCAAAACACACAATTTATCTTCTTAACACATAATTAGCTCAATAATTATGCTATAAAGGAGCAGTTCTAAAAGTTTTTGCACCCCTTTAACAGTAAAAAAATAAATTCCACTGACCCAATCACTCCAGATTTATTTTAAAGGAACACAATCCAACCATACAATAATAGGTTAATAATATAATAGGTTGGCTTTTTAAACATGTATAATAATATTCTGGTGATTTATTGGAGCCACAGAGCTTTTTATTTCTGAATTTTCCACTGACCGAACACAGAATATCCACATTACACACATTATATCTAAGCAAGGCCTGCTTGAGTTATTGTGATTTGGTGGTTTAAATTAACCAAGTGACCAGTCAAACAGGCTAATAACTAGAAGAAGAACTTTGTTTTAGAAAAGAAAAAAAAAATAAATGTCCTTGGACCCCACTCTGAGAACGACTGCTAAACAAATGAATAACAAATGCGTGTTGTTCCTGACCTTCTGGAGCAGATCCTGGAAGTGTTCAGTAATGACAGCAAATGATTTGCCACTCATGGCAAAGTGGTACTTCTCCACAGACCTCTGTTCTTCAGGCCCGTCCTCAACACCAATCTCCACCTCCTGCATCAGCATATACAAAAACATCCATTAGAAACGAGCATCTCTCCTACATAAGACGACTTGGCAAAGGCTTTGCATCAAAGATGAATTTATTTGATAAAAAATTCGCCATTTTCTTTGGGATACAAATGCATCCTTTGCATTTGTACTTTAAAGCTCCAGGCAACACCGTTTTAAATGTTCAAAAAAAAATCTGTGAGATCTCTCATTAAATAAGCAATTATCAATAGTAGATTCAAGACAGATTCATGATATATATTCAGCTACAATTTAATTATAACTGAAAGCTACGTTCTGCCTGATCCGAAGTGTGTAAGCATGTCAAATCGTATACTGATTGTCGTCTGAGTGCTGTTTCCCTGGAAATTTAAACAATTCAAAGTGCTAGGAATAGAAAAGTGTGTAGGAATGACACAATGGAGCTTTTGTTTTTAACACGTGAGTCATTAATGTTGTGTGGCGTGTTGGTGCATTTTGTACTTAATTTCTAGCAGCACATTATTTGCAGTAAGCAGCAAAATCAGATAAAATTGCAGTGTGTGTGCACTTCAGTGCTAGAAGCAGCGCACATACCACGTCTGGTTTAATTAAATGGTTTAAAATGAGCTTCACAAGCCTCTCTTTACTGAGCGGTCAGGTTAACATTTTCAAATTTGTTTGTAACGTCATGAGATTTTATTATACAAAAGCAAAAAAGACTGACTTGGCTTTTCAACGCGCCCATCTTAATCATCACGGATTGATGAAGAGCCTGCGTGAACAGGAAGACGTCACTTAATTTCTGTGTTTGGGATAAAATAAGCACTGGCATAAGGAGATGGATAATCTTAACTGGCACTAGAATCTGAGAAATCTCTTAACTGAAAACAAAATAATTTAACAAAAAAAACATGATACATTAAGAGCCAGGGGGGGTGTAAACTTTTGAACAGGATGATCGGTGTAAATTGTTATTATTTTGTCTTCTGGGAAACATAAAAATGTCTTATGGAGCTTTTGAAAGGCAGTACTAAATGAAAAAAATAAGATCTTTAAACAAAATAACAATTTACACTGATCATCCTGTTCAAAAGTTTACACTCCCCTGGCTCTTAATGTATCGTGTTGCCTTCTTGAGAATCAGTGAATGTTTGGGCCTTTTGTAATAGTTGTGTACGAGACCCTCAGTTGTCCTCAGTGTGAAAAGATGGACCTCAGCATCATATAGCCGCTGCTGGAAAGGGGCCAAATATGCAGAAGATGCTGGAAAAGGAGAGAATGTGCAGGAGCTGGAGGATTTTTCTGAAGAACAGCAGGCAGTTTAACTGCTCAGGACAAACAAGCGACTCATGAACAACTATCACAAAACATAAAAACAGTCGTTGATCATCCAGGAAACACACACAGTATTAAGACTCAAGTGTGTGTAAACTTCTGAACTGGTTCATTTGTGTAAATTCAGTTATTATTGTGTAGCGTGGATGATCTATTATGTAAACACGTGTTATGTTAAATATCTTATTCAAAGAAGTACTAAATAAAAAACCAAATGCAATTTATATGATCCCTCTTATTTGTTTTTAAAATAATGAACATTCTGCAGATTCTGCAAGGCATATGTAAACTCATGACCCCAACTATACATCCTATAGACTGCACTGAAACAATACACTGTGTGTATCACTCCGCTTGTGTGTGCTCTCCACGTAAAATTCCACTTCCTACTTCGTTAATACAGTTACTACAGTAGTGTTAGTGACATCGTCAGAGGACACGGCAAATGATATACGTTTCATGAATATAACTTTTGATCTAAAACATGAAAGCTCGTCAGATGAAGATGAAAAGGAAGAAGGGAAGCTAATTTCACCAGAAGCACCTTTAACAGGAATGTACAAATCGGAAATGTGAGCTAGATAAAAGTCTGTGTGGCTTCCTCGGGATCTAGTGGAGCAAAAATAAACAGAACATTTGGCCATACTGTGTCTGAAATGTCACTATGATATTAATTTCTTGTTTATAGAACTGTTGTATAAAAGCGATCATGATGAATGTGATTACCTACGGCTTCATGCTACACAGCCGTGCCGATATTCAGTACAAGTGCACTCTAGCCCGGACAAAATTGCTTTAATACAGAATCATTTTTAAATTCAAGCATTCCTGTAATGTATGTAAGCACAGTCTCATTCCAAGTTATACATGACTATATAAAGGCTCCTTAAAGTTGCTGTTCACACTAACTGGCCTGCTAACTTTCTGCACTTGCAGTGTCAGTGTCTGTACTGCAGAGGGAGCAGTCTGACCTCCAGTGAAACAGGCTTGCTGGAGTGCTTGCTGGGGTTGTCTGCATAGCGCCAGTTGATCCTGGCCACCTGGCCGTCTCTAGGGGGCAGGGCATCAGCAATAATGACTCGGTCCTGGGGCAGGATCATTCCGCAGTCCCGTGCCACGGAGATAGCTGTCAGTATATTGTCACCTGGACAGAAATGAGTACATAAAACATTAATTATAATACAATAAAAATAAACTTTATTTATATGGCACATTTCATACATTTGAAAGATAACTCATAGGGCTTAACAATCAAGAGCTGAGAGAGATGTCATATAGAGAAACTAGAAGAGTGTAGAATAAAAACCTATATTATATATACACACACATATACACACACATATACACACACACACATATACACACACACATATACACACACACATATACACACACACACAGACACACACACACAGACACACACACATATACACACACACATATACACACACACATATACACACACACATATACACACACACATATACACACACACATATACACACATTATATATATGTATATATTAGGAGATTTAAAAACTAGTAGTAAAACCGTATGGTTGGTTGGTTCCACAGGAAACAGGAAGCCAGTGCAGTGATGCAAAAACTAATAATATCTCTGTTCCTGGTATATACAAATGTGCTGCATTTTTTGCAAGCTCTAATTTATTTCTTGTGGTTTCAGGTAATCCTGTTATTACAGTAGATTGGACGAGAAAAAACTAAGACATGAAATTTTTGAGTCATCATCTGAAGGCAGGGTCTAACTCACGCTATTTTAGATTTTTTCGCTACAAACTTTCCATGAAGAGCCAGATTTCCAAGTGTATTCAACACCTTTTTTCTCTCTCTTTGCTTCACTACTAGGTGCAAGAATTTCTGTCTTATTTTTCATTTAGTTAAAAAAAAATTGCTATCCAAACATCAAAGGATGCTGGGTAGACAGGTTACCGTTTTATCTTTTAAGATATTATCTGATACTACAGATATGCAAAGCTCTGCATCATCTTTATAGCTATAAAAACCAACTCTGTGCTGCTTAATAGTCGGACCTAATAGTGAAAAAAAAAAAAAGCGAACCAAATACCAAGCCTTGAGGTACAAAATAGAAATATAAGAGATATTTATCTGAAACAATTTCTCCTAAACTAAATTAAAATACTGTCTTCCTGGTAAATATACAGATAACGTTTCATCAGCATTAACTCTCAGATATTTATCACTTTCAGTAGTGCTGTTTCTGTACTGTGTGTTATTTTCATTTAAGAAATCATTTAGTTGTGAGAAGACCACTCAAGTATTTTACTAAAAAAAAAAAAAAAAACGGTAGGTTAGAGAAAGTCTAATTTTTGCTAGATAGATCAAGATTATGTTTCTTCAGGAATGGTCTTCCTGTTGCTCCTCCCTGGCAGAAGCTCTTTGTGAGTTAGCCAGAGAGCTGAAAGCTTTACAGGTTGGGATTACAGGAATTCCTAACGTACCAGAACAAGCGGCATTAAGCTGAAAGACTACACACTCGAAATAGCCATCAGCTCTGCGTCAGTGTAGTTAGAGGTGTGTTCAGACAGAATCTGCCAGAGATTTTTCTGTACCTGTGACCATGACTGTGCGGATGTTTGCCTGTCTGAGGACCTCCAGCACTCCGGGAGTCTCGGGCTTCAGCTTGTTCTGCATAATGATCAGCCCCAAGAACTCCATGTTGGTCTCTATGTGGTTCCTGGAGATGCAGATTACCGCATGTTAACATGAGCAAACCATGCATAGTACATCCATGTTTAGTATACTGCATATTTTAAAGTACATTTTTAAACTCTAAAATGTAATATATAACTGGTTAACTTGTCTTAGAGGGCTAGTGCTGATTATACACATGGGGTAAAATTTCTTAACAGAGAGCAAAAGCAGCATTTTTCCATTTAAAGACTTCCTCCTTCATGTAATACTTTAATTACAGTCCGTGATAGAGCTTCTTTCTTTACAACTACAGTAAAGAAATCCATGAACTGCTGAACCTGAATAAGCACAAGCAAGACCAGGACAGAGAGACAGGTGGGTCTGAGAGCCAGCTGGCACCGAGTCCTCTCTGGATACTCAGAGGAAGGACTGTGAGATCTCCAGTACCTGTTAATGTTCTGTACTTTATGCCAGGTCAGTTTGGACTCCAAGCGTCTGTGTGCCAGAGCGATGACGCGGAAACCCTGTTTAGTGTAGTCTTCCAGTACCTCTGCAAAGTCCTGTGGCACTGCAGAGCACAGCGAGAGAAAGAGTTTGATACGGTAAATGGCGCTGCAATCGTTAACAAAAATTCTATTCAAATTCTATTCAAATTCAACCAACCAGTCTCTTTCTTGCATAGACCTGCCACCACCTCGGGCGCCCCCTTGAGGTAGGCATCCATTCGTTTTTCTCCGAGCAGCCGAGCCACCACGCTCATCCTCTGCAATGCTGAGGAGAAGGGGAACTGCCGCACGATTCCGATCTCGTAAGACGTCTGTAAGGGACACATTCAATACAAGATGCTTCACTTTTTTCCCCACAATTTGGTCACGTGCCAATTCCCACCCACCAGCCAGCCAGCTCTCCCCAGTCAGGAAATTACTATCTACCCTCTTCTGCATACATGAGCTCACAGATATCCATGATTACCTAATGTTGCTGTGATTGACAAGGGACAGAGAGCATGCCAGCCTTCTCATCCAGAGAGCATGGCCAATTTGGCTCCCATGGCTCTTGGCTGTGGAACTGTCAGGATTCAAACCTGCAATCTCCTGATCGCCTTTGCTTTTCTGTTTTTTTTTTTTTAAATAGAATTTACACAAAAAGTCAACTACTTACCGACAGCTCGTACAGCTCCTGTAAAAAAAAAAAAAAAAAAAAAAAAAAAAACACAAAGCAATGTTACTATTTGCCAAAACGTTAACATGATTTCTGCCAGAACATGCTGATACTTTCTCATCTAGTATGCAGAGAGGGTAAACACACCATATCCTGCTCACTTGACATCACAGGTTCAGGAAGGAGCTGCTTGGGTGGGCGCACCACAGTGGGCATGATGCGGTCATGAAGAGAAGTCTCCTCTTCGGTGGCCTCCTCCAGGATCTGTGACACACACAAAGTGTATTTTAGCATTATACTCTGATAAAAAGTGTTTGGAAATACTTGTGTCTTTTAACAGAAGTCATTTGTTACATTATAAATATTTCACAGGTTAAAGACAGTGAACAAATTTCACTGTTTGAATGGTATTCAAGTTATTATATTATCTGTGTATTTTAAGGCAACAAAGCCACATTTAATGTACTGTATTAAAGGAATGTAGGTTTTCCTGTAACAAGCTGCTTTTATTCACCATGTAGCGGTGCTGTACAACAAAATACTACACAACCTCTTTACTTTTAACATAACAGTTCAAGGTTATTTATGAACAAACTACGTTATGAAAGCTTCACATGGCAAAAGATGCAGGTTTGTTTCTAAGCTATGCAAACAGGAATGGAAATACTGGAAATACTGTACTGGAAATCCAAGGACACAGAAGCAGTGAAGTATCAAAATAGGTAACTGCTGAAGATTAGAGCCATGCCCATTAATACTGACTGGCTACAAACTGAACTGAGATCAGTGGATCGAGTTCTCTCTGTATCTGCTGCTTTTTTGACAACTGCTGTTTTACAGTTAAGTAAATGTTAATTGCTTCTTACAGTTATCTCACAAAGTAGCTTCAGTGTAGTTAGCTACGTTTTCTTGGTAGCTTGTGGTGTAGCTAGTTACTTTACCAAAAGGGTAGTTTAGCTGTTGCTTGGCTATTTTAAATCATGCGTAGCTTGTAACTGGATTAGTTTCCCCAAACACTGTGCGTTTGTAACAAAGCATTGCCAAACAAGTTTCACAGTTACGAGCAGGACTGAAGTTAGCGTAATCTTAGATGATGCAAGCTCTTCACTTGATGTGGTGGAATAAACAACACAAATGAAGAACAAACCCAGCCAGTGGCCTCAAACATCTTTAGGTCCAGAGGATCTCCTGAGAGTTGGCCCTCGATCTTGGTGAGAGAGTGACACGTGGCCATGCAGGCTACAAAGTGAGACTTCACCAGACTTTCTTTATAGGCGTTCTCCTCTGAGTGGTGGAACCTAGAGGGTGAGAGCGAGAACAGCAATACTACAACCATCCAAACAGATGACCATGAACACAATAGAGTACATGCTTGCACCTGAACCTACATGATATTGTTATTAAAGCCTGCGATTATTTGATGAGAATCATATTGCGTACCTGCTGTTCTCTACTCTCTGCACACCCCACAGATCCAAGCCGTCCTCAGTGAGTGTGCCTGTCTGTAGGAGGAAGACCAAGAGAAGTTACGCAGGCACGCTAGGCTATGAAAGTGAGACTATACAAGAGAGGGCTGTTTAATATCATAGTCCTGATTACTGATCTCGGGATGTACTAAAGTGAATCAAGTATACAGCATAATGGGACAGGCGAGGAAAGTTATAGGGGAGTAATAAAAGAAATTAACACAATTGGTTTTTAAAAAAAAAAAAAAAAAAATAGCTTAATGGGGTCAGCGCTTTGTGTATGTTGTATAACATGAAGCGAGAGTCATATTTCACATTATAATCGTACTCTTGTTTTCTGACGGAAAAAACAACACACAATGTCATAAAATAATTTACCAGTAACATTACATGTCCATTCTGAATGCACGGTGTTCTACAAGAATACTTTGCAAACAACGCTGCACTTTGTTAAGCCTACCTTGTCAAAGCAGATAAGGTTGAGTTGGCCACAGATGTTAATCCTCTGTGGGCTGATGCAGAAGATACCAAGGTTTTTGAGACGTCGCTGTGCATACACGATACCCGCCGTCATCGCCGCAGGCAGTGCGGGTGGCACAGTGATGGTGATGATGTCCAGAGACTCGATGATGATGGTTCTAGCAGGAACCTGCGAGTACAGGAATCTTAAGTTAAAGTATTTTGCTGTTTTGTATATATACAGCTCAGAAAAATCACATCAGCTTATAAAATGTACCATTTTCCCTTCCAGATGGATTTTAAAGCAATAATAATAGCTGTATTAGGCATTATATCTCCAAGTCCAGTCAACAAAAAGAATTCAGTTAAGACCTGTGAAATTCAGACCCTAACTAATTTAACTCAAGCTTGCACTGAGCATAGGAGTGAAATTCTTATTTAACTAATAAACTTCTGTATATAGTGACAGTACCTATTTATAATAACTTAAAAGACAATACAGATATGGAGTCATTGTTTTTATGTAATGGTCAGGCTACAGTGGTGCTGAAACCCCTACAGCGATACTATCACGGGAAGGGGGGTGGGGGTGATAACGGTGATAACAATAGCTATATAAACAAAAGAAAAAAAAAAAACAAAGTTACAAGGACCAGAAAAACATATTTGGAGGAGGATACTACCTCATTCATTATGCTCAGCACGATCGAGTAGACAAAGCCAATGCCAGCCACTCCAACGAGACAAAGCAGGAACAGGTAGGCATCTCTGTACAGCTTAAAGTCTGTGGGTTTAGGGTACAAGATGCACCGAATCAGCTGTCCCTTGGCTGTACTGAACCCTAGAGCAAAGTAGCGAGAGTGAGCACGCATACAGAAATACACACATGTACCTATGCACAAAAAGCCGCTCGAGTTATTATTGTATTAAATAATTATATTCTTAGGATTGTTTTCTTCCTCAGGTCAAAGTCACTTTGCCACATGAACAAACATAAATGTGTTACTTGCCTTCAGAATCACTAAACTTTTAGTAATAAGGGCATCATGACTTGTACTATAATAATGAGTGGCATTTTTGGGGCTTTATCAGTTTCACCCTGATTATGGAAGATGAACATTATCAAACATAAACGTTACAGCTAATGTAAGAGACAAAATAAGTAGTATATTGAGGGAACTAACATGGGTGAAATCCACCATCAGAAGCTTAACGAAACACCTTATCAGTTGTAAGAGAGACATGCTCCTTAATCTGAAAAAAGTGACATGTTTGTTGTGGCCACTTACCAGTCCTTACCACCACAGCTTTAACCAGTTCTCCTGAGTAAAAGCGGGTCTGGATGACGTTGGTGCCGCAGAACAGTGTGTGTCTCTTATGCTCCTCCATATTGTACACCTTGTCTCCCTCAGACCCCTTGTCTCCCTGTTGTGGGTTGGGCAGGTTAGTCTTAGTGACAGGAACACTTTCGCCTGGCCAACAAAAGAGACAGAGCGAGAGAGAGCATGAAGAATCATTTACAGTCACGTACAAGTTGAATGCAGTGAAACTCTTTTTTTTTTTTTTTTGCACCTCCCAAATTGTTAGGAAGCTTGGGATAGAGTGCAGGGGGCCAAGATACAGTGTCGCAATATGAAGTGTTTGCAGTGTAACAAAGGGCCTCGTCCAATACTGGCAGCTAGGCAGTGCTGGGGCTTGAACTCAGTGGCCCTCTGTGCCCACTGGACCACTGAACTCAATCTCAAATGATCAATAATATCAATCTCAATTCATCATTGAAGTAAGCTTAAAAATTTGGTTTTACTCTCTGACTCCAGCAATTCTACTTTGAAACCATATCTAACTTTCAGATAACTCAGATAATGAATAGAAAAAAGTACACAAGCAATTAAAAATATGTAAGCACAATCAGGAGTCTTCTAATAAGATGATGATGAATGAGTATTTTCGCTCATTTTCTAGAAGAGTCCCAACATTTCTGGACTTTGTTGTATGTAGGTATTGTTCCTATGAACAATACTGTAAATTTGCAGTCTAAATCTCAGTGACAGTACCAGTGAAAAACGACTCAAAGGGATAAGTCAGTCTCAATGAAATTACATTTGGATGAAATTACATTCATAGAGTTAAATGCCTTTTTGCCTGTTGCAACACTGTGGTCTGAGGTTTGTCTAAATACTCTGGCCAGGTAAGAGCAAAGATGAATATAACATTTGATGGATTCTGACAGATGTGGTTTAGCACTGATGATCTACAGTACATACACAGTACGATTCATTTATTGACTCAAGTAGCATCAAAGAAGCTGATATGAAAAAATGTGGCCAGTAACCTGTAAGCATGCTCTCGTTGACGATGCAGGTTCCACTAATCAGCACCGCATCACAGGGCATGATGGTCCCGTTGCTCGGGATGACCATGACGTCACCTGGGACAAGGTCTGTAGACAAAGCTTCTTCAATCTCTGTATTAAGGGCAGATAGAAAAAACAAGCAGGAAAGCAGGGGAAAGAAGAATGTGTCAGAGTGTGGCTCACCGCAGAGCTGCAAATGTTTAGAAGAGCTCATGTTTATGCAAATGAGTGAGGTTGCTAGCCAATCAGGTGAGGGCTTCACTAAAGGGGGAAGACTTTAATTTTTCATAAACACATCCAAGTAAATGTCAGAAAAGTCCACCAGCGTTGAGAAGAGAAACACTGTGCATTTTCAGCCACAAAATGTGCAAGTGGACATGTAGATGAAGGCGGGTGATCGAGCCTTACAGCCCTGCCCACTGGCCACCAAACACACACACACACACACACACACACAAGCTTTAAATACTACAGTGGCTTCACCATAACCATATTTTATACAGGGCTGAAGGAACCGAAAGGAACTTGAATCTTACCATTATTGGCTCTGCAGACTGATACACGAACAATACTGTGCGCAGCCACCATGTCATGTAACGTGATATATTGCTATAAAAAAAAAAAAAAATGAACAATTATAAACTTCCTATACTATTCAGGCAACAGAAAAACAAACACAAACACACAAATAACATTTGTATTATATAGCATACATGATCGGGTTCTCCTAATGTGACTGGCATTTCCAAAATTTCCAACAGCTCTTGAACATCTCTTGGGATTGGAACTGGAGACTCTCATTGTCTGACTGGACATTTTGTCCTTATAGAATGTACAGTAATGGATGGTACTAGGCAAGAGAGACTCAAATGGCCGACTCACCTTTCTGATGGTGTAGAGAGAGGTAGCTACTGATATGATTGACATTAACATTATAGCCATAGCGTAGTAGTAGTATTCATCGGCACACCACAGGATAACACTGAAGAGTTGGAAGATGTAAAAGGGGTTGAGAACCTAAGAGCCAGACAGAGAGACGTGTGACAGACGAGAGAGAGAGAGAGAGAGAAAGAGAGAGAGAGTGTGTAATATAAACGAATCTGTTTATACAACACACACTGAAACCACAGCACTACTCGCTAGAAAACCATGCAGAAACTGTGCACTGGAACAACAAGATACTAACTAACTCTGTGGCCAGGTTGGTGGTTTTCCTGCAGAATTAAGCTACATGATGCAGGGGGGATTTTTGCATAAGTTAGATTAATTATATCACTGTTTTACAAGCCAAATAAGCATGCCACCTGGGTTTTCCCTTTTCGACTAGTGAAATGGCTCATCAGTAGAAATGATAAATTGTCATTAACGTAAATGTATTAAATAGTAGACAACTTTTACTCTGTGAATGTCCTTGTTCATCAGTGAACTGATGTATTCTTATGACAATGTATATAATAACACCACCATTTTAAGATTTTGACATTAGGAAATTTATTCATTAGGTGGTGCTGGGATTTAAACTCACTACCTTATGATGGATCACTAGTATAAAGCCTTAACCACTGCCCTTAGGTTTTAATATTGCTGTGTTTAATAGATGCATCATGCAATGTTACTAGATTTAAACAGCCAGAAGGCTGTGCTTAGATAACAAGCATTCCAACCAGCACTATACGCTCCTCTTCCAATCAGTGTTAAAGCGACTGACGTCACTCTGAGTGTTTACTTTACAGAACCATTTCTGTGGTTTAAACTCTTAAACAAGAAAGGTTGATGCAAGTCATTAAATTGACAGATATATGAGCTGGATTAGATCAAATATTGAACCACACTCCTGGGCAAAAAGAGGGCCAAGCCCAAAATGCAAATATTAAGCTTTTAATGGTCTTAACAACAAGTCATTGGTCAGAAAATGAGCAACAATGAAACAGACGCACTCCTGAGAGCTCCTGTGCCTCCATTTGCTGAACTGTTTTGGGAAAAGCTAGAAACAGGGAAATTCACTTACAGAGTCTTCTTTGTACGCAAAGGTAAAAGCATGATAATGATTAAAATGTTTGATGTAAAATTCAAACTAACACATGACTGGGTGTGCAAAATTTTCCAAAAATATCTTCTGGAATTTTTTTATTCCTTAAAAGATTAGTCATTATTTGGTCATCTGCCACACCTGATGCAACCCATTAGGAGCCACGAGGCTTAAACTTTTAAAGAACTCAAAGGGAAAAGCTTTCCATACTAACTTCCTTTATCTATTTGTTTAATTCTTGCTAATTTCCTGACCAATGATTTATTGTTAAGACACTAAAAGCTTAATATTTTGCCATTTTTGGCCCCCCCCCCCTTTTTTTTTTCTTTTTTCCCCAGGAGTGTAAACTTTTGGAACAGAAGCTGAAGGTCTTACCTCCTTGATTAGCAGCTTGAAAAGGGAAGGCACTTTCACAGCAATTTCATTCACTCCAAAAAATAGTCTCCTAAAGGAAAAAAAAAACAAAAAAACCCCAGCAATTTATATACTATTTATAAAACCTCAGTATTCTTGTGACCACCTGAGGGCACACATATTTTTGTTGGTTTGAGGCTGGTCCAGTTTTTAACAGGTTAAGGCGGGCTGCTGAAGAATGTTTATACTGAGTGATCTACTCATGTCTGCCAAAATTTCATTAAAAAAAGTCTCTGATAGAGCTGAAATGTGTGCACCAACACTAATTCTGATATGCTCACAGAGGACACATGATCCTGCAGACTTTACTGAGTATGCCTGGGTTTTTTTTCCTTTCCACATTGCCAAAGAAGTTAACATTTTTATAGTCTGTTATAAGCAGAATGCTGTCTTCCACACATTATAAAAACAAATCTATAAAAACTGGTCTGCCAACCTGAGGAGAATAAGTCCATTATCAGTATCAGGTGTATTTACAGCAATAATAACTGAAAACTGTGCAGGACTAGACTTGAGAAACCCTGCCCTATATAATCAGTCCAGTTCTTTCTTTGACTGGGAACGTCTGTATCGTTCCCACTAATCGGATGTGTTGCAGTATGAGTATGTATTGTTAAATAGTTATTGTTGTGAGCATTTGGCCAGTACCTGTACTCCTGTTGGTTCTGGCTGAGGCCGCCGCTATGCTCCGAGTGGATGCTGGAACACCTAGGCTCCAAATCCTCGAGACCCCTGCATACAACGCACCAGCATTAACAAAAGCCAAACAGCTGAATATTCACAGCTATTTTTCACCCTGTTTCAGGTCACCAAATGAAGAATCACACATAAAAAAAATAAAAACAAAAAAACAAATAAAAAAAAGAGAGGCTGCTTACGTTAACACTTCATAGTTTTGGACAGCGTCGTTCCAGTAGTACTTTGTGCTATGGAGTGTAAAATAGCGGATCTGAGGGGAAAAAATAAAACAAATAAAGCCCAGGAATCCCAAATTCAGCAGTGACTCAGCAATGCACTACAGCAAAATGGATCCTGCAGCCCTTACAGATATTAGTCATTAGCAAAAATCTGGTACGGACACAGGCTGGTATTATGCTATTGGTATGCCTTAGTCAGACTCCATGAGTACCTTATGCGCTTTCACTAATACTCACTAGTGCACAGGGGTGGGGTGAGTTGTTCTGGCCTTCATGTTTCACAATGGTATGTCAATTACGCATATATCTATGTACAAAATGTGGGAGGATTGTGAACACCTGTACAGGCTGGTACTCTGCGTATTTCCTGATGAAGCCTTCAGCTGGGGTGTCAGAGGGGTGGGGGGTGTGGCCATTGGCCATGTGGGTGGTGCTCTGCGAGTCCAGGCTGCTGTAAGGATCCTTTCCCGGGGACAGCATCACACGCACCTTAGCCAGGAACCAGCGCTTAAACTCATCCTGGAGGACACACGCACACACACACACGCACACACATTGACTCGTGCCGCTTATTGCACGATAAACCCCATATTTCCATATACAAATCATAACTGCAGTGTTCAAAAGTTATTTGCATAGATTCTGTCACATGAGCAATTGGTGAGTATTAAATCCTAAACAAATCATTTTACATGATAACAGGGAGTTGAAAATGGCAGTTTATTCATGCACTTTCCTATGAAACTGCTACTTGGTTCTAGAAACTGTTACCACACAGACTTGCAGATATACAAGTCTGACAAGGAAGAGAAAGAAGGAGCACAAAAAAATAACAGTAAGAAGGAGAGGATGAAGCACAGGAATAATAATAATAATACAAAGAAGAAGCAGAAGTAGAATATTATGAGAAGAGCATGAAAAAGGATGAGGATGAAGAAAAATAACAAGATAGGGAAAAAGGGGACAAATAAAAACAAGATAAAGACAATAAATAAGGAAGAAGAAGAAGAAGAAGAAGCAGTACGTACAGTGCTCTGGAGCAGTACCACCTGGGCGTCGCGGATGGTTGTGCGGGTGCATGTGGCCTTGACACACCACTCAGGTAACCAGTAAAGCAGCAGCAGCAGAAAGCCGCCTGTACACAGCACACCCACTGCCACCAAGGCCAGCTTCCAGCGGCACAGCCTGTACCCGCTCAGCTCCTGCGACATGGACACGGCTCTTACACCAGGGTTTGCCATCAAATAAAATGTTGAATTCAGGACAAAAGGAGGGTGCTTAAAGGGGTGCTCCAGAACAGTTACAACCTATCTGTAGCACTATGGGTGATTATCATGGACAATAACTGTGACACATTTCCCTGTAGTGAGCAAAGAGCAGAAAATTCTATATGGCCAAAAGTATGTGGACACCTGACCATCACACCTATGTGCCTATTCCAAAACCATCGCATTTTAACAGCCTCCACTCTTCTGGTAAAGATCTGAACTAGAGTTTGGAGTGTGGCTGTGGGGATTTGTGTTCATTCAGCTACAAGAGCATTAGTGAGATCAGACCCTGATGTTGGTGAGGAGGTCTGGGGTTCAGTCGGTGTTCCAGTTCGTCCCAAAGGTGTTCAGTGGGGTTGAGGTCAGGGCTCTGTGCAGGACACTCGAGTTCTTCCACTCCAACCTTCACACACCATGTCTTCATGGAGCTCGCTTTGTGCACAGGGGCATCGTCATGCTGGAACAGGTTTCAGCCTCTTAGTTCCAGTGAAGGGAAATTGTAATGCTACAGTGTACAAAGACTTTCTATACAATTGTGTGCTTTCAACTTTGTGGCAACAGTTTGGGGAAGAACCACATATGGGTGTAATGATCAGGTGTCCAGATACTTTGGGTCATACAGTGCAAGTACTTGACATGAGCACGGAGCGGAGCATTCATTTCTGTGCTTTCTTGCAATGGGTTAATAAATATACGATGTAAATATTTGCATTAGCCATTGTATATGATCACAAAGTTTGTTACTCTAATAAGATTTTTCTCTGTTTCAGTTAGAAATCTCAAGAAATTTGAATTATCAGAGTCTGCACTGCTATCGCAGGGCTACAGGCTGAAATATAGTTGTTTATATTTTAGGCATCCACTGTATAATACAGGAAGATATTTTAGATTTTGTATTTTTTCGAGCTAGAATTCATGACAGCCCTTCACATTGCAAAAATAAATCAAACACATCACCAATTTCCCACATTCATAAACAATGGGGGTGTTTTGGAAGCTGCACCACCACCATGTATCATGGACTTTAGAGTGCGAATTGGTTATATAGTCACATGTTTAAAATTTTATTAACTGCCCCAAAACCTGCCCTTAGTCTTTCATTATAAGTGTGTTATGAGTAAAACTCCTGTCCATGGTAACACCACATATATTACAGTTATGGTAGGAGTGAGGTCAGGGTAGTACTCTTTATTTATTAGTGCAATTATGCACCATCATGCTTGCCTCAAACAAGCAAGGTGATAAGAGAAGAGCTACATCCCCTTCACTATCGTACGGTCACGTGAACACATTATGTAACCCTCTCCGCGTGATACTGAGACTCAGCGAAATTGATGTGCTAACTTTCCCAAACAGCAGCATGTAGGGAGCCAGGACACTAGGTCATTAAGCAAGGATACAGCTGCAGCACTAACGGTTCAGTTACAGCTACATGTGTACAGTCTGGCTAATCTGCCAAGTGATGATCTTAAATTAGTTAGTATTCACAACTACAATGCACATCTAATCGATCTGAAAGTGCAGGCAGAGAGCTTACCATTTCATCCTCCAGCCCCTTGTTAACAATCTTCAGGTCTTCCTTCTCCATCCTGTGCTCCTGTTCCACCGCCTCTCCAAAGAGTACTGCTAGTTACCTGGAAATATCACACAGTGTCTCAAAGAGTTCAAGATATACGAGATGCCACACACACACACACACACACACACACACACACACACACACACACACACACTCCAGTCATGACCCTGACCTCTCCAGCTGCATTATACAAAAATACAAACACACTTTATCCATTCATTCCCACCACACAGACACTTTTTTCACTAAACTCAGCATATTGCTTTAGTCTTATACGCCGACTGCACTTCCGGCTTCAGGAACACTTTATATTACACTCCTCAAATAAGTTCTTAGCTCTAACATGTGCAAAGCTGAACACACATGGCATGCCAGAAGTCCTGCAAGACACAGATGCAGAAGCACGATAAGTGAGCAAAAAAAAAAAAAAAAAAAATAGCCTGTTCAAAAAGAAGAAAGTGAAGCAAATAAATGAGTATAAAAACGAGTTCCCAAAGTAGGGGTCGCGACCCCATGTGGGGGGGTCGCTTTATTTACAGATGGGGGTGCGAGAGAAACTCACAACATCCTCTTCTGTTTCATTCATTTATTTCACAAATTAATATTAGAAATATTGAAGAAAGATTGTGTGCCAATATTTTTAAATTGTTACTGCTGGTCACATTCAGACAAGCCAAGTTTAATTTAATAGTGTACATGTTTATTTTAGTCTTTTTTCACTATTCTGACAAGCTGCGCTGATGTAGTTCGGCACTAAAAAAGGACGGAATTCCCCATCCATCTACCTCTGCTACACAAACTAGCGTTGTGTCACATACGAATCGCATACTTACATACTATTCTAGACTATTACTGGGTACTAACACTAACCGGGTTTCCTATTACAGTGTGTGTTTGAATTTTAAACACCATTTATGTCACCTTCGAACCCATTGAAAGGTCTGTTTTGAGTACCAGTCTTCTGGATTATTAAGTACTTTTAAATCTAAGTTCAGATTTTCAGGTTTTTCGATTTGAGACACAGCCCACGACAACAATCATGAAGACGGCGTAAAGTTTTAAGACAGACGTAGCTTGTCAGTGTGACAAGCGACCCTGTCCATACAGTCGTACAATTTGACAGCTCGACTGGGGAACCTGAAAGACAGGGCTGTTTCAGCTCTGACGTGCCATCTAGAGAATGTTGTTTTTAAATCTTCTGGATGTACGCAAGATACACAGCGAGTGTGACCTATGCCACTGCGACAGCTTCTGCAAGCGCATGCAAATCATGCTCCAAGAATAAACCAGACCTCTCTGCTTTGCATGGGGACGTACGTTTCCTTTAACACAACCCAACACTTCCCACTGGACTGGTAAATCAGTGCAAGGAATATTCCTGTGGTTTTTAGTCACTTATCTTACACGTACGTAAGCTACTGACATAATAAAAGGTTCAAATACTGCAGTAGTCCTGAATTACAAATCTGGGATTTTAAAAATGTAGGGTGGGCAAGGCTTAGGGGTCACAGAAAATGATTAATGTCCATTTGGGATCGTTTGCCCAAAAAATTTTGGATTCCTGACTTAAAGTTTGTTAGCTGTTAAAAAGATGGTCCCAGTTAAATGACTGATATGAAGCCAAAAACTGTTTACGCTGTTTCTTTTATTTGGCTTTTGCATATTTTATTCATAATAAACCACAGAGCTGTTGAAGTCTCAAATCTGTTCGGTCGGGTGTTTCTATAACGGCATTGTTACTACTGTATTCTATAATATATATGTTCAAGATATTTATATTTGCCAAGATGTCATTTTTCGCAGTGCAGGCCGAAAGCCATCCCGGGATATTTTACAACTAGGTTATCATCCTGGATCAGTATCAGACCAGAGTCAACCTGTTTTGCTTTTGGATCAACTGACTTTTTTTTTTTTTGGGTTGTTGACTGAGACGAGTGACCTTGTCTTAAAGCATCCTGATATCTCACCTCTAATTTGGTAACAGAAGCCTGCAGAGAAAGCACAGTCACTAGGGGAATGTCCATATTAGATGGATATTTGGTACTGGCCGATGTACAGAGCTTTGATATCAGTACTGTATCAGAAAAATTGAAAAGTTTGCCTCTGTACATCCCTAATGAAATGTTAAACAGCAATACATCTACGAAACATTATCACTGCTATTACAGTTGAGGTTGGTGATACAGCAAAGTTCAAATGCCAGATAAATGATGATTTAGTACTTCTTGATGGAAATGTAACCTCAGCAGCTATTGTGTGCTGATCCTCCTGACTAAGCCAACTTCCCCATGAACAGAAAAGGACAAAGGGCTCACAGATTAGACAAGATGTCTAAATGTTTCATTAGAAACAATCCATGACAGTTTATCATGCAGCCATTAGAGTGCAGTAGGTGTTTCTCATTCCAAGAGAAAGCAAAATACTACTATATCGCCAAAAATCTGTATGGCCAACATGACACCTGACCATCACGCACATATGTGGTTCTTCCCCAAACTGTTGCCACAAATGTAGAGTCACATGATTGTCTGAAATGTCTTTATGTGCTGTAATATTAAGATTTCCTTTCACTGGAACTAAGAGGCCCAAACCTGTTCCAGCATGACAATGCCCCTGTGCACAAAGCGAGCTCCATGAAGACATGGTGTGTGAAGGTTGGAGTGGAAGAACTCGAGTGTCCTGCACAGAGCCCTGACCTCAACCCCACTGAACACCTTTGTGATGAACTGGAACACCGTCTGAACCCCAGACCTCCTCACCAACATCAGTGCCTGATCTCACTAATGCTCTTGTAGCTGAATGAACACAAATCCCCACAGCCACGCTCCAAAATCTAGTGGAAAGCCTTCCCAGAAGAGTGGAGGTAATTATAACAGCAAAAGGGGACTAAATCTGGAACGAGATGTTCAACAGCACATATGGATGTGATGGTCAGGTGTCCACAAACTTTTGGCCATATAGTGTATCTTCACATGCTAACACAGGCACACAAAAACACCCAGACAAATCTACTCACTTGTTAGTATTTTGTTAGTATTTCATTGCCTGCTACAAATGACCTCTCTAATGGAAATTAATTGAAATTCACAATGTAACTGCGGTGTTGTCACTGCACGAGTGGCGAGCGGTAGCACATAAGGATTGTGAATATGTTGAGAGAGCGGGGGAAAAAAAAAAAAAAAAGAGAGAGAAAGAAAATAGAACAAAAGAAAGCAATTCAGACTGCTGGTGCAGAGCACGGCACCCGGCCTCCTCAACAATACAGCAGCAGGGAGGCAGCATGGCGGTGCTGCTCCCTGGACCCTGCCACTGAGCCTGATCTTATCTGGGCCCCTGCACCCGCCCGACATGTCACACAAAGGGGAAATTTAGCTTAGGACCTTGCCCTTCCTACTATTTTACACCAGCCGCCCAGGCACTGCATAGCCATGTCCAAGTACTGAGAAGAGCTGATCAGCATTCTCAAGCCATTTGTGACTTTTTCTGTAATCTGCCATGCAAACTTTTACTCCTTTAAACGTGAAGAAAAATCATTAAATATACAAGAAACAGCTATGAAAATCATTTTATTAGCTTAATCAAAAACTCTGTACACCGTAACTGCAGGAGACAGTAAGGAAGATTTGAAAGAAGCATTCAGATCACATTCCTTGCACTGCTTTATTTCGTAATTCTCTCGACTAAAGTACAGGCACGCCTTCTATCTACTTGTTCTCACCACCATTCCTTATGTGTATGTGAACCCCTCTAAATCTATTTTTTTTTCCCCCCACTCGGTACGAAGTTCCATGATCATGCCTGATAACTAGGAACAGCACGGATTTCCAAAAGCACAAGAACTTGTTTGTGTTGTGTTGTTCACGTGAATATTGAAGAGAAGAGATGACCAGCATGCACTAATCTTTTTTTTTTTTTTTAAACCTTCTGTTTAACACAGCACTAGATGAACCCAAGTGAATAAAATTCAACATTTGTAAAGACGTTGTCTACTAACTAGGGATAAACAGTGACATGCAAACACATCCAAAGTAAAGAGTAGTAGAGAATGGTTAGTGTTTTGTTCTTGTGCTCCAGCGCATTAGAAAAACATAAGACTGATTAATAGAGATGAAGTACAGCCTTGCACCTTCAAATATCTCTTCAGTTAATAACTGTGTGAAGTCTGTGCTCAAAGACATGCCGGGAATCTACCATGGTAATACCCAGGTTTGCTCTGCAATACAGTCATTTCGGGTACTGGATTTAAATCAGGTGACTGACCGGACTTATTTTTTTGGCTGTGATCAAAAAAAAACTCTGCTGCAAGGCCACTGTGTTGCAGGTCACTGGCCTGCTTCATAGTCCAGCACCGTCTAATGAAAAGCACCGTCTAATGAAAAGATTCATTAGCCGGTGCTTTTCATTAGACGGTGCTGCAATCTTTTGAGACATCTGGCTGAATCGAAACAGATAAGGATGTCCTGTAGATCTCAAAATGACCATCTTCAGCTGCATCATCGATAAAGATGAATGAGCTGAATTCCTGTGGTACATACACAACTCCTCCATGTTTCACTAGTGAAGTGGTCTGCTTTAAAGGTACAATAGGCAATTTTTAAAAATTTCTTACTTGCAAAAAAATGACCTGGAAGATATGCAAAACATGATAAAATATAAAGATTTAAGCCATGGCCTCAGCACAAGTGATAAGTGGCTGAGAAAACCGTTCGGAAAACTGATTTCCAGTCCAGAATGCTGGTTTGGGTTTGGATGTGCCTCCTGTCAGTCATTTCACAGAAACACTGGGCTACATGCCACTATAGATCCTGGGGGCGGAGCTTCATAAACATAAGAGGGATATGTGGTTTTCAAGGTGTTAAAAAAGTAATTAAAAACATTTCAAATGTCAAATCTAACTGATAGAGACCTAATCTTACCCAATGCACTTTTAAATCGCAAGCAGTTTTCATGCAGTTTATTTTTCATTTCTCTGGTACACAAGCCGTCTCGTCCACTCCCGCGACATTATACTTACTTTCAGTAGTGACGTCTCCCAGTACTGTTCTGGTGAATCAGTGGTTTGCACTGTGTGGTGTACCTCAAGCACATTTGTCCTTAAATTCTTGGCCACAATTCTTTCTACATACACTGAAGAAAATATACTCATCTACAGTTACGCCATTATTAAAGGATTTTCTCAAAGTCAACGCTGACCTCATGCGCTATACCAGAGCCATCAGGTAATCTGCTATTAGTGTAGTCATTTTCCTTCTTAATAATTAAACAGCAGATTTCTCGACCAAGAATGGATTTAAAAGTGGTAAAGCAGAGCCTATACTTAATCTCAGACCTGCACTTATGCATGTGCCAACACTAACCACTACTACTACTACAAACATTACTATTAAAGGTGCATTAGGGACGATTTGTGGAAAAATAGGTCTCTAATAGTTAAATGGGTGGAGCTTAATAAGATTTGAAGGATTTTTTTATATATATGTTTTTTTTTTTACTCATTGAGCCCACCCCCACTTCCACCCATGTACACAAAGCTCCGCCCCTAAAACTTATGGTGGTTCAACTAGAGTTAGCACGAACAGAGACTGTCATGACATCATTTTCAAGTGCACTGGGACGTTAAGCTGATTGAATGCCGAGTTACAGCTCTATAAACATGCAACTTCTGTCATAATGATTAATGAGGATGTGAATGGGCGTTGGGGGAGTGTCTGTGAATGATTGACAAGAGGCCAATCCAAATACAACAACATTCCAGACCAGAAAGCAAGTTTCCAAAGTGTTTTGGAACGTAATACACTTGACCTGAGACCATATCTTAATATATATATATATTTTTTAATAATTTCTACATAATTTTCCACATTATTTCTACTAGTAGGAACTTGAAAATATTGACTATTGAACCTTTACATAAATAACACACCTGACTATTTTACACTGGGTATAAAACCAACTCTGCACAAACTTACAGTGCCCCAAGCATAACACGATGACGTATAAAACCTACAATCATCTCTAAATGGGTCATGTTCATGTGAATGCACAAAAATAACATCGATATTTTAAAAGACAGTCTGTCTCTTAACCGCAACGCTCAGTATGCAAGCTCAAATCCAAAACGACAACGGCTATTGGCAATACAGTTTTAGAACTTATTGTAACTAAAAGTACACTGACGTCTAAGCAACTGGAAATATAATTTTAATTCCTACTTTTCTGAAAAATGTGTAGTGTTTTCACATCAGCAGCTCTGACTGAAATGCTGAACAAACCAATATGAAGAAATAAAGGCTGAATGATTCAAACTGAGTTATAAAGAGTGCTGGACATCTAGAGTCCTATCCTGAGGGGATTATAAAATATTCACATTATTATGCCATGAATTTACTGATAAAAAAAAAAACATCCATTTGATAATGTGCCATATTTTATTATAAACTGAGACGCTATACTGGCTGTAGCTGCCATGGTAAATTCAGTAAAGACAGCAGATAAACTGACTGCTATGACAATTTTCTAGGAGAAGAGAGAGAAAAAACACCAAAACTGCCAATTTTGATGGAAATAAAATCAGAGAGTAGCACCTGCAAATGCTGAAATGACTCCAGGTCCCCATATAAAACTAATATCATCCAAATAGTGCTTATGATGCTCAGATACTACTTACTAGTATCTTACCTTTAGTGCACTGGAAAGAGAAGAATATTAAGGAGTCAAATAGCCTTTCTTTGTAAAATCCGATCACTTTTCCATGATCATTATGGCGGGTGATAAATGGAAAGAAAAACCAAAAGGTTTATTCAGGCACTGGGCCACCAGAACAGCTTTAATGCATCCTGACATAGACTCCTGGCCAGAGATGGCTATGGCATTGTCCGGATGCGAATGTGCCATCTCTCAGGTCGAATGCTTTTCAGTACTCTTCCGAGATGGTGTGTAACATGTCCCCTTAACTAGATTAGATTAGATTAGATTCAACTTTACTGTCTTTGTGCAGAGTACGAGTACAGAGCCAACGAAATGCAGTAACTATTGCAGATGGACAACAGTATCGCCTGTTGCTCTGAGACAGTAAAAGAAGGGGGCGTGGCCAGATATACGTACCCAGTGTTATGTGTATGTTATGCAAAAAAACAACACAGGAAGCTGGTTAAGAGTTGGCTGCAACTTCTAGTCGCTAGTGTTAGCATATAGTCTTTTTTTTTTTTTAATTAATTAATTAGTCATTAACAAGGTCAAGAATGCTTGACCTTGAGAAAGTCAGAACTGTAAATCAACATAACGAGTTATTACCTGTCACTAAGTTCATTATACAATTGAAATAAAATTATATCGTGTCGGCGGGGGGGCGTGGTTTAGCGTCAGCTGTGGACGGAGAAGAGGCGTGGTTTAGCGTCAGCTGTGGACGGAGAGGAGGCGGGTCGAACCAGCAGGTAACGTGTGATGATTCTCACCTGTGTCTGATTACCAGCAGTCTACTTATTTGTGTCTGTCTGTGCTTTCAGTGACTCCTGTTACCCATGAGCGAGAGAGAGAGACAGAGTGCGAGACTGCTAGGCAGAGCTTGCGAGACACACACACACACACACACACACACACACACACACAAAGAAGCATGAACGTGAACCTGACAGAGCGAAAGCTGTGAATGTTTTCTGCTGAGTTTTGAATGTGTGCTGAAAAGTGCGGTCTGGATAAACTTGAGCCCGGAGCTCAGTTAAGACTCCGCCTGTCTCTCGAGTCTTCCTCCACACCCTCACACGCCAGGGTTCGACATTGTATAAACTACACGTGCACATGCTCTGTGCTGAACAGCAGCGGAGATACTTATTTAACTCCTGTATAGTGAAGTCGCCCTGATAAACAACACGCTGTTACATTTTCATGTTCTGCGAGCAAAGAGATTCACGGCTTTCCACAAGCATTGCCAAGGGAAGCTAAGGTGCATCAAAGAAAGACGTCTTGTTGCACTGCTCTCAAGTCAGACAGCAGGTTATTAAGGTTCGTACAGGATACAAAATAGACCAAAAGGAAACACACATTATGAGAAACAGCCCAATTTATTTTTGCTGCTCTTTAAGCTGTAGACACCATGTTTTCCGACAAACATTTAAATCGTCCGACTTGCCAGCCACTCGGAATCTATCGGCAATTCCCGATACTATCATCAACCATCCCAAGCATACTACTCAGTCTCGCGCATTCAGTGTATACAGAAATAGACGCCTGTGCAGTCTTACATTATAGCACATTAAGTAAACGACACATCAACCGTACAAATCCACATTGGTGAATTTTCACAATAGACATAATTGATTTGTTGACAAGTCATTCCAGCCGTAGCTATTAGCATGAAATAATGCTTAGCTCGTTACTGTCTAGTAAGTGTCAGATGTACACAATCTTACTACAATACTCAAGCTGTTATAATACCTTTGTATGGTATTTGGCACAAGTTGCCAAATCCTTTCCTGAAAAACATTCAATCAGTTTATTCGCACATAAACATGTGTTTGGTCCTAACTAAGCCAGTTTAAGCAGAACTGGCAGATGGGCGTAAAGGTGTAAGCAGGTGAGCATCTGATACTTGCAGAAGACATCTGTAAGACTTTCAAGCATCTGCATCTGAGCCCAATGTTATATGCAACGAAAGACTGAATTGTCTGATCAATCTTTTCACATGCTATTAAAGCCTCTGGCAACACGTTTTAAAAAAGAAGAAAAGAAAAAAAATCTTTGTGACTTATGACGTGCCATTTAATAAACATTTACCAATGGAATATTCAAGAACTGTATATTCCTAACTACGAATTACATCAGAAAGCATAAGATCATAATACAAAAGATCACATACTGATCAACAGTCATGCCTCTCTGGCAATATACAACTTTCAAACAGCGCTAGTGCTAGAAAAGCATGAGAAAACCTGTGTTTCTCAGGTCGTAAGGGTTAATCATTATTGTAGTAGGTTACAGGTTTATATATAAAGAGTGAGAGTTGGTCTTACCTTAAAACGTGGGGCACCAGGGCCCAAGGCAGCCCGTTCCTCTGGAACAGCTTGCTCTCACACTCACTCTCTGTCTCTCTCACGATGCAGACCTGGACCCTGCAAAATCACCAAGACAAAACAATGCTTTAATTAGGAACCACAAATCACAAGCTCTAAAGCCTTAGAAAACATCCACCCTCACTTTCAGGGCTCTTGCGTAACCCGTGAAGAGGTTTACAGATTTGTGTGTTCAGCAGAGAAGAGTGAATTAAAGGTGAAGTTGCAGTGACTGGTGATTAACTGGACACATTTTTGGGAGACGTTTGTTTGTGTGACTAAGCAAATGAAGTAAACTTAGAAAAACTAGAAGATGGCTCTCGAGAGGCGCAAAAATGAAAAGCGCCGGCCCAAATGTCAGGCGATCACAAGCTCGAATCACGATGATGACACAGCCGTGCGTGGCCTTGAGCAAAAAATGCCCGTGCTCTCTGGGTGCGAAGGAAAGGCATTACTCTCACTCCTCTGTCAATCACAGAGACCCCAGCTCTTCGTCGATAAGCCTATGTATGAGGAAGAGGGCAGATAGCTCTTACTGAGGGTGTTACACTGCCCTTGTGTATGAGCAGCAGCTCGAAAGAAGATGAACTTGGCTGACTTCACACGTCTCAGATTAAGCAATTAAGCACGTGTTAGCCTTCACCCTCCCCAAGGAGTAGCTGGGAGGGAACCGGCTGTACATAAAACAAAAAACAAACGTCCAGAACACTGTGATAATAAACAAAATCACAATACTGGGAATAGACCAGAGGTACAATATGAAATTTTCGAGGAAACTTGCAGAAAAAATGAATAAGCGTTACTCACTTGCAAGATGTAAATGTGTGTTATGAAAAGCCACTATGCTTCCTAGTACATGCTAGCACCTTCATGAGACGCTACATTGTATGACTTCAACTTATTAGCCGTCTGGGTTTGGCCAGGCAGTGACCCAAAGCTAAATTTGTCCCCATTCATTTGTGTCGAAGGCATGAGGCTTGAAGTAAACAACAACAAGCCAAACTCCTCATCACGAAGAGAATGCTCTCTGTTCAAGTCTAACCACTAGGCCTGTGGATTAAATAAGATTCTGTGACTGCCACATTATACGATTGTGTGTGATTATGCCTAATCCTGAGGGGAATTTTGGTACTTTTTTGGTAATAATAGGACTTTATTGTGTGAAACCACATAATCCTAGAGCAAAATCGGTTCTTTTTTTAAGGCTCTGCGACTGTGTCAGTAAAATTTTGGTCAGTTTAGGAAGTTAAGACATCGGTCCAAGAGCTCTTGCGCAAGGCAGTTTCAAAACCGCTTACACATCTATACGACGTCCATCTGCACGTTTAAACACCAGGACGTTCGGCAAGTTTGACAGCCTTGTTTTCAGTTTCCAGAGAAAAAGAAAAATTAGAGGCTTAAAATACGCCTTAATCAGTTCAGGAAACTACATCCAGCAGAAAGAATGTACTAGGCTGAAGAGGTTGTTTGATCCCAGGCTACACGTGTGTTCTGCAGATCTAAGCAGAAAGCAGTAGGCTCCATGCTCCAGTAAAAGGACACCCCACCTCTCACCGCAGACAGCGGCACCACATTGTTAATAATAAGCAATGACCTAATGACGGGCGGTAATAATTCATGGAAGCTTTTGGAGGAGCGAGGGTTTTGTTGCAGGGCTGCTCTAAGCTCAATGAGCTTTCTTTATCACTTCCTTTGCTAATCAGAGCACATTAGAACAAGGCCTTTTGTTTATGGCAGCAGTGACACGGAGCTGGGTTTCACACTGGACCTCACTGCTGGACATGACCTACCATTCCAGGCTGTTCTTCTCTATTATCACGCATTTCTGCGCGCGTTAGGAATAAGAAATGGCACTCGGCTCTACTTTTTGCCTTTCAGCGTAATCAGTTTATTAGGAACATGACTAACACTTCAGCCTGTCGGAACAAGCTAGCTCTTTCTCCAAGTTCTGTTCAGGGTTCTACTATGTTGGATAGGTACAGTAAGTGTAAGATAATTAGGCTTAACACTGTTGAGGCAGTTTTAATACAACAAAAAACAAAACAATACAAAACAAAACACAGATATATGGACTTCACTTGCAACATACATGCTTCTGCCGAGATAACAAGCAGCCGAACAGAGCCAGGAAAAAAGGTTTATTGTGATTTCACACCTAGTTCATGTGAACGTAACTGACAGAAAACATGAGGGCAAGACACACTCTCTCTCTCTGCATCTGTCCCTCTCTCTCTCTCTGCGTCTGTCCCTCTCTCTCGCTCTCTCTCTCTCTCTCTGCGTATGTCCCTCTCTCTCTCTGCGTACGTCCCTCTCTCTCTCTGCGTACGTCCCTCTCCATCTCTCTCTCTGCGTATGTCCCTCTCTCTCTCTCTCTGCGTATGTCCCTCTCTCTCTCTCTCTCTCTCTGCGTATGTCCCTCTCTCTCTCTCTCTCTCTCTCTGCGTCTGTCCCTCTCTCTGCGTCTGTCCCTCTCTCTGCGTCTGTCCCTCTCTCTGCGTCTGTCCCTCTCTCTCTCTCTCTCTCTCTCTCTCTGTGTATGTCCCTCTCACTCTCTCTCTCTGCGTCTGTCCCTCTCTCTGCGTCTGTCCCTCTCTCTGCGTCTGTCCCTCTCTCTCTCTCTCTCTCTCTCTCTCTGTGTATGTCCCTCTCTCTCTCTCTCTCTGCGTCTGTCCCTCTCTCTGCGTCTGTCCCTCTCTCTGCGTCTGTCCCTCTCTCTGCGTCTGTCCCTCTCTCTGCTTCTGTCCCTCTCTCTCTCTCACAGAAATTTGAATGACGGCGATAACGAAAGGGAAGTAAAAAAAACATAAAATCTAAAACACGAAAAGTTAAAGCATCATACAATGCAGTCTGCACAAAGCAGAGATGGCTTTCATAACAGCGCATCAATGCACAAACAAAAAATCAAAAAAAAAAAAAAAACACCTGAGAACTCCTGCTTAACGAGTGAAATATATTGAAACGGTGTATAGTACAGCCACAGCATGCTTGAATTCTTGAATCTGATTGGTCAGAATGCGTTATTTTTGTATAACAGCACGGCTCAGACAGTAGTTCCAACTGTAACATGAACGATACGTTAATATTTATGCACTCTAATACGTAATATTCACTCTTCTTGCGCGTCATGCTGCATTACACCACCCCCAAGCGTGCATTATTACTGACATATGACATTTCATATTTTTTCGACGTAGTAGTAAAATGAGTACAAGTCTCACGGTTTAATAAGGCCGGTTATGTTTTGCCTGTTTAATTCTGCCTTGTTAACAGTGGAGCTACAAGACGTGGAAAGTTATTCGTCACAGTTGTGATTTACATTATATTATTGGAAAAAAAAAACAACAACAATAAACTACAATGCCAAATATTTGTTGTTACAGCCGTTCTCATTTATAAGCTACATTTAAGCTGATTATTTGTAATTACCTATTAAAAATTCACTTTTTGCAGCACCTAATATATACCAGATACCCTGAAAAAAGTACACTAAGATCATATAGCTTTCATAAATTGAGATAATCAAATTTTAGAACTAACCATATTTTCATGTTAAGAATTCAATGAACTTAGCACTACTATTATTTACATGCACGTATTTAAACAATAATTCTATTATCAATGTTTATTTAATGTTGAATGCGGTGTCCCATGATTTCTTGTTGGATTTTCACATGCAGGCAAAAAGAGAAAAATTGTAAGAGGCAATTTTAATCAATTACATGTAACAGGGAGAATTCAGTCTTTTGTATGAGGGTAAGTCAAAAGAATAAATAAATAATAAAATAAAACCCTTAACGTTATTTAGCGCTTTTTATACATAATCTCCATTTCATTCAGTGCTGAACGAGTGTTCGGATTCTTCTAGAAATAAAATTCTTACAGCTGCGTGTGCAGCCACTGATACACAATCTGATCCAGGATCTTTCCACCCAATGACCCCTTTAGTGGTCTGTTGTGTGTGATTGCTGATGACTCACGTAATTTACAACTGCGTACAGATTGTTTCTCTAATTTTAAGGTTTTCGTTTGACTCAGCCTCATATAACAATTGCGGAAAATAACTAAAAGCTGTGCACTCATTTACAGATTGGCACAACGTCAGAAAGCCGCGAGGTCAAAAGATATTACAAAACTGACACATACAAATAAAAGGCTGTGGAATTATTCTGATAAAACAGTCACTTTGATCAAGCCAAAAACTTCTAAACTTTATAAAGATCATATCTTTTTTTTTCTGTGATGTGACAAATGGATGCAGGTTTATTACATTTTTTCGTTTATCTCATTCCTGCGGTGCAGCACAACAAACACAACGCTTCTTAAATGAGATTGTACTCACTAACAGGTTAAAAAGAAAATCAAAGAGTCATCTTTTCACTCCGCCACTGACCCGCAGTACTCCGACACTTATTGTGCACTCTTCTGACCACAAGCTTCAGAATCAGTTTACAAAAAACAAAAACTTTTGACCACAGTGACTCGAAACTGATAAAGACTTGAGGGTGTGTTTTCTTTGGTTTTTCCCGGTCCTAGGACGGGAAATTACGAGTTATGATGTATAGTTCTACGCAGCATTGTCACTGGATTGGAAATTTCACAGCGTTGCATCTTTTAAAGACTCCAGATAAAATCTGTGGCTGGTTGGTTGCAGTCAATATTTTCCCCACTTTGTTTTATGACACAAAGTAACAGACTCACTACTGAAAACTCTGGGGGAAAAAAAATCCCTTGATATCAAGTTCAGGTGCTTCCATTACTGCTTGGGTGACGCATATTCATGGAATTAATCTCTGACAATATGCATTTTGTATTTTTTGCAGCAGTTCTGGGCAAATGGACTTGCTTTACAACCTTAAAGATATTTCGCCACTTAGCCAAGAAGCATTACTAGTACTTGTAGGTCAGGCGTGTCCAATCTGACCTGCACAGGGCCGGTGTGGCTGCAGCTTTTCATCCGGAGCTATACCTGGATTCACCTGTTTAATCAGTAGATCTTAACCTTCAACTGACTATCAGGTGCTCGGTTGGAAAGAAAACCAGCAGCCACTCTGGCCCTTTGTGGATAGGACTGGACACTCGTGTTATACACAACCTGGCCAAAAGCATGTGGACGCCTTCCACAAACTGTTGTTAGAGTGGAAGAACTCGAGTGTCCTGCACAGAGCCCTGACCTCAACCCCACTGAACACCTTTGAGATGAACTGGAACACCGACTGAACCCCAGACCTCCTCACCAACATCAGCGCCTGATCTCACTAATGCTCTTGTAGCTGAATGATCACAAATCCCCACAGCCACGCTCCAAAATCTAAAGCCTTCCCAGAAGCGTGGAGCTTATTATAACAGCAAAAAGGGACTAAATCTGGAATGAGATGTTCAACAAGCACATACGAGTGTGATGGTCAGGTGTCCACAAACTTTTGGCCTTATACTGTATATCCATCCAACTAGATTTATTACTACAGGACAGTCTAATTATTCACACATCTATGTTTAAGCCAAATAGCATTAAATTCCACAGGACTTTTTTCAGACCAGTAAAAAGAAAAAAAAAGAAACTAGCATTAAACAGAGTGTTCGGTTTCTTACAAAGTATTTAGCCCCTATCCTTCTCTGACCAAATCTTCCACTTACTCACAACAGCTTACGTTACAGTTTATATCTGATGGGCTTGATGGTGGCACATGAATCTGAAGGGATCTGAAGCGAAGCTACAGAGAGAGTGAGCTGTTGTGAAGAAAAGCAGGAAGTTCGAAAACAAAATTTAGCCCTGAGTCATGCCACATGATCTTGGATGACTAGCTGCAAGAAAGCTAAAGCCAACAGAGGGGAAAAAAAAGCACTGCCGATCAATCACTAAGAGATGGTTTTTAACCCTAACATGTTTCAAGATTTTCTCTGCTCGATATACTGAGAACAAAAAGACTGTTTACAAAGGTGTTTTTCTTCACAGCTATAAAAAAGCTGATTTACTGGGGGGGAAAAAAAAAACCCCCACAACAGGAAAGTACATGGCTTAATAAAACGAATTAAGGTGCTATAAACACAGAGGTGCCAGCACTGCTAACAAGAAAATCCTAGGAGGCAGGGAGAAAAAAACAGAACTTTACCAGAAAAATCCTAGTGTGTGTTGGTGGACGAGTCGGCTGCATGGTAACAGCAGAAACTGGGATTGACTGAACTGACATTTAACTGCAATCTGCAGAAATGTTTGGAAATTATGCAAGTTCACGTCCAGTCTGCAGTCTGGTCCATATCAGTAAACAATGAGCTACAAACAATGAGCGTTATTTATCAATCTTTTAGTAAAGTTGTGTGTAAATGTTTGTGTAAGCCAAACCAAACTAAAATTTTCAGCTGGATTTACAAAAGTTTCAGAAAATGTTGATTTTGTATTTCGTGACACCCAGAAAACGCCATATAAGGTAAAGCTCACAGGCAGTGGGAGCATGAAATGAACCATCAGGGTAAAGCTTGAACAGCAGAGGTGGAAGTTATTTTGACTCACTTCTATGCCAATAAAAATGTATAATACATAATATCAATAAGTAAAAGTGGGCGCTAAATCTTCCATCAGCTGAGGTGTTGGTTTACAGTTTATGGCTATTCGCAGACAGATCGATTCGTCCTCAGTTTACACGGCGCCATTTCTTTTGTCATGATTAAATGATTCTGTTTATTTGTCTTAATTTATGAGTTTGTGCTTCTACATATTTTTTTTTTTTAAATATTCTTTAGAAATGCCAATAATATGAAGCTGTTCTTGATGGTGCTCTTAGTCTCTGACCCAGTGAACTAGCATGAGGATGTGTTTTTGATAGAGACTCCAAAGCAAAAAAAAAAAAAAAAAAAAAAACCCTGTGTGATGATACTTTATTTAATGTCTACATTTAAACAATAATGTTTGTTTAAAAAAACATTTAATTTAAAAAAATTTTCATCGAAAATGGGGAAAAAATGTAAAAAAAAATAATAATAATAATAATAAATTCTGTAAAAATGTAAATGAAATTTACAAATTAAATATAAAATTAACATCAAATCACCTGCTTCTAGTACGTTTAATTAAAAAAAAATTATTAAAACTTAATAAAAAGACACCATGATATCTTGTGACATAATTTATCAAAATACCGATATATCATTATATCATCCAACTCTAATAAAATCTTCTGACATCTTTCTTAAAGAACTCAACGGTTCAGAGTCAGGATTTAATCTGAAGTTTCTCTTCTCACTTCAATCCCAAATTTCACATTTGTTGCTATTTTTAATCCAAAGCACTTCACAGCACGATCCCAGGTTTATCTTGGACTTGTTGGAGGTAAACCCTGTACGGATGGCTAGAAAGACGGCACTTTTTTTTTTTTTGCACTCCCACCTTGGCTGTTCCAGGCAAATACTCCCGATGTGGCTTGAGAGACTTGCACCAAGTCAGGACATTTCACATCCCGGTCAAGAGTCAACATTGGCAGACTTTCTGTCATACGCTAACGTCTTAGACCCGGTCTGTGAAAAGTAACCTCGGCATCACCTCAAAGCGCGCTTCTCTGGAAAGCTTTAAGATTCCTTTAAGCTGCTCATGTTACCCAAACTCTGAGAGAAGAGTGCGGAAAGTTCGGTGTAAATTACAGAGCAAACATGGGAAGCATTCAGCTGTCAGGATCGGAGAAAAAGAAAAGAAGTAGTGCCTAGTTTCTCTAAGTCTTGTGAAGATCATCTGATCTTACAGAGAAAGTCCTGAATACGATCTATCGTTTAACAACAATCTGTGTGTTGTAATGAATTTTTTTTGAAGCCTCAGCCAGGAGCATTTAAATATTCCTTTCCAGTTGAAACATAATTTGTCTAGACAAATGTATCCCAAAAGCACTCTAGGTTTCTTGATTTTGCCATCTTCAGCCCTATTCGGCTGAGATTAAATCTACACAGGGTCCTGGAGTAATTTCCTATTTTGCAGGTGCTACTCTGTGATTTTATTTTAGACCGGCTCGGCCATGTCGGTGTGTTTCTCCGTCCTCCTCTGAGAAAATTCCAGGCTGAATTACTGACCATTTTTCACCAAAATCAAAAAAAAGATGTCTGACTGCTGCTACGTGCCATATTTAGTCTTGTAGCACACGTATCAGTGACCCTCCCCCAGATATTAAACACTTCCCGAATCACAAAATTAAAATCGGATGCTTTAGAAGAGGCGCTCTACCGTATACTTGGTCTGGGTGCTAAAAGCTCATCTCGTCTCTACTCCAGAGCCTCTTCGACCGCTTGACTGGAGCGTGATCGTATGACCATGTGACGCAAATACCCCGGTTCGTAGAAAATGCAATCCACGAGAAACTCGCTTCTCTTGTGGTCATTTTATTGCTGTCCAGATGCGAGAGTTTTATCACTGAAGAGACGTGGAAAAAATTTATTACAGACGTCCTCCTGATAAACTGATCCAGTCTGTGTTACTGTAATCAATCATAGTGTAATCCAATGTGCATCTAATATTGTAAATTTAAAAAACAGTCACACTAAAATATAGACTAATTTACAAAAATATTGCATCCTGTTCAGTAAATCACAACATCACAGTTAAGCTTCTTGCTCTAATTCTCACATAAACAATCTAATAACTTATAGGAATTTATGGGAACAGTGTTTGGAGCTTGTTGATGAATCAGAGATGCCTTCTGCCCGAATGCTCGCAGAGCTTTGTGAGAAAATTGCAGGTGCTCACACACACTTTCAAACAGTGAGCTGCACTGAACTGGGGTGTTTGTGCCGATGAAACACATTCATTTCTATAATTATTCTTCATAAAGCCAAGCCTAAGGATGGGGCAGTATACCTCTCTTCAGGTATATTGTTACCGATTCCTGTAAACGTAGGCCTACAGTTTTTTGTTACATATTAAACTTCCTTATTGAAAAAATATGAAGGAATTTCCAATGCACACTTGGTATCAATATGAATAGACCAAATCTGCTTTACATTACTTTACGAAGGTTACTTTACGAAAAATAACTCGGATAACACCAATAATGCTTATTAGTATAAGAGAAGTTATTTAATCAAGATACTTGAGGAAAAAAAAACAAAAAAAAAAAATTCAATGATCTTATGATTACATACATAAAATAATACAAAATACTGAGACATCATATACCTCTAAATATTCCATTTGAGAAACGAGGTGTCTCTGACGTTATTTTTGTCGATTATTTAGTTAATTAAATAAACCTCAATAATTACAGGAGACTTGTATTCTATTAAAGCAGCTGTGGTTAACAGGTTGGCCATTAAAGTCTATTAAAAAAATAAAAATTTCTTCCCTCACAATGACTTGATGATTAACAGGAGCTTAAGAGGAGCATGTGTGCTTAATATTGACTGTTTACTATTTATTTTAAATGAGAAGTCGCGAGGGAGTGTCGAACAAGATGGCTGCACACTATTTGCTCTCCTACACCCTGCTAATGAATTCGTTATGTCCGTAAATATCTCCATAACTTTTTCAAATTATTGTATAGCCATGTTCATCCAAGGTAACCGAAACGGAAGGTAGGAACGATAGCATGTCTACAAATACGTCGAAATATTTTACAGGAACACGCGGCTGCACGGCAAAGTCCGGTAATGGATTCTTCCACGAGTCCAAAACATAATCAAACTGAACAGAATTGGAGAAGTTTGGAGAATTTGGTCACAGAAGTTATTTAAAGTAGAAACAGTATAAATCTGTTTGTATTGTAGAGTAATGGTAGGATTTTGAATAGGCTTGGCAGAACTAAGTGCACGAGAGAGTGGGACTTGAAACTTGGTAGTTTAATATGGAAGGCTGATTTCAAACTTTAACAGATTTAAACTTGAACAAATGACTTTTCATATCGTGGAACTGAGTGAGCAGGCAGATAGACACGCACATAGAGAACTAGACATCATAAAGTCTCACGGCAGACAGACGGGAGGATGAACTTTAACCTGATCGTTTGCGTACTTGGCTCCATTTGACCTTTATAGATTTCATGACGCTCTAGCTGACTCTCTTATAGTCGTATTTATCACTACTTATATCTACCTTGGCAGTGGGGATGTGGTTTGGAATTAAAAAAGCAAAAGAAGTTAATATGCAAGCTGTGCAAACATTGGGCCTCAATCATTTATCAAGCTGGTATTTATAAAACTCCTGTAATTTTGAGGAAAAAAAAAAAACATTCGTATCCTTCTCATGCTTCTGAGTGTGTGTAAATTTACACATAAGAAGACTAACTCCAAGTAAACCTCGACTTGATCAACTTCAAATCATAATTTGATGGATTACTGCACTTTTATATCTGGATTATACTCTCTAGTTTAAATCGCTTATTTTATTATGTTGACAACATTTAGCAGACGCCCATATCCAGAGCGATTTATACAAGAGCTTTGGAGTTTCTCTCAAAAACACCTTCTCATGCTAGTTCACTAGGTCAGGGACTAACAGTACCATCGAGAATATTTCACAAAAACCAGACTTTTTATATTATTGGAGTATGAAAAATAAAAAAAGCATGCCAACACCAACCCATAAAAGACAAATAAAACTAATAATTTAATCATGACAAAAGAAATGGTGCTCTATAAACAGAGGACAGGCCGTTCTGTCTGCACACAGCCATAAACCGTAAACGAACGCCTCAGGTGACAAAAGATTTAATGCTTGCTTTTTATTACCATCATCTTTTTTTTTTAAACTGCCATAGAAGTGAGTCAAAACAACGTCCGCTACTGTATTTCAGACTTTATCTTGATTGTTCATTTCGTGCCTCAGCTGTCTGTGCACTTTACCTTTTATGGAGTTTTGTGGGAGTCACCAAATGCAAATGAGCTTTTTTCAGGAACGGGTGAGTAACATGCGTACGCGAGTACAAGGAAAATCAGCCTGTCCAAAACTTTGGTAAATCTGGCAGAAATTTTTAGTTCAGTTTTGTTTATCATTTACACACGACTTTAATAAAACATTGATAAACGAGGGTTAATGTCTGGTTCCTCAGTTCCACAGTAGAGAAAAGTAGTTTGTAAAATATTAAACTTTTTTTTACCAGGTGAGTGAATGGAGAGAATACTTGAAAAGGCAGAGCTCAGAGACTGACACCTCGTCCAACAGGACATGACATGAGATTACCAAGGAAAGATGAGTCAGTAGAACATCAGTATAAGATGGAAGTACTGATAATCCTTTTAATCTAAACAAACTGCCACCAGAAATATCAGGAAGTTGAAAAAAAAAAAACTCTACCATCATGGTCAGCTTCCTAATCACACATTCAGGTGACACTGGCATATAGGCTAGGCTTGTGTGTTATTCATTTTTCACGTTCTAATTTTCACCAACATTAACAGTATTTTTAAAATGTTACATCTGACATTTCATTGTAGCCCTATTTAATCCTTTTGGTTCAAAATCTTCGTCCTTTCCTCGAATAACCCTAATAAATACAGTTAACTGATGGTAAATATACAGTAGACTTGTTTAACATTATCTAACTTGCACTGGTACATGTTATAAATTTATTTATTATCTTCTTATTACCTTATCTTTATTATCTTCGTATAAACAATTTACATATTTATATTACCCTCTGGTGCTTCGGTTTTAATGAGCAAAAGACTAAAGCCAGTCAATCTCAAGAGCTGAAAATGTATATGAACAGTCGCTGTATGTATGAATCTGAACGTAATGAAAAGTGGTTGTATGTCAGGACAAGACAAGAATACAAACTTCATGCAAAAATCAGCAGAAAAATTACTTTAAAAAAAATGAAATGCCATATAAAGAAGGAGTATTACATACCTATAGCTACCTATCTATCTATCTGACACAGTCTGAACAGCTGCCTAGATAAAACGATAGAGAAAATGGGAGGAATACACCTATACAAACGTTGATGTTGGCTTGACAAAGCCAGTCTGAAGGTTTAAAATAGTTGTCAGTTTGAAATCTGAAGGTAATATGCAGTTCTAAGAAAGAAAGAAAGAAAGAGAAACAGATAAATAGAGTGCCAATACTTATTAGATCAGATATCAGGTTCAGCATGGGAGATACAAATATTTAAACATCTTTACATATGTTGCTGTAGCTTTACAATTTCCCTTCACTGGAACTAAGAGGCTGAAACCTGTTCCAGCATGACGATGCCCCTGTGCACAAAGCGAGCTCCATGAAGACATGGTGTGTGAAGGTTGGAGCGGAAGAACTCGAGTGTCCTGAACAGAGCCCTGACCTCAACCCCACTGAACACCTTTGGGATGAACTGGAACACCGACTGAACCCCAGACCTCCTCACCAACATCAGTGCCTGATCTCACTAATGCTCTTGTAGCTGAATGATCACAAATCCCCACAGCCACGCTCCAACATCTAGTGGAAAGGCTTTGTGGAAGAGTGGAGCTTATTATAACAGCAAATCTGGAAAGCATATGTGTGTGTGATGATCAGGTGTCCAGAGTATGTGAAACTCTAACACACCAAACGTTCTGTGGCTAGATATAAACTCTATACAGCAGGTGATAGTCACTGACAGGTTTTGGGCTCCAAGGTGCTAATTCGTGCTGAATTACTGCCACAATAAAGTTTTGGACTTTGGATCCGCCAGCTCAGAGCCAGCAGGTGTTGCGTATCACACGTGGCAAATTTTATAACCTATCAGCTGTTCAGGGTTGGCAGTGTGTGGCTGAAATTACAGTTAGAAGTCAAGGTGGGTATCGAGGTACAGCAGCTTTCATAAGCTGTAATAATAAACAACACAAACAGTAATAACGTGTACGAGCTTCTCATCGATCGCTGCAGGAGGCTGCTGATAGAAAGTGTCTCCAAGCCTCTTTTAATGAGTCCTGAGGGAGCACTGAGGAAACACTGCACTCGAGTAAAGTTCATTAAAGTGACTAAGCTAAAGCGCTGACACAACAACGACATCACACCACCACATGACACGACACAACAGCACACAACACCACAACATCAACACTACAACACCAACACACCATTACAACATCAATACCACAACACCAACACACCATTACAACACCAACACACCATTACAACACCAACACCACAACACACCACTACATCAACACCAACACACCACTACAACATCAATACCACAACACCAACACCACAACACACCACTACAACACCAACACCACAACATCAACACCAACACCACAACACACCATTACAACACCAACACACCATTACAACATCAATACCACAACACCAACACCACAACACACCATTACAACACCAACACACCATTACAACCCCAACACCACACCATACCACTACATCAACACCAACACTACAACACCAACACACCACTACAACATCAATACCACAACACACCAGTACAACACCAATACAACACCAACACACCAATACAACAAGATACCACTACAACACCAACACCACACCATACCACTGCATCAACACCAACACCACAACAAAACCAACAGCACAACACCAACACACCACCCCAATAGAACACCAACACACCATTACAACACCAACACACCACTACAACAAGCCACTACAACACCAACACCACACCATTACAACACCAACACACCACTACAACGCCAACACCACACCACTACACCACCAACACAATAACACCACTACAACACCAAAACGCCACAACACACCATTACAAAACCAACACACCACTACAACACCAACATACCACTACAACACACCACTACACCAATACAACACACCACTACAACGCCAGCACGCCACCACAACACCAACACGCCACTACAACACGCCACTACAACACCAGCACGCCACTACAACACCAACACCACACCACTACATCACCACTACACTACCAACATACAATGCCAGCACGCCACTACAACACCAGCACGCCACTACAACACCACTACACTACCAACATACCACAACAAAACCAACAGCACAACACCAATACACCACCCCAATAGAACACCAACACAACACACCACTACAACATACCATTACAACACCAACACCACACCATTACAACACCAACACACCACTACAACACCAACACACCACTACAACACATCACTACACCGCCAACACCACAACAACACCACATCACTACAACATACCACTACAACTCACCATTACAACACCAAAACGCCACAACACACCATTACAAAACCAACACACCACTACAACGCCAACACGCCACTACAACACCAACATACCACTACAACACACCATTACAAAACCAACACGCCACTACAACACCAACATACCACTACAACACACCATTACAAAACCAACACGCCACTACAACACCAACACACCACTACAACACCAACACCACACCACTACCAACATACCACTACACCAATACAACATGCCACTACAACACCAACACACCACTACAACACACCACTACAACAGTCCTGTTCGTTAACAGTCTTCTGGCTCTAGACAGATAAATGTGTTTATAACAGTGAGGAAAGCTGCAGTCTGAATCCGCACTGGCAGGTCTGAGGGTTTAAGGGTTTAATCCTGCTCCAGCTAAATCAGACAGCTGGCTAAGAATTAGCTGCTCACACACACACACACACACACACACACACACACACAAACACAGAGACAGGCTAGCTTACACTGCTAACACACACACACACACACACACACACACACAGACAGGCTAGCTTACACTGCTAACACACACAAGTTGTGTGTGTGTGTGTGTGTGTTTACAATTACAAATGCCATAAATGTAAATGTAAACACACACACACACAGATAGACAGGCTAGCTTACAGTGCTAACACACACACACACAGAGACAGGCTAGCTTACACTGCTAACACACACACACACACACACAGATAGACAGGCTAGCTTACACTGCTAACACACACACACACACACACACACACACACAGATAGACAGGCTAGCTTACACTGCTAACACACACACACACACACACAGATAGACAGGCTAGCTTACACTGCTAACACACACACACACACACACACACACACACACACAGATAGACAGGCTAGCTTACACTGCTAACACACACACACAGGCTAGCTTACACTGCTAACACACACGGCAGGATAAATCAGCGCGCGCGCGCACACACACACACACACACACACACACGGCAGGATAATAAACGCCCCAAGGCGCGAGTGTGTCGGTGTTTATAACCAGCTTGAGCTGAACTACAGACACCAGCGAGAAAGATGCAGGAAGCCGCTTTAGCCCAGTAATACTGCAACTCACACACACTCATACACACACTCATACACACACTCATACACACACTCATACACACACTCATACACACACTCATACACACACTCATACACACACACGTCCCTGACACTGAGAGAGAGTGTGTATGAGTTTGTGAGTATGAGTGAGTGTGACTGCGTGTGTGTGTGTGTGTGTGAGAGAGAGAGAGAGAGAGAGAGAGAGAGAGAGAGAGAGAGTAAAGCAGCCAAACACACTCATACACTCACTCACTCACACACACACACACACACACACGTTCCTGACAGTGTGAGAGAGTGTGTATGAGTGTATGACTGTGTGATTGTGAATATGACTGTGTGTGTGTGTGTGAGTAAAGCAGCCAAACACACGCTCTCTCTCTCTCTCTCTCTCTCTCTCTCACACACACACACACACACACACACACACACACACACACACACACGTTCCTGACACTGTGCGCGTGTGTGAGTGTATATGATTGTGTGTGTATGAGTGAGTGAGTGAGTGTGTGTGTGTGTGTGTGAAGCAGTCAAACACATACCCAGCACCACCTGGACTGAAGATCACCTTAAAGCCATGATGAAGCGAGTTGTTGTTCCAGGAGAGAACACCGCGCGCTCACACACACACTCTCACACACACCGCGCGCGCTCACACTCACACACACACTCACACACACACAGCGCGCGCGCGCTCACACCGAGTCGTGGTTCGCCGGGATTGTCCGGTAAACGGTGTGTAGCTGGATGTTGACAGCGCACGCGATACCAAGTCGTGTGGCTTTGACTGCCCTAAACTGGCTTCGCGAGCGCTGTGCAGGAAGTGACGCACAGGAAATGAGCTCATTCTCAACCGCATGGAATGAGAGCGTCGTGTGTAAGGCCAGTCTGCTGTCGTGATGAAGGAGTGTAGTAATCAGACGGCGGATCATGTTATTGAAAAAGATTATTGAAAACATTCATAAATGTCCATCGTTTTTACATTTCTGTACGTGTGTGTATCTCCTGCTACAGGGCCAAAAGTATGTGGACACCTGACCATCACACCCACATGTGCTGCTTCTTCTTCTTGTGTGTGTCTCAGTTACATGTAATTCTGACCTTGGACAGACCAAGTTTAATTTAAATTATGAGAAATTCACTCCTATTAGATGTTTATTTCAGTGCTTGCCATCTTCTCATTCACTACTGCACTATAAGGTCAAAAGTATGTGGACACCTGACCATCACACTCAAGTATTTGATGAACGTCTCATTCCAGATTTAGTCCCCCTTTCGTATTATAATAACTCTTCTTCTGGGAAGGTTGTCCACTAGAGTTTGGAGCGTGGCTGTGGGGATTTGTGATCATTCAGCTACAAGAGCATTAGTGAGGTCAGGCACTGATGTTGGGTAAGGAGTCTCCAGTTCCAGTTCATCCCAAAGGTGTTCAGTGGGGTTGAGGTCAGGGCTCTGTGCAGGACACTCGAGTTCTTCCACTCCAACCTTCACACACCATGTCTTCATGGAGCTCGCTTTGTGCACAGGGGCATTGTCATGCTGGAACAGGTTTCAGCCTCTTAGTTCCAGTGAAGGGAAATTGTAATGCTACAGCAACATATGTAAAGATGTTTAAATATTTGTATCTCCCATGCTGAACCTGATATCTGATCTAATAAGTATTGGCACCCCATCTATCTAATCAACTCTACAAATATTGGCACTCTATTTATCTATCTCTCTTTTCTCTTTCTTTCTTTCTTAAAACTGCACATTACCTTCAGATTTCAAACTGACGACTATTTTGAACCTTCAGACTGGCTTTGTCAAGCCAACATCAACATTTGGAGCGTCATGGAGCTCGCTTTGTGCACAGGGGCATTGTCATGCTGGAACAGGTTTCAGCCTCTTAGTTCCAGTGAAGGGAAATTGTAATGCTACAGCACACAAAGACATTCTATATAATTGTGTACTTCCAACTTTATGACGAAAGTTTGGGGAAGAACCACATAAGCATGTGATGATCAGGTGTCCACAAACTTTTGGCCATATAGTGTAGATCATCTGGTCGAATGGAAACTGAAATACTGCTACTAATGCTACAAGCTACAGTAATGCCGTGTCAGTTATTAAATATCAAAACAGAACTGAACTGAAAGCTATTAATGACTCCAGTGTTTGAGCTTGGAGGCTTCTGCCAAAAGAAAAACAAGAACTCCATTCACAGCTGCAGTTTGAATTCCACTTATTTCTTTGGACCGGACTGTGGCTTTATTTCCCCAAGTTTCTAAAGGGAAAATAAATAGACCTGTTGCTCTGGCCCTAACATCACGTTGTCAAGGAAAGCCCAGGCAGTGGTCAGTAAGGTCATACAAGGGTCTGTATTAGATTCCTATAGTCCACAGTTAGCTCCAGTCTAATTTGAAAGGACAAGCGGCGTTCCAAGTGTGCTGATATTTACACTAACTGCACTGGGGCATTTCACTGTGTGTATCACTGCACTTGTCTGTGTTCACTACACGAAATTCCACTTCTAGCAATAGTTTGTTACACTGAAACCGTTACTACACTTACTATGAGCTGTCAATCATTCTGTGCGTTACCATGGCAACACACAACACTATCCAGCTGTGGCTTCTTTGGGCACTATTTTTGTTGAAAAGAGTGAAAATAAACTAAATATTTGCTCATACTGGGTCTGAAATCTCAGTTACTCAGTATTGTTTATAGAACTGTCATGTAAAAGCAATATCACACTCGCAGTTGCGCTGTTGTAATGAATATCAGCGATATTGAAATCCCTGCTGAAAAAAAATAACAATAGAAACCCTCATAGAATTTGTAATGGTTTTAATGGCTATAATGGGAATTGTATTGGTTTTAATGGAAACTGTAATGGTCCTGTGGGTCTCTACTGGTAACTTGTTGCCTTCTATTGGTGGCATGTTATGTCTAGTGGATACCATTAAGGACCAATAATGATAATAATACTGGTTTTAATGGTTAGCTGAAGGATTGTAATGGTATTTGTAGTGGAAACCATTAGAAATTCTGTGATGGTTTCTATTGTTTTTTTTTTTTTTTCCTTCTTCAGCGGGGACGATTACCTGCAGCACCTGGCCTATGGCCGAATCACACCCGATATTCAGTACAACATCAAGTATAGACAGACTTTTAATATCAGAGTGTTTGGTTCAGTAGTTTTGAATGACTGACAGATCAGCACTCCTTTATTATATACATCAATGGGATCTAAAGCCTGTGATTTGGCCCCACAGACCATCCATAACTCCATTTCAAAAAGGGATCGGAAGGAGCCAAAAAAAGAAAAAAAGTTAGATATCTTGAATATGTCATATGATGAAAAATATTCAGCCAAACGGACAATAGTGGAAGTAAAAAGATTTACGGATCTGCTGCGTTTGAATTACAGCACCTTGGAACCTTATCGGTCATTTGATACGTCCCCGATCCACTTCCACAATGTGTTCAACAACCTCTAATCACTACATTGTCCCATTATCAGACTTTCTGGGAAGTCTCCTTGGTACTCATCTGTTAGACAAGACTGACATGGGCACAATACAACCAAGCCACCAAGTCACAGAACAAGAATGGCCAAGGCGGATGACCAGAGAGAAAGCTTAAAATCCCTGGCCGTCTGGTCTGGGTCTTATCAGCGGCTGCTGGACCTTTTTGCAGTCCAGCTTAGATAAAACTGTCCAACTATCAAAATACAGGAAACAACCCACTGAACTATTAGGCCTGTGAAAGGGCAATGTTGTTTTTTATTATGGCTGTTTATTAGACACCTCCCTACATTTATCTGTTTTGGCTCTGTCTTCTTATGTTTCAGCTTTTAGTGTCATCTCATTAATCAGTGCTGTGGCATGTAGGAGGATGGCATGTGTGACAAACAGAAAAAATGAAATGGTTCCCTGAGGAAAGAATATGCATGCCAGCAGATATATTGTCTCTTTAACCTGACAAAGGCATGACTCTTTACAAGTCCTATATGGAAATATGGAAATCTTATATCACTACACATGACTGTAAATGTTCAAAAACAATATTAAATCAGCAGCTTTATGTTTACTCTCATTTATTATAGCTTATATCTCATTAAATATGAATGTACTGAAAATTCACAATGTTGAATCAGTGAGGCATCTGCTGTGAATCCAGAATCATTTCACAGAATCTGAAAGGCTCTGAAAGTTAGTGCCAGGTGATCCAGAAACCATCCTCTCTCCCAGATCAGCAGCATTACAGAAACAGACAGTAGAGCTTGATCTCATGTTCGACTTTGACCTCTGGTCTACCGTCCACTCCTGCAGTGGGAACGCATCCATCTTTTGCCTGTCTCCATTCTGTGAACTCCATTGTGGAGGAGTCTCCTCAAAGTCCCACTGCATAAATTCATGAATGAGAAGAAAACACTGGAGGGTAAGAGGCATTACTGGAATGGCATATCAAGTTCAGCATATAAGGCATTTTCCCAAGGACATAGAGCTGTGTGGGCACACCAGGACACTGAAGCAGCAGCTCTAACTACAACAAAGGCCTGGGCCTGTTTTTTTTGGTCATACATACAGTATAAGTGTTAAGACTTAACTTGCATGGAAATATTTTGTAGTTCCCACAAAGCAAATCAGTTCAGTCTCTCATGTCCAGTCTGCAATCCAATCCATGTCAGATGCTGCAAAACTGAAAGCTCATAAAGGCTGAGGTTTACCAGTTCACAAGTCAAAGTTTATGTAGATAAAGATGGTGTGAAGCAAAAGTACACTATATGGCTAAAAGTTTGTGGACACCTGATCATCACACACATACGCATTCCAGATTTGCTGTTATAATAAGCTCCACTCTTCTGCGAAGGCTTTCCACTAGAGTTTGGAGCGTGGCTGTGGGGATTTGTGTTCATTCAGCTACAAGAGCATTAGTGAGGTCAGGCGCTGATGTTGGTGAGGAGGTCTGGGGTTCAGTCGGTGTTCCAGTTCATCCCAAAGGTGTTCAGTGGGGTTGAGGTCAGGGCTCTGTGCAGGACACTCGAGTTCTTCCACTCCAACCTTCACACACCATGTCTTCATGGAGCTCACTTTGTGCACAGGGGCATTGTCATGCTGGAACAGGTTTGAGCCTCTTAGTTCCAGTGAAGGAAAACTGTAATGCTACAGCATACAAAGACATTTTATACAATTGTGTGCTTCTGTTTTTTTTGTGGCAACAGTTTGGGAAGAACCACATACAGTTTGTGTGTGATGGTCAGGTGTCTACAAACTTTCCCTTTCAGTAAATTGCCTTTTCTGGCAGGGGCAGTGGTAAAATTGTAAATGGTAAGGCTAAACCACTGATGTGCAGTGGTAACTCAGTGGTTAAGCCACAATGCTACTGTGCTACTGATTGTTAGCTTGTGAGTTTAAATCCCACAACTGCCAAGCTGCCACTGTTAGGTCCTTGAGCAAGGTCCTTAACTCTCTCTACTGCTCAGTTGTATCCTGTTTCAGCTGTAAGCCACTTTGGATAAAGGCCTCAGCCAAAGGAAGTAAATGTAAATGTGAATGTAAATGATATTGGCACCTCTGCCACTCACAAAATCGCTGAGAAGAGAGCCAAATCCCTATAGACCTCACAGCCGTTTCTCACAGCTTCCAAATCCAGCCTGTCTGAGTGCTTAGTGCAAATGTTATCCAGACACAATGGTGGGGAATTTTGAGAGATTCATGCTGTGTGGTGGTCATGGAAGCATGGCTTTGGGCCAGGATTCACATAACCAAGTAGAACATCAACAGATAAGTTAATGATACAGGGAGTTTATATCACTCACAAATCAAGGGTTGCATGGAGATTGCTTTCTGATGCACTTTAGCAAAAACTCTATACTTTATTTTGTGGTTTGATGTCCAAAGAACGAGTAAAAAAAAATAAATAAATAAATCACACCTAGAATTAAAGGAAAGTCCATTTCTCTCACAGTACCATGTGACTTAGACACTGTGTACAAATGACCAAGATAATATTTAACAGTGACTCCTTCTGTGATCTAACAAATGTAAAACATATAAAACATGTCAGACAAACAGAGTTATGAAAGAGCAGAGAACAAAAAGTGGACGGGGCAACGCTCTCCCCAAGTGCTGTGTCTGATAGGAAAACAAAAAGACAATCAGGTCAACCTCGAGTTTATTGTTATAGGAGGAGACACTGAGAACTCTGCTGCAAAAGATACAGCAGGAGCGCCGAACACTGGACTATAACCTACTCCATAGTCCATGTGCTTCTCAGAAGTTTCACATAGTTTACTGTTTTCCTGTTTAGTGAATAAAACAAAGTTCGATTGTTTTCACCTTGAGCAATTCACTTTTGTTTGACATCCTCAATAATCAGGCATTCTTAAGAGCAACAGTGAGGGCCAAGAAACGGCTTGGCTGTGCCAGAAAACATGGCACACAAGAAGGATTTCCTGTTGCACTAAAATGCAGGGTTATGAGCCATTGCTTTCACTGAACTGCATCACACATACATGCACAAGGTACAGGTTATACAGTATGTATATACTGTATAGTGGATGTAGTAAAAGTCAAGTGTAGTACACAAAGATTCCAGAGAAACAGAATTTTCGGAAAATTTCCTTCATCAATTGTGCAAGCAAAGTGCTTCTGAGACTGTAGGAGGTGAAAAATGGTCCATTGTGTAATAATGGATTTAATGGTGCTCCATGGGATGTTCAAAGTCTGGGATAATTTTAATTCTAACCAAACTCTGAGCTATACCTTTCAAAGCCCTTTGTCACTTCTGACTTGTTCTGATAACTCCTTGGTCTTCATGATGCTGTTTTTTTTTTTTTTTTTTTAAGGTATGTTCTCTAACTAACATCGAGGCCTTCCAGTAACAGGTGTGTTTATATTGAGATCACTTTCAGGACTCCTTTAACTGCAAATGCAAATAATAATAATAATGATAATGAAAGAAAACTTTAAATTGGACTATTTTGAGTAGTTTTTAAATTTCAGAGATGCTATTTTTCTTATACGACAGGGATTTGTCATCAATTACAATTCTTAATTTAGCAATGAACAACACATTTTTAACTGTTTAATGTTATGGGACGTCTGCGAGATTCGAGTCTTCGGGACACAGGAGTTTATTCTTACTGGTTTGTCAGCAACATGACAAGCTGAATGAATAACAAGCAACAACCTTCATATCGGAAAATATAAATAGACTTTTACAAAGCACAGACATCTCCACAAAATCTAAGACTAATAAACGAATTAAAAAAAAAACATGTTTAACAAAGTAAAATGCATAATTGTTGATGTGGTGAAGTTTTTGGAAGTATACACTTAACATTTATGAATGGAGTCGCGGGTGTCAGTACTTTGTAACAGTCACAGTCACAGGAAAGTCTTCAGGATGGAGCGATACCTTTCGGAGCAGGAGAGTAGCAATTTTTGCAGTTTTTCAGCAAAGTGATAAGCTGCATTTTTTTTTTAAGAGAGAGCAAGAAAAGGAGATATGGATGGAATGACTGTTTACTGCTATTCCTTAGGAAATCAATCCATATTCTCTGGTAAAAGAACTTCATAGTGCATACCACATGTATGATGCTTAAAATTCCACCACCCCCAAAAAGGAAATGGTCGGATGACTATACACACCATAAGAAATGAGGCATGAGTTGAATAGACAACAATGACTGTTAAAAAAAAAAAATTTCCACCTGAAATTGAGGTGGAGGAGAAAGAGGGAGAGAGTCAAATCCCCAATCTTGTGCTACAGGACAAAAGATAGCTGTAGCAATACTGGGTCTGGCTGTGTGTCTTGGGACAAGAAAAGGAAGTAATATCTGTGTATTAATGTCTGAGTTTCCATCTGCATTCACTCTAGTGCTCTCTTCACAGCCTGGATCCTCTCAGCCTGAATCTTCACGGTACTCTAATTCAGATGCACATCAGGCAGGACCCAATCAATAAGCTAGAGAATAGAAATTTTTGTGGATTTTTTTTTTTTTTTTTAAACAAAGGTTACAGAGAAAAATTTAGAGCTCATAATGAACGGGTTTCATCATCATTACCAACTTACCAACTGAACAAGGAGAATGTAAAATGACCTTGTATTCACTCATTAAAACCTGGTTTTAACTGGTAATTACTAAACTACACTTATGATTCAGATTAACAGATAAATAGTTAGATGGAAAATTCTGCAAAATGTATTCAGAACTTCTTGGTCATTTTGTTTGGGTGGCACTGTTGTCAGGTTACTTTTTGTACCCATGTTAGTCATACATGGATACACAGATATTAATCATAAACCTTCCCATGCACAGCACTTACAACAGGCAGATTTCCAATACAAATTTTATGTAGGTGTCCACATGCAGTGGACAGCAGTTCTGTGGTCAGTTCTGAATGCACACATTTGGAGACAAGAACCTTGCTAAGCCCATTTGCAACACCAGTGTTCACTGGGTAGGATTTGGACTAAACTTTCAGTAGGTTCCTCCTGCAAACAACCATGGAGGAGGAATATTTCATTACTGTAGTACATTGTTGCAACTGAGATTTGTTGACCGCAGGGCAGCATTATAATAAACGGCTCACCTATGTGGTAGATTTGTGACTTTATAGTGCCAAACAGTATCAGAAATCATGAACAGCCATCATCTTCCATGAAGGTGCATAGTCATCATTTACCTTCATGCAAATTTGATTGGTCATAATGTGGCCGGTTTTACCACAGACCTGCCTAATAACGAGATGCAATCATTTTTGTTAGGTCTACACTTTAGAAAGCATGGTGAGCATCAAGCTACAAGATCAGTAATAACACGTATGTGAACAACATCTAGGACAGAAAGAAAAAATAATTAGCCTTCAGCTTTAACGCCTAAATAAGCAGACTCTTCCTTTTTGAGGCAACACTTGGAAACACTTATTAATTAACCTTTAAACTCCAGGCTTATTATTCAGGCATTCAGAGTATTAAAGAATATTATTAATAACTATTATTATGAAAGTTATGAAAGTAAGAACTGCAAAGTCTTGAACTGCTCATGGGTTCTACAAGTTTAGTGTTTGAGAATATTTTTAAAATGTAGTTAAGTGTTATGAATCATTCAGGAAAGGTTGAAATCAGCTTTCAATATGGGGAAATTCCTTTCCATGATTAAACCACTGGACAGCAGAACAGACAGGGTACACCTTTCGCTCACCTGTACAACACTTTACTGCCACCTACTGGCTCACAGCAAAAAAAAAAAAAAAAAAAAAAAAAAGTAAAACACCTTCATCCAGAGATGATTTTTTTTTTTTTTTTAAAAAAAGAGGAATTTGTTTTACTGCACCTACCTATCATACCATAGGAAACGGTGCATTAGCTAAGTTATTCATCTATTCATCAAAATACAGTTTGCTAATTCAACCAGAAATGCAAAAAAAAATGCATCTAGATCTTATAATGACACACAAATATAGGAAATATTACAATTTGGATTTTTTTTTTTTTTTTTTTTTTTACTTTTAACCTTTGTTGTACTGAATGGCTCTGTGGCTCTATCTGTCATCCAGATGCGCCTGTTACGATTTCAGCATTATTCCCTTCCAAAAGCTGCCCCTTATTACCCTCCATCTGCCTCAGCTTCACCTGCTCCTGTAACAGCTGGTCCAAAAGATTATATTTTTATTGTAATCTAATTCAGAAATCATATATAGTCCATTGTACATATTGTGGATTTTACTTCCAACTTTGTGGGTCAGCAGTACTGAAGGTAGCTGAGAAGGTAGCAAAAACATTACTGTAGATACTAAACATGTTAAGCTTGCTCTTCAGAAAGCTAACGTTAACTCTTCCTAAAGAGGATAACATTGTTTGTTAAAACTTCTAGGTAACTAGCGGGAAGTTTCCTTATAAGAGATTAACCAAGTCACACACAACCTAAAATCATGTTTAATTGCTAGCTTGCATATGGTCCTCCTGCCCTACATATAAACACTTTCATTAGCACTATTTCCTGCATTGATCAGAGTGTTGTTGATTGAAAAAGGGGTTGCTAACCTCTAGCTCAGAGCTGAGAGAAGACGAATCTGTAGCACTGCCTGAGGAATAACACTCATCGACCCTGACCACCTTCACAGATCCCTTCAGAGGCTGGCTCTCTGCTGAGTCCTCCTGAGTGATGGTAACTTCCTTCAAACACACCTAGAAAACAAGGAACTATATAATCAAATAGTTTAAGTGTATATCAGTATACGCTGCCAGTCAAAGGGTTTGGAATCCCTGGATTTTCTCAGATATTACATAAAGATTTTTTTTTTAACCAAGGATAAAACTAGACCAAGCTAGCATCAAACACTAAGTATGAAAAATATACAGTATTTGATGCTAGCTTGGTCTAGTTTTATCCTTGGTTTAAAAAAAAAATCTTGTTAATTGTTTGTTCGAATTTAATTGCCATTCTGTGTATTTTTTAATGTGTGTTTCAAGCATGTAATTAGAGTGATCAAGATCTAAGTAAAAAAAGAAACATTTCTCAATTCACCTACCTAATACCTATAGCCATTCCTTACTGTCTTAGTTTTTTTTTTTTTTTTTCCATTTCAGACTATTTGAAATGAGCTCATTGAGCTTTCATAATGCTAGTAGGGTCTAGGGTGTTAAAAAACAAAAAAAAACAAAAAAACATTTGACTGGTAATGTAAGAAGCATCATAGTGTTTTCCAAAAGCACTGCCACTATCCATCCTGTTCAATTATACACCTATGATCATTGTACTTTAAGATACAAGAACTAGACACGACAGCATTAGAGGAAAGCATAGATTTCATCATCATCATCATCATCATCACAGCCTACAAAAGAAAAAAATACATACCTTTCGAATAGGCTGAACATTAGTGTTTCTATAAGGTCTTATCTCAGGCTTTTTTGATGAGCTGCTCTTCCAGGATGAAATATGCTTTCTGGCATTTATGTCTTTGGGGGTGTGATACAGATCAGACGTAACCCTGTGGAATCTGCCCAAAAGGGACTCTGTATCCGAATCCAGCGTTCCAACAGACTGCCACTTATAGCAGAGTCTATAACATGAGAGGAGCAAAATCTGAAAGTTCAGATAGTTAAAGAACTAAAATGACACCAGGAGGAGTTAGAAGGACGATCTGTGCCTATAGGTGCTGTAGGAAAAGGATACACAGAAATCCAGAATTGCACAGCACGCTCCTGAGAGAATCCACGGCAGTGCTTTAACAACAGACTCCAGTCGCGGGTCATAGAGCAGAATAGCAGAGGCATAAAGCGCTCCAGCCAAAGCACTAAAAGCTCTTGAGAAAACATGCGTTGAATTACTCATCTCTCCTCTGTTCTGCAGGATGCAAATTACAAGACAAAAAGATATTTGAACAAAAGGTGGTGTTAATTTGTTAAAACTTTCTCAACAAACAAATCCAAATTGACTGGAGGTGCTCATGGAGGTTACTCACAGCTTTCAGAAAGAAGGGAATCCTGGAGGTCCAGCTAATGGCGAAGGACAGAAGACCGAGAGCATAACCAAGCAGTTCAGTCTGATCCTATTCTCAGAAATCAACAAAAACCACAACTTCTTGAATACAATCTTGTGTCACAACGTTAAGTGTTTTGCAAATCCATTCAAATGTTTATTCATACATACTTACGGAGCACATATTGCTCCAAGGCATGCTTTATTAGAAACCACATGTGGTGTTGTGCAGGTAAGAGAGGATTAGGTCACTCACATGTACAATGACATTCAGAAGCTTCCTGCTATTCGGAGAGCCATAGGCGACAGCTTGCATGTAGCGTACATGTATATCAGCGTAAACACATCCTCCCGTTCCAAACAGCAGACAAACCACAAGAACGTTCTGCCTCCTTCTTCTGCTTAACATTCTCACTCTCCTTCCTTGAAGGAAGCACAAATGCAGGACTGACTAACACTATATGACCAAAAGTATGTGGACACCTGACCATCACAACCATATGTGGACCTTCTGCCAAACTGCTGACACAAATCTGGAAGCACGCAAATTTTTGCCTAGAATGTCTTTGTATGCTGTGGCATTAAGATTTTCTTTCAATGGAACTAAGAGGCCCGAATATGTTCCAGCACAAAGCGAGCTCCATGAAGACATTGTGTTGTGTTAGAAGAACTCGAGTGTCCTGCACAGAGCCCTGACCTCAACCCCACTGAACACCTTTGGAATGAACTGGAACACCAACATTGCACCAGTCACCTTGCCCAAACTCTTGTACTTTTGTGGCTGAATGAACACAAATCCCCACAGCCACGCTCCAAAATCTAGTGGAAAGCCTGTGCAGAAGAGTGGAGGTTACTATAACAGCAAAGTCTGGGGGACCAAGTCAATATTAATGCCTGGTTTTAGAATGGGATATTCAATGTTCAGGTGTCCACATACTTTTGGCCATATAGCATATAGTCTGCTATTTTCATTCATCACATATTAGTAAAGGAACATGACACGAACGCAGTGAATCCATCTTACCAGTGGTGGAATGGTACCACCAACAAAGAGGCAAAGTGACTGAAATGAACTGCACAACATCCAAGGTTGCCATTATCGAAGCCATAATACGCTACAAGAGAAATTCAAGTTAGTCAAGAGGAATTCAGGTTTGGAGATGAATAAAGTTAAATAAGCTTGTTTTGTTTGGATTCACCTGAAAAACTGTCTGATTAGAGAGAAAAGCTCCAGCAAGGTGACACAGGTCTCCAATCAGAGAGTACAACACACAGGCAGCAGCATCTCTCAACTGAGACCTGCTGCACGTGAGCCTGCAAAGCAAGGCCCCAGAACTTCACACCAGGATACACACCTTCTTAACAGCAGGAAATCAGAGAGCCATTACTTACATTAAATAGGAAATGACTAGAAATAACGCGGACGTGAAGCCGACAGCAGCCGAAATGCCAGCGGTTTTCACCTCAGAGTTAAAATACCTCATAAGTTCATTCCACCAGTGAGAAAAAGCCATGGACAAATCTGTTTCAATCCTCTTCTCTTCCACAACAGCACCACTGTAAGGTGGGTTAGGGATGTGTGGGGTGTCAAGCACCGACTACACAACTGACAGCAGCACACACACACACCCACCCAGACACACACGCACACACAAGCACGCGCGCGCGCGCACACACCCACACACACACACACACACCCACCCAGACACACACACACACAAGCACGCGCGCGCGCGCGCACACACACCCACACACACACGCGCGCACGCACGCACACACACACACGCATACACACACACACAAGCACAGACACACAAGCGCGCACACACACACACACACACACACACACACACTGGTATACCCACACACGCGCGCGCACACACACACACACACACACGCGCGCACGCACGCACACACACACACATACACACACACACAAGCACAGACACACAAGCGCGCACACACACACACACACACAGGCATACCCACACACACACAGTGGTATACCCACACACGCGCGCGCACACACACACACACACACACACAGGCATACCCACACACACACAGTGGCATACCCACACACGCGCGCGCACACACACACACACACACACACAGTGGCATACCCACACACGCGCGCGCACACACACACACACACTCCGGCTTGCTCAGTGCAGTGTGTGCAGGACACCTGCTACCTGTATAAGGTGTAATGATGTGTAGCTGCTCTCAGGTGAGACTAACTTCCCTGCAGTTTATCACACGAGGCTCGAGCAAGTCGGAATGTACATGCTGATCAACATTTTACATTTTACAACATTAACCCTTTCATGCATAATTAAAATAAAAAAAAAAAAACATCCAGATTTTTATAACTCAAAATTGCATGTAATATAAATTTTGACTTTTTTTTATATTATAATCTATAAATAAATATTAAATAAATATTAAATGGACTGTCTCTGTGTAGGAATACAATGCATCAAAGACATCAGGTAAAAAATTAGATGCAGGTTTGGGCCTGTTCCATCATGCAGCTGATTAAAAAAACTACAGCATTTTTCAAATCCTTAATTTAGGATTTTGTGTAGAAAGATTGGACAGATGTATCAGAGACATGCTGTAGGAGAATGTCAAATAGCCCAGACAGCACCAGAAATCAGAATAATGCATTATGTTAAATTACAGTAATGGTCTCCAGTAAGTTGGAGGTGATTTTATATTATCCTAAAAATAGACGTAAATGTGGACACTATGCATGAAAGTGTTCATGTAGGCTACATACTCTGTTTAAACACTGTTTAAAACTCCAGACAGTGTGCTCCTATGACATGCCTGCTTAGTGCTAAGTGTCTGAGTTTGGACATGGACGTGGCCTCTGCCTTCACTACTGACATGAATAACTGTGTGTGGTTTTCATTTCGTCTTCTGTTTTCTCTCTTCTCACAGGACATCATGCTTCTACACCCTGTCTGAGAAGAAGCCATGTGGCTCTTCTCATACTGTACTGATATGCAGACATGTAGTACGGTACTTTGCCTTATTTTAACTTGGGCTGTGTCTAGATGGACCTAAATGGCTTCTTGTATTCCCTGCATAACTACCTCTATGCTCGATATAATGCACTGTATACCTTCAGAATTCACCACAGGTGGAATTATTTTATAATACAGCATTTGGTATTTGATATACTAGTGTATGGCTAAATCTATGTGGACACCTGACCATTACACACAATTGTATAGAATGTCTTTGTATGCTGTAATATTAGAATTACAGACCCAAACCTGTTCCAGCATGACAATGCCCCTGTGCACAAAGCGAGCTCCATGAAGACATGGTGTGTGAAGGTTGGAGTGGAAGAACTCGAGTGTCCTGCACAGAGCCCTGACCTCAACCCCACTGAACACCTTTGGGATGAACTGGAACACCGACTGCACCCCAGACCTCCTCACCAACATCAGTGCCTGACCTCATGTCATGTGATAATACAGGGTGTCCAAAAGTCTCCACACACAGGGCAAATTAACACTTTTTAGCAAAATATCTTTCAACATTTTTCATACTTCATACAGGAAACATAGCAAGCACATCACACACAATACTGTTGTCAAACTTATGATCAAATTCAAAAAGACTGGAAGTGTTGCGGACCAACTGAGAAGAGGACGTCCACGAACATCCACTGACAAAGGCACAACCAACGTGGTGCTGGAATACATAGTCCTCTATGTATGGAGACTTTTGGAACACCCTGTAGTGATACCAGTTAAACTTGTGAGAGTTAAACTTAACACGTGAGCCAACTATTTCATTCTTTGTGGCTAAAAATGTCATCTTTACAACTCCTTAAAAATCTCTTAACAGGGACAGATATGTTGTTGGTAAAAGAAAATCACAAGAGGAGGAACATCCACTGATAAAGGCACAACCGACGTGGTGCTGGAATACATAGTCCTCTATGTATGGATATGTTGTTGGTAAAAGAAAATCACAAGAGGAGGAACATCCATGGTCAAATCCGTTAACAATAGTTCCACAGCGGGAAAGATTGTATAAGTACAGCGAGGAGTATTTAAAATCTGGATTTATGTCAACAGAGAGTAACAAGGTCAAACCCTTTCCCAGAGTGTGTGAACTGTTTGGAGAAACTTTCTAGTGAGAACATGAAGCCAGCTTTTTTTTTTTTTTTTTTTTTTTTTTTTAAACAAAACATTAAAATCTTGTTACAAAACTAGTCAAATGTTTCAAGCTAAGGATGTGTAGCTTTAAATAGCAGCAAAAGCTGATGAGTAAGAAAGGTTTCAACAAGCAAAGGCTTCACTTAAATTTAGCCTGCATGAAATCTCAGGGAGCAAATAAGTTAAGCTGAAGGGGTTCAACTGACAAACAAGGTTGGGAACCACTGATTTAGCTGAATCAGGTGTATTGGGAGCTGAAAAAACACTAAAATGGACAGGGGGTAGTCCAGGACCACGTTTGGGAACCTGTGCCTTATATAATGCATTACATGTGCATTAAGGTGCATTAAAGAGACAGTGTGAGACACAGACATCTTCTGAATGTAGGCATCTTCTATTCAAGGGACACTAAATAGAACAAAAATCGAATTCTGAACACTAAACCACATTTTATTTTATTTACACATTTTATTTCATTTCTATATGTACTGAGAAAACCCTTGACATCCACTTTAAGGAAAAAAAATCCAAAAGAATGTGGAAAAGGCCCTGTCCAAACATGACACTTCCTCTCTCTTTTAATAACCACTTTCACAGCAACCCTGAGCTGAATAATCTAAAGCCTATCACGTGAACACTGGGTGTGAGGCTGGAAAATCACGCTGGATGGGACACCAGTCTATCGCAGGGCACCACGGACACATACATACACTCCCACATAAGGGCAATTTCAAGAGACCCATCAAGAGGGGTGTTTCATTTATTATAAATGTGGCATTAATACAAAATCATTTTGGATCATGCGGAAATATATTATTGTCATGGTGGAATTGTGAAGGGATTCTCAGAAAGAGGCTTTTATTTGATATTCAGATATTCCCATTCCCAGTCAGCCTCAGATAGGAACTGTTTCAGTGTCTTTGTTCATCTTCCATAATCAGGGCAACGTTCAAGCGTCCAGGTGCTTATTGAGTCTTCTCACTTTCTCCTTCTTGTTCCTGTTGCCGTGTTTTTTCCATGGTTTCCCATCTTGCTGTTCTGCGCCTGCTTTTCCCTGCGCTTGCAGGCCACTGCCAGGCTTGTAGCCCATCACCATCTGCACTCCCTTTGTTAGTGCACGGACGTTTTCCTGGGAGACGTCAAATAGCACGTGTAGTGAAATGCAGAACAAAGTAGCAACATGTTTACTAATTTAGGAAAATAAATAATTTCAGAAGAATTGATTTCTTACCTGGTGAAAGAAGGTTTTATCAACAGTGTTTTCAATCTGTTTGACCTTGGGAGGTTTACTGATACACGTGGAAGGACCACTCTTAATAGTTTGGTTTACAAACTTTAAGTGCTGAGGCTGGAAGTCTTTAGCGTTGATGTGGGGAGGAGGGTGACAATAGAGCAGCTTTCCCTGCAAAGATTCATCAAAGAAATGTGCAAAGCCATTAGTACACTATTATTTTTCTTATTTTTTTTGCCTCACTTCCAGCAGTGAAAGTGGAATAAATACTTACGCTAACGTAGTCTTTCAGAACATAGCGGGCTGATCTGGCCTGGTCTGGCTGACCGTGTGCTGTCATGAAGCCCCTCATATCTGTATAGGCACATTTACAAGTTGACACCAGACCATAATTCACTTTGCTCATCATACTAAGGTGTGCTCTTATAATGTATAACAGTTAGTGGCCTACATCCATAAGCTGAAAGCAGCTCCTCGGAGGTGGGAGGGCGATCCGGATCTTCGTCCTCTCTCGGTCTGACGATGTTGATGCCATAGATTCCCTCCAGCACAGCTCGTGGAATTGTCTGACAAACGTACTTAGGTTAAGGGTTTCACTTAAGCACTATACACAAGAGCACAAAAAACCTAATAAATTTTTAATTATTCAGAAATTCCAGGACTTTAAAAGACACAGGTGAGTGATGCAATAGATTAAACGTCAGCAAGAACTACTGGGCAGAGAGAGGATATGAGAGAGATGGCTGGGACGTGGTCTCGCATCTGGTCAATGGGGAGAATCCCGCTACAGATCATCTCGGCTTTGGTGGACACGAAGGAAGGCATGACTAGGCCAGGACAGTCACACAGGCAAAGATCCGGTTCAACAAACAATGTCTACAACACACACAAACACAAATATTTAACACCGATTCAAAAGGTATCACGAGTAACATGAATAAATAAAAATATGACTCTCTCTTGCATTTTGCAATGACCAGCTCAGTCTCAGTATTTGACCCTAATGACAAGATGAATCAGAGAGAGAAGTCCATTTGCATAAAGTCAAAACTATAAATGAGATTAAAATGAAAGAGTGAATTTAGATCCAATTGCAAGTGTTTCCAACACTATTAGACTTCACAGGAAGAGACTCAGGGCTGTTCATCTCTTCAGGGCAGGCATCATAAAATAATTATGAGAGTGATGATTAATTATAAATCAGTGTTCTTTAGAAAAACAATAACTACTTAAGAAGCTTTTCATGCTTGTAAATAAAACAACACTATAATGCTTCTGCATGTTTAAATAATTAATTTCTAATTATTAATTTTTTAAATTGCTTAATTTATGCTCATTTACATGACGGGTACCAATAATTCTGGAGTGTCCTGCACAAAACAGTGTTTGAATACAGTGTTATCTGTCAATGAGCACAAATGACTAGATGTACGACAACGAAAGATAAGTTAAGAACTTTTACCTAGATGTAAAAACAGTTTTAATGAACTCATCCCATTCTACTTTAATGCTATATTTCATTTATTTATTTTCCTGTGAATCAGAATGGAGCCACATAAAGATTTCATATTGACGGGTAAAGTGTAGTCTGTGCTCTATGGTCCCTTAATCACAGGGTAGTGTAAGAGTAAAGGCTGAATTATACTTGCTGTTAACTGTGTACATATTTGCAAGATGGCTGCTTCGAGTATCCTGCAGTCATTTAGCACTTGGCTTGTGTACATCCTGAGAAATTTACACAACTTCTCAGCATGGTGCAATACCAGTTTAAATAGATAGCTCATCAGTACATTTAACATCGCTGTTTCATGTCAAAACATTACAATTTTAACCTGAAATCAGACGGAAAAGGATTTTTTTTGGCTCTGATGTGCCACTTTTAATCCTCCAGATGTATATAAGATATGTATGCGAGTATGTGAACGATGCCGCGCGTGTAGCGGCTGTGCGCGCGCATGTTTGCGTGGTGAAAGTGAAGTATATCTGCATCCTTGCATCACTTTCAGCAATGCTCAGGGTCCGTTATGAGAATCCAATGATGTCAGTATGAACAAAAGCACAAGCCTTTGTATTTTTTAATAATAAATTAAAACAAAAAATAGCTCAGTAAAGATAATCACTATTTTCATTCAGAAGGGAAAAATTCTTTCAGGATTAAAAAAACACAACAGTTGAGGACAACTCATGCAGCATGTGTTGAAGTGTACAACTGTTCAGTGTCAAATGTTACAATCATTTATACAAGTGCATTTAGTAAAAACATACCTGAAAGTGCTTTGTATGTCCAGGTGTAGCTGAAACAGAGACTTTCTTATTCCTAAAGATGGTGTTGATGGTGGAGCTTTTGCCAACATTAGGATAACCCACCTTAAATAGAGATAAAGGTTGATGTCAGGTTGATGAAATGAATAAAGGCTCTGTGTGTGTATGTGTGTGTGTGTGTGTGTGTATAAATCCACCTAAAACTCAAGCTCACCAGTCCTACTGTGAGTTGGCCCTCCTTACACTTGGGTCCAGAATGTGCAGATTTAAACATTTCTAGCAGTTCATCTTTGCGCAGCAGATGGCTTGAGTTATAAAAAGAAGCACAGTCTGAAGACGCTCTACACTTCTCTTTCTCCTCTTCGTCTCCTGATGCCTCCGAGCAAGTGTGCCAGTCTGCCTCTGAAGTACAGTCCTCAAAACTCGCTGTTGTGTCATCTTCCCCATCATCTTCCTCATCATCTTCCTCTTCCTCTTGACTGCTCTCCTGTGAGACCTCAGGTCCACTGTGGTGAACTGACGGCTTCTCTGTGGCTCCCTTACGTTCTGTATCACTTGGGTCCTCAAGGTCACCGAGATCTTCTCCCTTTAACACCAGGCAGGAGATAATCACAAGGTGAATTATGATATCAGTCAGATTACATGAGCATACTAGTGCAATTTATTTAAATTCACCTGCTGTTAGGAATTTATTAAAACTTATTCTATAAGAAATTTTAAATTGAAATATTAGCAAGTTCTAATACTTACATATCAAAAGTTTTACTCTTAGGTCAGGTAAAAAATAATGAAAATATGCAATAAATGGTATAAACAAAGAATAACAAATCAAATAGAAAAGAACAATATAACAAACATGCAACGATAATATGTGATTCTTGTGTATCATGTGTGTAACGTGATAAAGGGCTTTATTCAACCAGTTTGCCTTCAAATATGAATAATTTATTCTGGTGAGTAATTAGATATTAAATACTCTAAAGAAAAAATATTCAGATCATTAAACAGAAGCAGGTGGCTCAATAAGCAGAGGCAAAAAAAGAGGTCATTGCTGTTTACACATGCTGTGAATAGCTATCTAAATACACGAAAAGGCCAAAAGTTTGTGGACACCTGACCATCACACTCATACGTGCTTGTTGAACATCCCATTCCAGATTTAATCTCCTTTTGCTGTTATAATAACCTCCACTCTTCTGGAAAGGCTTTCCACTAGATTTTAGAGCATAGCTGTGGGGATTAATACTTAGATACTCCTGTCTATTTCTTTTCAACTGGCATAGATTCTAGCAAGTCCCATCCAAACACAAGCTAAAAGCAATTAAACTGAGAGACTTCAGCATCTGTTCTGTGGAAATGCTTTATATACAGTGAAGGGAAAAAAGTAATCAGATAAGACAAATTACCAAAATTAGTACCTTATTGCAAAGCCACTGTTGGCAATTACAGCTTCGAGACTAAGAAGTCTACGCTAAGAAGTAATTAGGTTCTTGCAGCATTGTGGTTTAATTTTGGCACATTCCTCTCAGCAAATTGTCCTCAAATGCAAAAGATTATGTGGGTTCCTCTGATGGACGTACAATTTCAAAATCCTCCATAAATAAACTCAGGAGATTGGCAAGGCCATGCAAGCACCTTCACCCTCTTTTTTGGACACCAGTTTAAGTTTTTTTGGCTGTATGATTTGGGGTTGTTGTCTTGCTGAAACATTCATCTTCACAGCAGATTCAGTTTCTTGGCCCGATGAGATTAAATTCTCCTCTAATGTGTACATCGCTCCATTCATGATTCTTTCTATGATGTGTGATGCCCCAGTACCGTTTACAGAGAAGCAGCTCCATATGTGCTCCCACCTCCGTACTTCACTGTGGGTACGGTGTTCATGGGATCGTACGTACAACCCTTCTTTCTCCAAACATGATGAGCTGAATTCTTGCCAAAGAGTACTATTTTTGTTCCGTCTGAGCATAGTATATTGTTCCAAAGAGGTCTGATTTGTCTAACTGCTTTTGTATGTGCATCTTTGTGTTCCTTTTATAGTAGTGGAGATTTGTGTGAGGTGTAGGAACAGAGATGACTGCAGTGCAGTTCATTGCAGTGTAACTGTTGTTCCTGCTGCTTTCAGGTCGTCAAACCTGCATGTTTAACAACTTTGTTACGGCTCTGTAGATTTTTCATTCAAGTGTTGTTTAATAATAGTCTCCCAGAGAACATTAGAAAGGTCCTTCACCTTCACCATGATTGCTACTTGTTGTGTCAAATCTTCCCCTTCAATGTCTTTTATAGTGATACCAGGTACACTTCATGCGAGGACATTTATAAAACTTCATTTTCATGTAACTTTTACATAAATATATATTTTCAACATACTATCCAAATACTTCATCTCCATCATTTTGGTTTTTAAAAAAATATATGTTTGTTTATATTTAAGAATACATATTTTTTGTTCAAAGTCAAAAAACGTGTGTAAATCTGAAGTGGATATTCACAGGAAGTATATTATATAACAACAACAACAACAATAACAACAACAAAAAGCGTCCGAATGCTTATTTTACCCTCACTGTACACGGGTTGCCTAAACGAATAAAGCTCTCACCTTTTCTTCAGCATCCAGCCGCTGTGCCTCGGCCAGCGCAGACCAGAACACTGCTCTGATGCCTTCTTTCTGAAAGTGCTCGGCCCAGGCACGACGCTGCTCTCGGGTAAGCAGATCTGCTTTGTTCAACAGTAGCATGTTCACCTTGTGACTGGAAACCTCTTTGACGTATTTCTCCTGATGGGAGATTAGAGCAATAGCATGTTGCAGTAAATAGAGATAGAAGATTCAGAATCAGTTTTAGTGAAATGAGAAACTTTTTACGTACTAGATCTGGACAGCGAAACAGCAAAGGGTTTCTGGCATCAACTATTTGAACTACAACATCACTAGAGAGAAAATATTGCAGAATAATTAATTACAAAGTTAATTCAAAGCATCACTGTAGCAGGAGGACATTTATACACATATCCACATAAAACATGGCTAAAATCACTTTAGCTAAAGTACCTTCTCTCGATAACTCTCCAAAGCTGCCTCCAAAAATCCAAGTTCCTCTCAAAAGGGGTAAGAATCAGCTTCTGCTCCTCCTCCAGCCTTATACAGGAAAAAGGGATATTTAATTGGAATAATAATAATAATTTGCAACTAATAGGAAGGAAACATTCAAGTCTCACAAACGAGTGATAAATAGCTGAAGCAGAAATTAGCTCCCTCACCTTGCCAGCTCTCGTCTCCATGTCAGGAAGCTGTCTCTTTCGGCTTGCTGGAGGAGCTCGGGGCTTGTGTTCTCATCCCAGTGTGGTCTGAAAGGAAAGAAAACACATTGCAACAAAGGACTTTCAAAAAGGAGTGAGAACAACACACAGCTCTATTCCACCAGAAGGCCTGGTACAGCAAATTACCCATAATCTACCAGGTTGCTGGTATTGCCGCTTTTTGCATTTTTCAACACATTCATTAATTCGCTAGTCAAAAGTATTGTAAGTAATGTGTATAATTCAGCTTTTCAGAGAAGGGACTTCCTGTCAGAAACAACTAGTAGAACTCGACGCCAACGCCATCGACGGGGATTCCTCCTCCACCAACAAGTCTAATCCTTCTTGTTACTAATTTGTATGCCAGAACAGATATTGCTTTTTAAATATAATAATATAATATAATTCAGCTATTATATGATATACTGTAATTCAAACATGAAGAAAGCTACTGAAGAAAAACTATTTCAGACATTTGACCTTGCTGTGACCTTGACCCTGTTTGGATAAATCCCGAAATCTAATCAGTTCATCTGCTGGTTACATTCATATTTCCATATAAATCCTACAAGAATTCAGCTAATCGTTCTTCAAATATCGCGCTAATGAGAATCTCGGACGGATGGACAGACGACCCGAAAACATAATGTCTCCACCATCCGGCAGCGGAGCCATAAAAACATTCTGGTGCTGCACTTCGTGTTGTAATAGTGTGGCTCTGATGGCTGCCACAAATGCTTTGGGAAATTCCTTCTTTCCTGCATTGCTACAGTGTTTGAAAGTTGGACAACCAACATAAAAACAACATTCTTAAAACATTCTTTAATGTCTGCCTCATCCTAAGATCTTCATTGCTGGAGTATTAAGCTTACAGTTTTGAAATTGGGTCATGTAGTCATGTATTTTAAACATTTATTAATGGGGTTCATCATAAGGGTTTTTTCAGTACAGGAGATCATATCCAAATTTTCGTCAGATGTGTTGGATAGGTTCCTTTAACCAGAATATTGCAGACCTGTTGCTGACTGCACAATAAGTGTATTTATTCAACCTAATGTTTTTCTTCAGCTTCATTCTACATTTTTGAAAAGCTGTTCAGTCAAACTGCACAACTGTGTGTATGTATAATAACACAGGGCTAAATCAATTCTTCTCCCAAAGCAGGGCTTACAGACATATAATCACCTTCGTGGGATGCGGAGGAACTGTCTGTTGTCTTCATGAAGTTTCTTCAGTCTCGTGGATTCCTCGGCTGTCAGTAGGCCAGTCCTGGCTTCAGCTGGTACGAATCTGATGTTCAGTTTCTCTGAAAGATTATAGCTCACACTAGTAAGACCCCGTACTTTACCAAGACATCTGGATAAAGGAAGTGCAGAAGGATCTACCTGCAGTAAATTCTGTTCCTGCGAGTTCAGCTGTGGCCAGAAAATCATCCAAAGAGCTCTGCTCTGTTACAGACTGCAAATTCAGGCGACCCCAATCATACCCGTCATTCAGTTCACTGGTGTGGAGCTGGTGGGGAAAAAAAGGAAAAAAAAAAACACATTATATCAGTTAACTATAACATTAGGATGACAAACTAAGCTTATACAATAATTAAGCAACATCGCACGAGCAAGAATATCAGCACGGCTGTGATTCGGCTGTAGACACTGTTTTATATAACAGCTCTATAAACAACAAAAAAAATAATATGTACTACTAAATGACATTTCAGACACAATATGGGCAAATATTTTGTTTATTTTTGCTCCATTGACAAAAAATAGTTCCCAAAGAAGCCACAGAGAGTGCTGTGTGTTGCCATGGTAACACACAATCTGGCGGACAGCCTGTAGTAAGTGTAGTAACGGTTTCAATGAAATGAAATATGGTTAGAACTCAGTGAAATGTACCAATGCTGTTATAGTAAATATCGTCCAATCAAATTAGTGAACTGGAGCTGTTGTGTAAACTGACTTGTACCACAGTATGGTTGAATCCTTGAATCTGATTGGTCAGAAGGTGTGCATTATTTTTGTATGACAGTACGGCTTGGACCGTAGTTCTGGCTGTAACATGAATGATATGTTAACATTAATGTGCTCCTTCTAATACATTACTGTTTCTATAGTAACGGCTCATACACAGGTACGGCAGACACTCCACACAAACTAAGACTTATAATAAATGCATTTAAAAACATGTTGTTTAACAAAGCAAAATCTATAATCGTTGATGTGGTGAAGTTTTTTTTTAGGAGACATTTATGGAAGTCTTGGACAGTGATGTTACATTTGGGGCTCTGTGGCATTTTTCCAGTAGGTAGACAAAATCCCATTTAAGCTACGTATCGAGACTCATTTTCTGTCCAATCACATGACCGCTTTAGTTTGTGTGTCAGAGGTTCGAAACCCACTTACACTTCATACGTCATTAGTCAGATTGGTGGAGTTTTACTGAGCTGTAGCACTAGTTAAACATTATTTTATTGTATCACATTGACAGTAGTAGTCTATTTATACACAATGGACTGAAAGTCTATAGAAATGAAGTGTGCAGGTGCTTTATCTGAAGCAGTTTATTCAACGCTATTGAGTTTATCATTGTTATAATTTTTGCAAACCACAACATGTTGCAGGATTCAATACAGCTTCATGAGGCTTCAGCCACCCATCCTTAGTCTCGAGTGTCAGCACTTTGTAACAGTCACAGTGCTTTGCAAAGTCTTCAGGACAGAGGAGTTTATGCTTTCCAGTTTCTCAGCTAAACAGCAAGCTGCGTTTTGTGTGTGTGTGTGTGTGTGTGTGTGTGTGTGTGTGTGTGTGTGTGTGTGTATGAGAGAGAGAGGCTGGTAGGGAAACGACTGTATCAAGGCGATAATGTAAGCGAGGAATTAACTTGTAAATAAACAAATTGCTGTGGTGTAAGCGGAATATCACACAAGACCGTGCTGTTATACAAAAATAATGCACTTCTGGGGAGTAGCAGTATCACACCACCCCAGCGTGCATTATTTCCTTCTAACTGCACCGTCTGTCATGTGTTAGTCCTTACGTATAACAGTTTAGAAGTTTTGAACTCTAGAATCTGATTGGTCAAAATGTGTTGATTAATTTTCCATAAAAGCAGTTCTAACAGTAGTTCCAGCTGTGATTCAAATGATATGCTTATATTACTGAGTTTGTTTCTATGGTAACAGCTCACTCACTGTGACTTGTTTGGCAGATGTTAATTTCTGGAGACAGACAGTGTACTTAACATTTATAGAAGGAGTCTAAGGAAGAGTCTAAGGAAGGAATCTAAGGAAGGAGTCTATAGCAGGAGTCTAAGGAAGGAATCTAAGGAAGGAATCTAAGGAAGAGTTTATAGAAAGAGTCTAAGGAAGGAGTCTAAGGAAGGAGTCTATAGCAGGAGTCTAAGGAAGGAATCTAAGGAAGGAATCTATGGCAGGAGTCTAAGGAAGAGTCTATAGAAAGAGTCTATAGAAAGAGTCTATAGAAATAGTCTACAGAAAGAGTCTAAGGAAGGAGTCTAAGGAAGGGGTCTATAGAAATAGTCTAAGGAAGGAGTCTATAGAAATAGTCTACAGAAAGAGTCTAAGGAAGGAGTCTATAGAAAGAGTCTATAGAAAGAGTCTAAGGAAGGAGTCTATAGAAAGAGTCTATAGAAAGAGTCTAAGGAAGGAGTCTATAGAAAGAGTCTATAGAAATAGTCTATAGAAAGAGTCTAAGGAAGGAGTCTATAGAAAGAGTCTATAGAAAGAGTCTAAGGAAGGAGTCTATAGAAAGAGTCTAAGGAAGGAGTCTATAGAAAGAGTCTAAGGAAGGAGTCTATAGAAAGAGTCTAAGGAAGGGGTCTATAGAAGGAGTCTATAGAAAGAGTCTAAGGAAGGAGTCTATAGAAATAGTCTATAGAAAGAGTCTATAGAAGGAGTCTATAGAAGGAGTCTAAGGAAAGAGTCTATGAAATAGGGAGAACTATAAACGGTTAAAAAGCAACATGTGTGATTCATTACCAAATTAAAAGTTGTCATATTGACAAACTGCTGTGGAATAAGAGGAATAAAACCCTTGGGGACGTGGTGTTATAAGAAGATAATCCACTTCAGGGTGGAAACCTATCACACCACCCTGCCGTGGGTTATTTTCCCATAACTGCACGTCCCGTGGTGTGTTATTTCTTACATAACCATAACTAGCATACACACTATAATCACACTTCAGAGTGCCTCGGCTAACTGTAGCTAGCTCGTTAGCAATGGCAGAGGAGATGAATTACTAATGTCCTGTTTCTATCACGTCAGCTTCGTACCCATGTGTCGTTTCTTCTGTGTCCTCGGGCTGCATTCAGTCTCTCCTTCATTAAAGCTCTTCCTAAACCTGTACCGTCTCCATGGCCCTTCTTCTTCCCCATACTAACGCGTGTGTAAATCCCTGCTACACTTTCTCAACAGACGACACACGGCGCCTCATGCGTGTGACAAAGTCCCAAATACTCCCTCTTTGTGAATAAAGTGCACTACGCAGGGTGCAGAAGCTGCTCTTTCCCTCCTCAGTGCAGTGCGCCTATAAAGGCAACAACAACTCATTCAGGACTCAGAGGAAGTGATGTGGATTGTTCCATGTCGACATGCAGAGGGTGGGGAGACTACAGGTAGGAACTACCAAAGAAAGCTTTATCTGAGGTCAATCTTCTGTGATGAGGTCTAAGAGCTTCTTTGAAATAGCTTTTGTCCAATTCAAGATAATTAAATAGAGGATATAACCATTGAAATGGGAAAACAAAGTACAAACACTCGTTTGGTTGCGTCTAACGTGCCAGCGTTAAAAGTGTCGTCGAAAACCTTACTCCAGTAAAATGGTTCCGGCTTCGCAGAGTTGAAAAACAATACTTAAAAAATTGTCCACCCTAGAAAACAAGAAGGCTAAATAAATAAATAAATAAATATGGGATGTTTGTGCCAAGTTTGGTGATTTTATATACCCTCCCCCCCTTTTTTAAATTTGTTTTGTTTCCCCCCATTGTTCATATTGGAGTGTATTAATTATTATCTGCTTCCCCCCCTGGTGTTGAGTGATGAATATTTTCTGTTAATAAAGTCAAAGTGGATGGTTGTACAATTACAACGTATTAAAATTACCAATTAAGCTATTACATTTCCATAAACAGTTTTGCTATTAAGATATACTGTATATATATATATATATATATATATATATTATATATATATATATACAGATTTTTTTTTTTTTGCTATTTTTGCTATGATTGTTTTTAAATCAATATAATATTCCAGTTACTAAAAGAGAATGTGCTGTGGTAATTGATGGTCCTAACAGAGTTAATATACACTACAAGGCCAAAAGTTTGTGGACACCTGACCATCAGACCCATATGTGCCTTTTGAACATTCCAGATTTAGTCTCCCATTCCTGTTATAATAATCTCCACTCTTCTGCGAAGGCTTTCCACTAGATATTGGAGCGTGGCTGTGGGGATTTGTGTTCATTCAGCTACAAGAGCATTAGTGAGGTCAGGCACTGATGTTGGTGAGGAGGTCTGGGGTTCAGTCGGTGTTCCAGTTCATCACAAAGGTGTTCAGTGGGGTTGAGGTCAGGGCTCTGTGCAGGACACTCGAGTTCTTTTCTTTCTTTCTTTCTTTCTTTCTTTCTTTCTTTTTAACTGTAACTTTAATCCATGAAAACTAAGAGAATTAATATTAATTTTGGTAATATTGATTATTGATACATCTATCTATACACACACACATAGTCAGGTCTGGAAGTATGTGGACAATGACAGAGTTTTTGTGATTTTGCCTTTATACACCACCACAATGGATTTGAAATAAAACAATCAAGATGTGATCGAAGTGTAGACTTTCAGCTTTATTTTAAGACGTTCCACAAAAATATGGTATTTACCATTTAGGAATTCCAGCCATTTTAAACAAAGTACCTCCATTTTCAGGGGCTCAAAGGTATTTGGACAATTGACTGACAAGAAGTTAACTGACCAGGTGCGGTCCATTCCCTCGTTACTTAAAGACAAATGAAGCAGATAAAAGGTCTGGAATTGATATCAGGTATTGAGTTGGCATTTGGCAGCTGTTTGACTGGAACTACCAATATGAAGTCCAAGGAGATTTCAATGCAAGTGAAGGAGGCCATCATTAGGCTGAAAAAACAACATAAATCTATAAAAGAGATAGCAAAAACCTTAGGAGTGGCCAAATCAACAGTTACGTACATTATTAAAAAGAAAGAAAGCACTGGTGAGCTCAACCTGGACCTGACTGTATATACATATATATCGTATTTATACATCAAATCCTGATATTTAGTTATGAAGCATGGACACGCACATTCACACCAGAGGGAAATGTAGAATAGCCAATCCACCTACCCACATATTTCTGGGAGATTGGAGGAAATCAGAGAACCTGGAAGAAAGCTATGTTGGGAGAACATGGGACAGATAGTAACCCTGGATCAAACCAGGGACCTGGAACTGTGAGTCAGCAATGCTAATAATAATAATAATAATCATAATAATAATCATAATAATTAGTAGTAGTAGTAGTAGTAGTAGTAGTAGTAGTGAAGGAGGTGGAGAAGTTGTTTTGTGAAGGATCAAGCAGGCAAGAAATATCACAGTCAAAAATCAGTCCTAAGCCCTATTCAGAGTGGATCAGTTTATCAGAGAGAGGTCTGTAGTAACTTTTACATGTCTCTTCAGTGATAAAACTCTCACATCCAGACAGCAATAAAAGGACCGCAGGAGGAGCGAGTTTCTAGTGGGTTGTATTTTCTACAAAAACACAATTCATCATCAGAAAGTCTGGGATTCAGTTTGGACAAGAGTTTGGGGGAAGAGGAGAAGTGGATCACTAATACAGCAAGTGAGCTACAAGATTCAAAATACAGCAAGTAGTAGAAGTCGAACGTCTGGTTTTTTTCAGTCTGAGGGCAAAATCTGCATAGAAAATCATGGACATGTGATTAAAAAGATCAGACGAGCGCTGAGTTTGGGGGGAAAAAACAGTAGGTAATTCAGGCTGTAATTTTCTCAGAGGAGGACGTCGAAAATCATGGCTGATCTGGACTGAAATAAAATCTCAGAGTAGCCTGTAAAACAGGAAATGACCTCAGGACCCCTTGTAGATTTAATCCTGTCCAAATAGGGCTCTATACAGTACAGACAACAGCCTTAGTGTGAGTTTCTGTGCTACCTCCTAACTCCAGTAGATGGCAGCATTCCCTCGTTCTTTCATTATTATTATTATTATTATTATTATTATTATTATTATTATTATTATTACTACAACAGCAACAACACCGAAAGCAATACTACTACTACTACTACTACTACTACTACTAATAATAATAATAATAATAATAATAAAACCCACATAAAACCGAATCCTTGTCTTTTGGTCACATTTCTAGATTTAAGTGTAAATACTAAATAATTGCCTACTAAACTGGACCCTGTTTCCCAAAAGCATTGTAAAATAAAAACCAACTTAACATCTCCACAGTTTAACAGAGCTCTTTGTAATGCTCAAGCTCTTAAAAAATAAAAATAAATAAAATAAATAAAAGAAACTCAGTCCAGCTTGATAAATCCTAGCAGGTCTTGGGTTACATGATCCTAAACATAGGCTACATGTTGACCAGCAGAATCAGTGCAGCAAACCAGCACAGAGAGGGGGGGAGCTGTATTTATTTTAAATAATGTGATATTTACAAGATAATGAAACACATTCAAAATCCAGAAAATCCATGATGTAGAAGGAAAAGATGTCAAGTCTGTAACAGGTGCCCCTGAATGTCATTTCTGGCTCGTTCCAAAGAGGACACTCAGACTCCAGACTTCCCCCTCGGAGACTCTGAGTTGGTTCAGTCCAGTGTATAACTACAGGCGCCTGGGCTGGTGCAGTTAGTTGACGGCTCTTTGCTATGCGGCTGGATGGACAGCTGATAAGTACTGCTCCTGATAGGCTAAGGAAGTGAGTGTTAGGACACTTTAGTCATGTAACGCCTTGTGACTTTTAAACTGTGTTTGTAGTTGGTGTTTCGATGCAGTAGGACTGTTCTTCTTGGTGTAGCTTTGACTGCCCTGTGCACAACCCGACTATAATGTTGCCTTGGAAGAAGAACAAGTTTGAGCTGATAGAGGAAGACAAGCAGTCCAAGCACAAGGGCTACGCGGTGAGCCTGAACTACTCCGCGCTCACCACGCTGGCCAAGGCGTGTCCGGAGAGCGCGCTGAACCGGGTCGGCAGCATGTTCAAATCCAAGCGGAAAAAGGTGAACATCACGAGCGAGGACCCCACGTACACGGTGCTGTATCTGGGTAACGCCACCACCATCCAGTCGAAGGGTGAAGGCTGCACGGACGTGGCCGTGAGCAAGATCTGGAACAAGAGCGAAATGGGCAAGAGCGGCACGAAGATGCGGCTGACGGTGAGCTCACACGGCGTGCGCATGGTGCACGTGGACGAGCAAGCGCGCAGACCTGGACACCTTTACTTACTGCACCGGATCACCTACTGCGTTGCGGATCCACGCCTGCCCCGGATCTTCGCCTGGATCTACCGGCACGAGATGAAGCACAAGGCGGTGATGTTGCGCTGCCATGCTGTGCTCGTGTCCCGGCCGGAGAAGGCGAAAGCCATGGCGCTGCTGTTGTACCAGACTTCAGCCACGGCGCTGGCCGAGTTCAAGAGGCTCAAACGGCGCGACGACGCACGGCACCAGCAGCAGCAGCTGATCGGCGACCAGACCATCCCACTCGTGCCTCTGCGCAAGCTGCTGAACGGCCAGTGCTGCTACAAGCCCCCGGTGGAGCGCAGCAGGAGCGCCCCCAAACTCGGCTCCATCACCGAGGACCTGCTCGGCGAAGAAGCCGAAGAAAAAGCCACGCAGTTTGAATGCGAGGACGTGCTGGACACGGACGAGGAGCGCGCAGGCACCGAGAAACCCGGGCTGTGCCAGCTCATTAACGATCTGGGCGAAATGGGGATCGGGAACGACGTGCGGACTCTAAAAGCGGACCTCAGGGTGACCAGGCTGCTGTCTGGAGAGAGCACGAGCAGCGAGTCGTCTATAGAGAACAGTCAGGATCCTGCGCTCGTGTCCGTCGATGCCGACGAGCGCAAAACGCCAGAAGTCGGCTGAAGGGCTGCGTCCAGGTTTGCTTGTGGAGAAGGTTCACCTGTAGTCTTCTGTGCCACTGTTATCCGTCTCACTTGAAAGAGCGCTCGTGCGCGTAGAGGTTTGTGACTCCGACTTCTGGACTGCAAGAAAAAGCCATGTTTCCATCCAAGCGTTCTTATCATACATTACATCCAAGGGGTTTTTTTTATGGGTGAGATGGTTTGCAATGCTTGACAGAAAGAGAAAATGTACAATTTTTTTTTTTTAAGAGGGAAAAAAAGTTTCATCCAAATTATAAATGTGGAATGATGCCATGCTAAAATCTAGCAAATAAAATATAAGAGCAAATCACCTTATTCTTCACATTTGCTTAGGCATAATGCTGATAAAATCATAAATCTTAATGGAAATACTCATTATGAAACCCTTGATTAATGGTGCAGGTTTTCCCTGGTCTGAAGTCTGAAACCTTGCAGGTCGATATGGAAAGGAAGTGCTGTGACTTTGACTGTTATTTCCAGCAACAGTCAAAAGCTGGATTTCACTTGAATGAAATTAGTGGCTGTCTGATTCAACCACTCTGTCTGTAGTTCAGGCAGTCAAGTGTTACAGAAGTGACATACAAGCAAGGACATGACATGTTTGTTCGCTAAAACAGGGCTGAAGAAAACATGACGTATTTCGTATGGTTTTTGTGACGGTTCAGTTGGTGGCTTAAGTTTAATTTGACATTTGGATGGAGCCTCGTCTGTAAGGGAGAATGAACCAAGGCGCAGTCAACCTCAGGCCGAGCTGGGACAAGGAGTAATGCGCAATACAAATGCTTCTCCCTCTCCTGTCACATGAAAAGTTTTACATTCAAGATTGTTTACCCAAGTCATTTCCCCAGAGGAAATGTTTCTCTTTTAAAGAACAACCCTTATATATATATATATATATATATATATATATATATATATATATATATATATATATATATATATATATATATTATGGACTCACTTCACCTATCCAAATAATGCTAGCTATGTTCAGGACATTCCATTTTCTGTTCCTTATTTTGCACTGTTCTGTACTTCGTTATGTTAATGATACTGTATACAGCATTGTTTCCTTTTAAATGTTCTTATAAAAAATGAATGTTCTTATCTTTGCTGTGCAAAAGAGAAAAGAAAATCTAATGTATTGAGATGTAAATATTCACAATGTGTATTATTTTTTAAAGAGGTTAATGTTCATTGTTTTTGTGTATCTTGAAAAATGACCAATAATAATAAAAAAAAAAAAAATAAATCACAGAACATCTGTACAGGCTTTTGATTATGAATCATGTTCACCTGCATGTGCTAACCAGTAAGCATGAGGTATTTATTCACTGGATGACACCGAGGTGGCCGTGATTTCTCAATGCAGAATGCAGATTGTTTGATTTTCACATTACACATCATGTTTGATTTATTATCTGTCTCACTCAAGCATAGCTGAATAAAAACAGGACTAGCCAAACTGAATTCACACAGAGATGCTGAGATTCACTTGTGTGTAACAATAGGCCTACACACCCATCACTGTAAATGACTTAAAATAGTTTTGTTCTCAAGTGAAATGTTTAGTCTCTGGTCCCCGTAGCTGGTCCATTTTTCTGGCTATTTCACAGAGAGACAAGCCTCAGAAAACAGTTGGGAAACTTACACAGATGTGAACATTAAAATTCCAGGCAGAGCTATGCCAGCTTGCTATAGTGGCACTGAATCGAACTTTAAAATCCATACACCAGAGGACTTTAAAAAATGGCATGCGAAAATGTGTGCGTGTAAGTTTTAAACTTCTTTGATAAATGAAAAAAAAAAAAACAAGAGTTGCGGTCATGTTCTGTCTGTGACTTTCCACCTGAAAGTAGGCAAGAGCTCATCACAAGAGTCATCCTTGTACTGTGTAAGTGCTGAGTGTGTAGCTCCAGTTTGTACTATTGCACTACTGGTCAGCTTCCACATGTATATTAACTTGCAATCTCAGAATGCAGAAGTCAAACAATCTATCCATCCCCAATTTTAAACATTCTATAGTGGTATAATTTGGTTTTCAAGCAGTTGAATGACCACAGAACCACAGATCAGGCTAAAATGCTAACACTATCAACCTGTCTATACAGTAAAGACACGGGACTCTGATGCCTGCTGCTGTAACAATGAGTACTTGTGTTACATGATTAGGCACTGGATGAGTGAAATGTAATGGTCATATATCACTAAACGCAATAAAAACAAACCCTGCTTAGTGGAGATGCTTATCTAAGAGCTATGTTTCTGACAGCAAGCAGTCATGTGATATAAACTAGCATATAGCCTCACTATTTACTGTTGTTCACAACTTGTAAAATTGTTTAGGACCACTAAAGACGCTGCTAAAAACAGCTGAAAACAACATTATTGCCACAAATGCTTGGTCGTTTTTATTTAGTTTGGTGTCTAATCAAGCAACTTAGCTTAGCTAAGTTAGGTATTTATCTACTTGTGAGGCAATATCTTCCCTAATGCAGTAGAACAAACGTTAGGTACTTTTATCACATATATCTAAGTAAAAAGTATATAAATAATAAATAAATAGCCTATCTCATTGCTTGAAAGTGATGACATGACTCCTTGCTAATGCTAATAGTAGTTGAACTCTACTAGATCCTGGGGATGAAGTTTTGTGTACATGTGTGGGAATGGAGTGGGTTTAAGGAATAAAAAAACATACAAATATTGCTGAAGTCTGCATTCAAGGCGAAGTTGCAACATGTAATTCCCTGCCTAAGTAAGTAAGTCTCCCTTTTCTACATTTAAAATGAGTTTATAGTAGCACTGTCTTTAGATCAGTTCATATACAGATAAAGTACTTGGTTAAATCTATAACACTGATCATACTGATCGCTGTTTTGAGAAAGTAATCATCAACATTAGAACTATCGCTAACGTTAGCTGGCTAGATTGTTGCTAAGCTAATTGGCATTGCCCGCTGTTGATGCTGTATTGCAATTTCAGTCCAGAATGTTGCATGAATGTTTGAAGGTCACTATAGTAGAACAGAACCAATAGCATCTCAGGCCTGTAACTGTAAAAGTGCAGGTTAATTAACTTTTATGAGCTTTACGTGCTCTGACAGAGCAAACAAAAGACACACTTTCATGGAGGCGTCCATGTTTTTTTCCACTTCGCACTTTGAACATCCAGAGGTGGGAAATAACATTATTATAACCTGCAGGTTTAGCACTTACAGGGCACCATGAACGCAGCACTAATCTTAACTAATTTTGACTATTCTTGCCTAATGCACCTTTAACCAAACACTGATGGCAAAACTGGGTTTGAATGTCTTTAGAAAGTGAGCAATACGCCTGTAGACCCATGCACACATAAGTCTGACCTATAAAAGGAGAATGTAGCAAAGAAAGACATGCATTGTACAATGTGTCAAAGTTACATCATGAGGTCCTTATACTACAGTTACCTTATACTGCAGCAGATATTTATTTCATTTTCCTAAACACATGTCTTGTGATAAAAGTCGAAATGTCTGGACTTGTGGCTCTAATTGGTAGTTTGTGTCACACAGCAAGAAGCAAGAAGCTAGCAAACAATGTAATGAAATAATAATTAAACAATTATATTAAAAAAACAAAAACCAAAGTAAAAATCCCCATTAATTTAACACTCCTTTGGAACAGATTTTGATGCAGGTCTTTTAATGTCACAAAGACAGTGCGTGCTTAAATAATGCATATTAACAATTAGTCTCATGTGACATGCAGTCACATGTTTACTAGATCTCTCTCATACAGACCTAGTATATGTTTGTGTCAGATGCTGCAGATCATCCACATTGTTATGCGCTGAAATCTTACACATGTTGCCTGCTCTTTGATCCCTGGATCACATCTTGATGTGGTATGCCTTCTGCCTGGAAAAACGCTCTCGAGTGGAATAAGACCCTCCCTGATGAGATTCTATATCTGTTTTTTTCCTGCCATGTGACGTGGACACAAAGCGACATCACACATAAATCGATATCTCCAGCTTCCCCAGAGCTTATATAGATATATCATAAGATACCTAACTCTATTTTTTTTTTTTTTTTCAAAACATTCATTCATTCATCTTCAGTCACCAATTTATCCTGGTTTGGGCCACAATGACTCAGGAGCCCATCTTTCTTTCCTCACTAGCAGATGACTCTTTAGTTCAGCATGCACAGCTGCTTTATTGGAAGCTTATTATAAAAAAAAAAAAGGCTTGATAATCATGAAAAAATGAAAGTGTCATAAAAAGTACATAGCTCACAGTAATCTCAGAAAAGAGCTGAACAGACTGTGCTCAAATGTAACCTTCTTCGCTTTGATACCTCTGTGGGGAACAGTTGAACAGTACAGTCATTTCATGAGTGAGGGCAGGAATAAGACTAAAACATCTGCCTGTGGGTGTGATCCTGAAGCACAAACAACACTCGACCAGACATCATCTCGCTCTGAACATCCTGTCCTACTCTTGCAGTGCCCACCTTGAATGAATCTCAGTCAGGAGCACTGTCCTTAATTATCAAACACTGATGACATGTTAGCGCTGGGGAGACCCACTAGGCAGGCATCTCATTTCTCAGTATTTTTGACACAAAAGCCTCCCCCCTGGAGAGTAATAGATTTCAGCAGAGTTATTTTGGTCTTTCCGTTTGCACGGATAATAATAGCAAGAGAGCAGGAAGAGTCACCCGACAGACTACAGTCTGCAAGCTCAGATTGGGAGATTTCATGGACATCTCTTGTCTCTGATGACTTTTTTTGTTGTCTCACAGCAACCATTCACACTTCCTGTGATGCGCTACATACAACAAAGACATCCGTTTCGAGTCCTGCGTATAAAAGAAGGGGATTTGCTCGAGGAGCTATAATTTAAGATGGGTGGGAATAATAATATGCTTGGAAAATGTGAACGTGTTCCAAAATGAAACCTCAAACTGCTAAAGGAACGTCAGATCATCAAAGTTTCCAAAATAATAAAACGAGTGAAGTAGGTATATGTTTCACTTTCTCTAGCAAAGGTTTGTCATCTTTCACCACAAAGGTAATAATGAAACTTTAAGTACTGAAAAAACACCAATGCCTAAGGAGAGGTGAGAAGTAATAAATAAACTGTGACACAATGGGAAAGACAATGCCACACCACCAATAGTCTTAGACTATTGTGCAGTTCTTAATGTTATTCTTTAGTATTTATTTCATCATCAGTTTAAAAGATATGAACATAATTATGAACCCTGCAAAAAAAGGATCATTTGCAAGGACAATAAAGCAGACCACTTTGAATCAATTTATCATGCCTTGATTAATCATACTTGCCGTAACAACGTTGGCCATAAAACTGAAACTACAGGTGATTGTATTCCTTAACCAGGCTTTAATGAGGATGCCAAATATATAGCACATTCAGATGATTTTATATATTATATTTTATATGCTTTTATTGATATCTAAGATTCCTTTCTGTGTGATGATGCACCTTGTTGAGGGTGGATTTGGGGAACTCCCTTCTTTTTGATGTTGTTTGTATGTAGGCACTTGGTTTGAGTGCTCACTGAGTGAAACTAGGTGTAAGGACCCCACACTGGAAAAGTCCAATATCTTTCATTGTTCTTTATAAAATCAGAAACTACACTGAAGTAGTCTGGGGCTGTCCCATTAAACAATAAAACTTTGTTTATGACTTTACATTCTAAAATTACATGCCCGAAATCACTGTTATGTCTAAACCCAATCACTGTGCATCTCCTAAGGAGGAATTACACATAAATAAAAGTCTTTGACTTGGAAACATTGAGTGAGTGGCATGTCAGTTCTCAGATTCTGAGCCATGAGCATTACATAAGCTGAGCTCATGTATGAGTCAAATGTGTGATTTGAGCAAGGTTACATTTTGTTAAATTTGATACAGATGAAGTCGCAAGAAAAGGTAGAAAATCTAACTTTAACCTTTGTTATTTTTTTATGAATTAAATAGCGCAAATTGTTATGTATAAGCTTGTAATTTCGAGGCTCTGTTACACTTGACTGACTGAGCAGAAACGTACAGATGAGAGAATTTAGACGGTGATCAATACATTCTTAACTCTGCATGCACAATATCGACTTGTTTGCCTGCGCTGAGATATCTGTCATCCACGCAGGCTGCAATTTTATTTTGAAATGGTTTTCTTGCCGAATTCAAACTGTGAATCTTGACAAACAACTCCCGAGTGACTTTTCTTCCTCTCAGCTTTTATTCACGTTGAGAGGTTATTAGTAGCTCTGGATTGTTTCTTTTTTTTTTTGGCAAAGGGTGTTAATGAGTATATCTCTCTTGTGCACACAGCCAGGGATGAGTGCAGAGCCACATAGGAAATTCTTCTCCTTAAAAACTGCACGGGACATCTGCAAAGTCTGTATTCTGTGAAAAAAAAAGAGTCTTGTGCAGACGATTTTAATATTTACAAGAAACCTAAACACATTCTCGCCTCACAATGACCATAACTGATGCACATCACAGCAATGAAAATGATTTAACTATATCATGTGTATATCCTACTAATACATCAATAAGTCCTGATGCCCGAATTATAACGATTTAATAACTACCATAACAACCATGCCATGATTAGCTATAACTACTCTAAATGTATCTAATTACAACAGCCATTAAAAAAAAAACTTGAGATAATAATGTCATTTAAGCTGTCTTCGCAAATAATAACATCCATTCAAGCCAAAGAGGGTGAAAATTCTCCTTAATTGCTGGCTATAGATAACACGCAACAATAACACCATTGTGTGCTTAATTTAGCTTTAATGGCAATGTTAGGGAACCTATATATAGACGTAGTCCATGTGCAAACAATTACATTCCTCTAAGGTGAACATCCCGGGAAGTAAGCTTGCACGTGTTGAAAATCTTCAGATAATTGGGTGCTCATCATCCTAACAAATGGTCCACTTCGCAGCTTTACGTAGCCAAGTAAACAGATCAGGGAGAGAGAAAGAAAGAGAGAGAGAGAGAGAGGTGAGAGTGAGAGAACACATTTGCTATCTACTATCTCATACCAAATGATTACTGTGTGTGCCCAAGGAAGGATTTGTTCATGTTAAATCTTCTTGGGAATGAAATTGGACATACACATGGATTTCTCATTATTTAAAAATAAAAACCCAAAAGGAAGTTATTTATTTACTTATTTATTTATGTTTGCCAAAGACACTATTCCTACATCAGGTCACATCAGAATACACAGAAGTATTTAGATCAGCATGCCTTAAGGCGAGAATTGTTCAGAATTATCAGAGATATTTTATATTATGTTTTTTTTATTATTATGAGACTCCCTCTAGGTGCATATGACGGATATGTGATGCCTCGTTGTTTACCAGACACAGCTGCAAAAGTTCAGGCTTTCCAGTATGTTTTACTTTGCACGCACACTGCAAACGAGCCAAAGTCGTCCAGCAGCCGACGTGTGGAGAAAAGTTTCCATGTGAGATGACAAAGAAAGAGAATGGCAGTTTTAAAGTCAAATCACCGTCACTTCCTTCCTGTTACTTTTGTTTTAGATCTCCGGCAAGCCTGAAGCCACTAGTCACCCACAAAACCCCTTGAAATAAACCTCAAAAAAGGCAGGGGAGTTATTGTTTGCACAAATACAAAAACAAATCCAAGGCACAAGACAGGGACAGAGAAAGTGATTTTTCTCAAATGAAATATCTTACACATAGCTTTGGGTAAAGATCTGTCTCTCCCCCCCCCCCCTCAAAAAACAAAAAAACAAACCATAAAGTAAAAGACAACAGCTTTGGACTGAAACATGAAGCAGTTACTTTTGCACGACAAGCTGTACTGCCCTGAGCATATAACCGGTTTGTGTCTTAACTATTGTCTGTCAGTCTTCTACGGAATGAGTCTCAGCTTTCTGGGAACCCATGCAGTAAGAACACGGAGCCTATTACATGTACATGGATATTAAAAGTACAGAATGTTACAGATATGATATGATCACATGAAGTTCAAAGTGCTCAAATAAGAGTCAAATAATTGCAGAATCACAAAGTTCTATATTGATTTAATCTATATGACTCTATACTGATTTGGTAGAATCTTGAACAAACAAGGTTGTGAAGCAAAGTGAGTTGGGAATCGTTAGTGAATCAAAGTTGGGAATCGTTAGTGAATCAAAGTTGGGAATCGAATTTGGGAATCGTTAGTGAATTGAATTTGGGAATCGTTAAAGTGTATGTTTAGTGTTTATTGCTTAAAGATGTTCTTAAACTTTGCTTAGATTTGCATTTGTTAGCCATGCAAAAAGCCATCAAAGTATAACCAACAACAACAGCAACAACAATATACTACTACTACTACTACTAATAATAATAATAATATAACAGAGTTTAGGTGTGATATAAGAAATCTTTCAGCGGCTGTAAATGACCCACATTCACTCATTTCAGCCCACACGTTCATAGTATAATGAACGACTAGCATGGCTGGAGCTGAACTGTCTGAGTTCACCTCAATCACACTATCACGACCTTCGCTAGAATTCCTGTCTCTCGTCTGGGTGTGAGAAGCATAGCTATACACGGAAATGCAAGACAATTAAGCTGGTACCATTTTCACAAGCATTTATTGCCACACCAGATTGTTCTACAGTGACAGTAATAAGCTGACCGCAATTGCACGAACCCTACGAGTGTCAGTGCATACTTCATATATAAGTCATTGCAAAGAACAGGTTGAAGTGAACCACTGAGTACAGAATGTAGGTGTGGGGAAGTGAGCAATCAGGTTCAGAACTTAAATACCTGAAGGCAGTGGTTTAAAACCTGCTACACAACATTCTGTAGATTAGACCAGGTATTATTTATGTATTTTTTTCTATTTATTTTTTTAAACACAATATGAGTTACATTGCAATGTATATATTTATGTAATTATTGAGGTCAGGTGCCAAAGGTGCTCATAACACAACTGAAAGTAATAGATCAAATAAATTTCAACAAAATGATTTTTTAAAATTTTTAAAATTTTGATAGCTCCCCCAATGCTCAGCTGATTAAAATATTCTTATTTCCTGGAATTATTTATAAAATACTATTCACATGTATGTCACAAGCATATGTGCATTGTTTCATGGATACAGTGAAAAAACTAATAAAGCTGTTACCCAAAAAACCATGTACAAAAACAAGTCTGGGTTATGAGTGAATGTGTGAAGTCAGGTGAATGTGCCTTCTTCAAGGACTAAGCAAAAAAATAAGAAAAATGTAATTAAGAAAATTAATTAAGAATAACTAGGAGTCATTTTTGGAAATACTGTCTGTTGAACGTAAGTAACATTGAGTCATCGGTATCCAAGAAGATCCAGACTTATTTAAAATCATAGTTAATAGACGGGCACTGTATATCTTTCAGCCCAGATCATTACACTAACATCACAGTACTGTATGTTTAGGGATGAAGTTTCCCAGTGGTCTATGATTCAAGATAGAGAGATTAAACTTCCTGAAGTAGATAACACAACTTGGCTTCCGGGGTAGGGTGTGTGTGTGTGTGTGTGTGTGTGACCTGAATCATGTACTTTCTCTCATTTCTCTCAAAAATGACACCAGAGTGCAACAAAGGCACGGTGTGCCCCAGCTTTTTCTGTAACCCAGGTTTCTTTATATAATTCTTTATTTTTGTGGGTCAAATGGCTTGGTAAAGCGGGTTTGTGAAACCAAGCTAACATGTTAAAAGGAAAATGAAATAACAACAGGCTGGAATTATGACTCTGACAAGGTAGGAACCCAGTGTGTATAGCTCATTCGACAAAAGGCAGTCATTGTGTAATGGTCATTCATAAAAATACCCTTCATTATTTTCATTTCTCTGCTGCAATTGCTCCATTACACTGCACAGGCTCAGTAAATGCAAGCTAAAATTAGAGAATATAGATGTATAACCCTCCATAGCCTTGCCCCACCTTACCTATCTGAGCTCCGTCATCCCTACAACCCAGCTCGGACTCTCAGGTCCTCTGATTCAGGCTTACTTACTCATTGTACCACGTTTCCGCTTCTCCGCCATAGGTGGTAGATCATTTGCCATCATGGCTCCAAAACTTTGGAATTCACTCCCTCAGATCCTCTGAAATGTTACCTCTATCTCAACTTTCAAATCACAACTTCGAACATATTTATTTCTTTAGTAATAAACATATTTATTTATTTAGTACTTTGGCTCTTTTCCTAACAGTTGAAATATTTATATCGTTGCTCTTTGTTTGTTCTTCTATGTCTATTAGTTTGGAAAGTAAAGTGTCCTTGAGCTGTGGAAAGGTGCTATATAAATAAAATATATTATTATTATTATTATTATTATTATTATTATTATTATTATAGCCTATGCCTGGAAAACTGTTGATATGGAAAATTTTTATATTTTATTCTGTACTATGCCAGTTTAAGAAACACAGCAGTAAATGCAGTCAGTCTGCCTAAAATGCCTAAAACCTTACTAGTTTTAGATGTGAAATGGAAAAAGCCTAATCAATTCAGTTAGCAAACAGAACAGTCAGTTTGTTTATGATGTACAGAATATAAAAACAGAGAAACGCACATACACACTCTGTACAGATGACCTTTCAGCAATTATTTCAGCACCAATGTAAGGGCAGACAGTGATCAGTCGAGTGAAGAAATGACGATTAGACTGGTGAGAGAGAGAGACAGAGATGTCCCTTTTGTCACTGCACATAGCTATACAAAAACTTGATCAAAGCATGACATTCATTGTATTACTCAGGACTCCATCAGTGGACAGTGGATAGATTTTAACCAGCGGGACTTCTTGCAAAAACTGTGATGAATTTATTGGTTGCACAATTGCATTATTTGTCCATATAGTACACAATAATAGAAGGGATTTATTTATAATCGCACTATCCCTTGCACCCAGATGAGGATGGGTTCCCTTTTGAGCCTGGTTCCTCTCAAGGTTTCTTCCTCATATTGTCTCGGGGAGTTTTTCCTTGCCACCGTCGCCTCTGGCTTGCTCATTAGGGATAAATTCTCAGTGATAAATTCAAATATTTACAATATATTTTTGTGAATCCATTTATTTCTGTAAAGCTGCTTTGTGACAATGTCCATTGTTAAAAGTGCCATACAAATAAAATTGAATTGAGTTGAATTGTATTAGCTAACAAGGTTTTAGACATCTCTAGGCAGGCTGACCGTTTTTACCACCTCATTTGTTAAACTGGCTCCGCAGGAAGACAGCATGGAAAAATTAAAAGTAAATAAAAACATTGGTTTCTTAAAGAGATCCAACAGTTTTCCCCAGACTGCCAGACTTATAGAGACTGCTGAGGGAAGCTGCTTCAGAGCAGCGAAGAAAAGAGCTGTAATAGAGTAATAATAATGTACAGTATATCTGTCTGCCTAGTTCGGCCTGATTACTGTAGTATGAATTCAAAGGCAGGGCAGGCTGTCAGAAACTCAGTATCACCAATGCAGTTGTTCTTTATTTTACAAGTCACTGGTCCAATCTAAACTCTTCAGGCAAGAGCACAGTCTGCTGATTTTTTTGGCAAAAGAATGGGAGTGAAGGCAGCCAACAAGAGGGAGGAGGGACTGAGCGAATGAGTGTGGGTGAGATCTCTGGCAAAAGCAGTGAACAGCACATGAACGGCAGAAGGAGCACAGGAAGTGAGGAAGATAAACAAGAGTGAGAGCCTAAAAAACAGGCCAAAAGTGACTCCTCTGACAATTCGTATTTCACACTCCAACAATATATTTTATACTCTACATGTGCCATCTTCTTTCAAATAGCTTATTCTGAATGCAATTTCATCTAGGAATAATCAGTGAGGAGCAACCAATAAGTGAATCCAATTTTCAGTTATAGTGCCTCAAATTGTATTTTTTTAAAGCATTACACATTCTTTTTGTATGTACGTTTTATAATATTGATAGCAAATATGCTCCTTATGTAGATATATCTAATGTTGTCCTTTTTTCTAGGGCTTGAAATCACCACATTAATACCTCAGACAGCCCAAAAATAACCCAACCACAGTGCAGCATGTAAACAGGAAACTGAGCAGGAGGTCAGGGGCTCCAGAGAGGACCTGAAGGAGAGTGGTGCCTATGTCCGACACCAGCAGTAGCACTGTGTACAGGAAACTGATGCTCTGCTAATCAGAAAGCAAAAAAATCTCAGTGTTGCTCAGCCAGGCAGGAATGTCTGTAAAACAATAGGTCTGGAGAATGAGAGTCGCAGCTTTTTTTCACAGGTATGTGAGGCATGGAACAAGATTAAAGGAAGGTCAAAGGGGAAACAAAAAGAATTTATTCTGGTGAAAAACAATTCTGGGGTACTTGGACAACGGGTCTAACATAACAAGTCACTTAAGAGAAGAAAATGAAAGCATGCTGTTACGTACATCTATGTTTACGCCAGATGCCTTTAATTCAGAGTGACACACACAAGTGTTTGGTTGTTTACTTGGAAGACATGTTTTTCTGCTGGTACAGATAAGCCTAAGTCTAAAGATACCAGAAACAGGAGTCAGTTTTGGTACGCAAAGTGCATTAATTAACAACAGACATGGGTTTTCAGTCTGTTTCTGAAAGCAGCTAGAGACTTAGCCTGGGGAAGTTTATTCCTGTGGGCACCAGTGCAGAAAATTTTCAGGGTCTTTTCTTCTTTGTGTAGTGAATGGTGGCAGAGCAAGCCAAGCCTTATTTGTGGCTAGAGGTACAATGTGGGATTTGGCAATTGATGGAAGGGGGCTGGTTCGTTTTTGCATTTGTAAGCAAGCATAATGGTCTTAATATGAGTATAAATACACAAACCTAGAAGGAAACCCAGCAGTAAAGTGTCACTGGTGGTCTTTGATTAAAGACAATTCACACTGCTGCATTTTAGAGGAGCAGGAGTCTTGAGATTGAACTAATTGAACGAGCACCTGAGCTGCCTCCTTGAAGAGAAATGATAGCATCATTCTGCTGGTGTGCAGGAGAAATCCAAATGACTAGGTAACATATTACTTAGGTAATATAGACAACCAAGCATTATTTTGTTAATTTCATGGTATAATAAGGGTGAACTTTAATCTTAAGTTTAAAAAAGTCTAAAATAAAATAGCATTGTACTGGAATCGGATTTATGTATGTATTAAACTAGTGAAATTATGGTTGTATTTTTTTTTTAAATGTACAGTGTTCTTCTATACAGGCCAAAGATTTACATACAGCTAGCATAAAGACATTCAAACTCAACTTTTCACAACTCTACACATTTCATTTTACTGTACATTTCTTTTGGTCAAGGCACCTACCTAATTAAAAAAAAAAATTAGAGACAGATTTATTTCAGCTTTAAATCACTATATCAGAATTCTAGTGGGCCATATGATTATGTACACCAAGTTGACTGTCTCTTTAAACAGTCTGGAAGATTGCAGAAATTAATGTAATAACTTTTTGAAGCTTCTCATTGGCTGATTGACATAATTAGGTGTTAATTGGGAGCGCACTTGTGGCTGTATAAGGGCATACCTTTAGAGCCAGCAAAGTATTGTGAGAAGCTTGTGGAAGTCTACCCAAGGAGTTTGATTCAAATTCAAGCAATTAAAAAGTAATGCAAGGAAATACTAACAAATCTGATATAGTAAATAAAACCTGAAATAGATCTGTGTGTTAACTGTTATTTTGAAATGAACTCTTATTGAAATAAAGTAGATACCCTAATTGACTTTACACAGGAAATGTATGATATACTGAAATGTGTGGAGGTGTGAATATTGAGTTTGAATGTTTTTAGCCTAGGTGTATGTAAACCTCTGGCCTCAACGATATATAACAGCGAGTATTGTTTTAAGTATTGTAGTTTGATAAGTGCTAGGTGATAAGAAAAGTCTCTAGACACGTGGAACTTCAGTGTGACGGATGTCAAAAATAGTAAAATATGTTACAGGTTTCCACACCCTTTCACACACCCTACACTAGTGTGACTGCACACTCCAAGCTTTCAGATATCTAAGTTTTTTTTTTAAGATTCTCATGACATAGGAATGAAGTTGGCACTACTTGTTGGTGTTGTAGACGTATGTTGTGGCACTCAGAGGCACTTGCCTAACCGAACTAACTCCACTGAAACAAATTAAGCAAGAAACCGTGGGTAATTAAAACTCTGGAGAATCCATGTGAATACATATACACATTGTTACTTCAATATTGCTTGCAGTGGAAATTGAGTTATTGTTCTAGATTGAATAGAGTGACTGTTGCTCCATGCACGACGGAAGCAAGAGTTGGAAATGGTCCTGCTCTGAAACATTAAAACAAAAAGAGTTTGGAAGGAATATCCATGAATGCATTTATTTCCCTCGAACAATTCCTTGCACTAGTGCACCACTGTTTGCATTTCTACATTTTTGGGACTGTAATTATGATACAGAAGACAGACTACATTTACTTAGGATTTACTTAGTGATTGATGGATACAATTGGAGAATGGATGAATTAAAAGAACATATCTGTCGTGAGCCTTATATTAAGGTTCGACTACCACAAGGAACAGAACTACTTCAGCACTGCATGGTCACCTTGGGGTATCTTGTAGCCAAAAATTCAGATTTTAGCTCCTATGTGAGTTATGACCTTCATACCAACTGTTTCATGGTGAAGAAAAGAAGATACGGAAGGGAGAAAGCAGATTATTTGTTTGAAAATTTACAAAGGTTAAGGTTAGGGTTCAGCAATTGAACCTTTTCTTACAACTTACAACTTCACTCTTGCTTGCTTTAATTTGTATTAGCTTAACAAAGGTTGAGGTTAAGGATGGGGTAAGTTACCATTCATACCATTTCTAATGATTACTTTTGTATGTAATCAAACAAAATTCACTTCCATCCATCACATTGGCCTCATTCCTTCAAATTTGGGTAAATGTTTCATGAGATCTTGTTCTATTCATCACTACTGCATTGTAAGACATTTCAGGTTGATTAAACTTAGAAACGAAGTTCGAAATGTTAGTAAACTCAACTTGAAGATAACCTTTGTTTCAACTCAAAGTCAAGAGGCTGGATTACTTTAAGTTTAATCTTTGAAAACTTCCAAAACTTGTCATGACAATTAGAGTTAAAGGGAAGAAATAAGTTCACATAACTTGGGGTTATCATGTTTTACAGTGTGTTACTTAGCAGTGACGGCAAAAGGTCATGAGGTGATATATATATATATATATATATATATATATATATACTGTTAAGCTTTGGGTGATCTAAATAGCAATATGGTAAGCAGTTGGATTGTCTGTGGCAGCTGCTGCTAGAACAAGCCTAGACATGTTAGGTTCTCTGAGCTAATCTTACATGTTACTACCTCAGCAGAAACAGTGTGATGAATCAACATTACTCATGCATAAGAGACTGGGAAACTGTCTGGTGAATTTACTGAAAAGAGTATTTACTCCCACAATAACAGTCATTCCCCGCCAACTATCGAGTACACATAGTCAATCCAACAATCACAGATTCAGTTTTCAGAATCAGTGGTTCTGTGTTATATATTTCATTGAATTCCAAATGATCAGTTTCATACTTTAAGAGTGTATTCAGTTCATTATAGTCCATTGAGTTCATTTAGTCATGTCTATCTAGGACTACAGATCTTGTTTTAATAACCTCAGCATAAACACAAAAATAAGGTAAAAAATTGTGCCTTGCATGTGTGTGTGTGTGTGTGTGTGTGTGTGCATGTGGGTGCATGTGTGGGTGTGGCAGACATATGTTTACTATTTTTGTGATCATCGGCTTAGGAGGTATCTGGCAAGGAGCTATGTAATTGTAAAAAGAGGTTGGGTTAGAACGAATACATTATCAAGAGCTGACGCTAGACATGCTGCCAGTCAAATTAAGTCCTCCATTGTTTTTTTTTTTTTTTTTTTTTAAATAGTGTACTTCAGTGGCTTAGTGCAGTGGCATTGATGTAACAACATACAATGAGATTTCATGTGTAGTTTTCACATTGGCATTTTAGTAGTAGGAATAACCATCTAGCTAGTACACCTTATGACAAACATGTGAGTGCTCTAGGACATAGCTTATATAATGGCAGTATATTTAATGGGTGTGGCATTTAATTAATTATGAATATTTCGTTAATTATATCAATTAAATAATTATGATGCTTAGTGTGTAATGACACATAGAGTCCCCTGAGGACCAATGGTTTGGCCTTGGCGCTCTCACCGCCACGGCCCGGGTTTGATTCCCGGCCAGGGAACTGACCCCAGCCATGAAATTTGGGAGGGTTGTGTCAAGAAGGGCATCTGGCATAAAGACTGTGCCAAATCAAATATGTGGACCAATAATCCACTGTGGTGACCCTTAACAGGAGCAGCCAAAAGAAGAAGAACAACATGTCTGTAATGGCACATCAACTGTCTGATTCACATTTTGCAGCTGAGACGTTTTTTGTTGTATTTAGTTGGTAGTTGGTTAGTATTTTATTCAGTTAATTTTAAAATAAGGTGAAATAAATAGAGCTTATCCAATAAAACCATGTTTCTAAAAATGAGACAGGACTTTTAGTTCTAAGGATGAAGTTAGGAAAGTGCTGTTCTGGCTTTGTGTCTATGCTAAGTGGGGCTTCCAGCTGGCAAGGGGAAGTTTTAGTGGGTTTGAAAAGACTGGTTGGAGTTGAAAAGCCAAGATAGTGCATGTTTTTAATAACACAGTCATCTGGACAGATTTCACTGAACTCAATTAAAATCTGAAACTGTATTAAATTCCTACATTTAATGCTTAAGACACTTTCTTCATGAATCCCATGCTGCTATAAGAATCAAATTTAGAGGAACCGTGTTTCATTATAATATCCCTCTTGAATATTGGTAATTTTGTTTAGGAGCATGTTTTGTATATTTACAAATTTTCAACATTAAAAAGTGATTTTTAATGCATATCTTTTTAAAGCAAAAAAAAAAAAAAAAAAAAAAAAAACACTGCGGGGGGTGGGGGTGGGGGTGGGTGGGGGACGGGGGGTGGATGGGTGTATGGGTAATCATCTCATTCTCAGGTTAATCTTCATTCTTGTTTCAGCTGTTTCATACAAAATTAACCATACAGCCATTTAAGTGTTTTTTCATTAACTGCTGATCTCCTGGGATTTTTCACACACAGCATTCTCTAGAGTTTAGACAGAATGGTGTGAAAAACAAAAGCAATCTGATGGCAGTTCTATAGAAAGAAATGCCTTGTTGATGAGAGAGTTTTAAGTTGACAGGAAGGCTATGGTATAACACTTTGGACCTTGAGGTGACTGGGCTACAATAGCAGAAAGCCATATTGGGTTCTACTCCTGTCAGCCAAGAACAGGAATCTGAGGCTACAGTGGGCACAGTGTGGATGAAATTGATGTTCAGGCTGCTGGTGGTGATGAAATGGTATGGGAAATGCTACTTCCTGCATGATAATGTGCCACAAAGCACAAGTTGTCTCAAACTGGTTCCATGAGCATTATAATGAGTTATAATAAGTATACTTCAATGGCCTCCCCAGTGACCAGATGTAAATCCAACAGAGCGCCTTTAGGACGTGGTAGAAAAGGAGATTCTCAGCATGAATGTCCAGCTGACAAATCTGCAACAATTATGTGATGCAATCATGCCAACATGGACCAGACTCTCCAAGGAATGTTTCCATGCCGTGAAGAATTGTGGCTGTTCTCAAAGCAATGGGGGTCCTACCTAGTATTATTATGGTGTTCCTAATAAAGTGGCTAGTGAGTGTATAACTGTTGAATAAACATGGACATTTGACTTTCATGACTGGTGCAAAATACACTCACTGATGTTATGCTTGTGTAGGCAACGAGACACAAGATAATACAAGTATAAATGTCACATCCATAATCATGAAATTCCCCGAACCTGTAACGCAACATTGACGTGAAAGTCGTCTCAGCTGTTGTCCACTACTGTATTTGATTTCTGTACGCTTGCAGCTGTTCTGCTCTAATGGAATGGGTTCGCAATCCATAACAGTCCCACAGCCTCTTAAAGTTTATTAGACAGGTTAACATGAGATTAAAGAAGATATAGGGCTGACAGCTAGTCTATAAACAAAGAGGTAGCTGCTTTAAGCACAAACCCAAATGCCTTTCGGATTATGCATATCAGAGAACTTACATGTAGTGTCATTATTTGCACTCATTTGCACATAATTCCAGCATATGACAAGAGCTTAAGAAATTAGTGCTTCATTTCATTTAAAGACTTTTGCAACATATACATGAAAATAAGAGATTTGGAATGGATGACTGAACTGAGTAAACTGACACACAAACATACACACACAGAATGATTTATCCGTTCCCCAGGCGGGGATTGCTCCTGCAGGATAGCAACTGCAATACAGCAATATGTTCATTCACTATGCTTCCTGGAACTAAACCCAGGGAGAACCCTAGGCTAAACTTATCATGAGGTCCAGAATTTAATGTGGATGAGATACAGTTTATATAGGAAATTTCTGGAGCAAATCAGTTCAATAGTGAGTGTAATAATGTTTCAGAAACTATTGATTCAAGCTTTGATCATTGCCAGAAAATGACATGACTGTCAATACATTGCTTTGTTAAGATTTTAAGAGCTATAAAACATGCAATTGCAACAAATATAGGAGATTAAAATTTAAAAATGAATCAACTGAGACTTAACTGACATCAATTTACCCACCTACATAGGCAGACATAAAAAAAAAAACACTCACACAAACCTTCCTGGGCAGTCATTAAAGAGGTATTATACAGCACTGCAAATAGTAATGATGGTCTAGGCGTCAGTTTCAGTGAATCACTGGAGACTGGTGGTCAAAGCAATAACATGCCTGGGCTGCTCAGGTCTAGTCACACGTACTGCTGCAGAAGAGAACAGCTGACACTCGGGGACCTGTAATTCACCCTTTATCTGTTTTTGGGGATTTTTTTTGTCTTTGGTAAGTGACATGCAGCTCTATGAGCATCAGGGTTCAGGTTAGTTGAATGACTTAGCCAGTCATTTTGTTTTATTTAGCTTGAAGTGCTTTAGTAGCATGGTTTGGGTCACCTCTTTTGTAAAGTGAAGCTCCATCCACATAGAAGCATTTCTCTGGATCTTATCCGGGTTGTACATTTAAGAATGTTTAATTTTTTAATTTTTTTTCAAGATGGCTGACAAAATTGTATTCATGAGACTATGTTGACATGCTGTAAAATTACCTGTCTAATATTCTGCCATCAGGATGGCTCTTGATCTGTATTTGAAGCCTGTTAGCACTGTAGAGACACAACACACCAATAAGAGACAAAGTACACAGTACAATAACTTGCTTGTTTTCGGGCCTCTCCACCAAATCCACAGCTGTGTAAAGCTACAGGCAAAGATAAAGTCTGGAAATCAGCAGTCAAAACCGTCCCACTTTTCAGATCCCAGCAACACTCATTAACACTGGTCTATAGTTAGCGGATTAATAGAGACTGTGGTATGGTGGTCAAAGTAATAACTAGCCAGCATTGCTCAGGTTTCGTCATGTTTACTGCCACAGAAGAGAGAAAAGGTAACTATATTACAGTTACAAAATAAGCAGTGCACACTAGACACATAATATATTATGGAAGGCACATACACAGAAAAACACTGTGAGAGACATTTGCTCTCTTTGGTTATAGGCGTTGTATGCCGTAGAATAGAAATTGGTGCTAAAGGTGTCAGATAAAATGACGTCCAATTTATTTTTATTCTCTGTCATTAGTGAGTTGCTTTAACTAGAACCTTTAGATTAAACTAATTCACTAATTAAGGAACTGATAATAGGAAAAACCCTCATGCTTGATAATTCAAGTCTACATTCAGTTTGATGAAAGAGAGAGAACAAACGCTCCAACAGACTGTTTGCTAGCACAATTTGCAAGTACTTCTCAAGTACATATTACATACATGTTCCAGATGCACCATTGCACAGCATGTGAGGATGCACATATCACAGGGCTGAAATGCTGGATAAAATTTACACTTATGTGCTGCGTTTGAAGTCAGATCGTATGTTATGTAACATCTAAAAACAATTCAGAAAAGTTTCGACTGTCAGACTTTAATGTGAATCAGTGATTGAGTTGAAATCCTGAAATGCATCACCCGATGTAGAGATCTACAAATAATAAAAATACTTAAAAAATGATGGATCACAAAGGCAAGAAAGGTCTTAGCATACAAGATACAATTCCCAGTGAGCCTCTATTAGCAGTTCCTATTTTCCCATTTAAGTCTTGTTTCCATTTTTGACCACTTGGTGCAATAATAACTCTATGGAGCTAAATGGGGCAGTTAGCATGGTGCCCCACGATTGCACTACATCTAGAAAGGCATGAAAATCAATGGAACATCAGTTAATATCTATAATATATGCTGATGTTTGCCGTGACTCATTGGGTTTCAACAGTTGCCTGTCTTTTTGCCTGATTATGTTGTTTTTGGAAAATCCTGTTAACAAACCTCATATACATCCCAAATGTCTCTATACATTAGGAGAAATTAACACTTTTTAGCAAAAAGTCTTCCAACATTTTTCATTCTTAGTTTGTATTAAATATATTCTTTCAGATAACCTTTAAGAATGCCTTTGAGAAAAGAAGAATGTATTGAAATCATTCTCAAGGCTGGATCGGGAAGCTGTCGCAAGTTTGTGATGGACTTTAACAGGAAACATGGCAAGCACATCCCACGCGACACTGTTGTCAAACTAGGAGCCAAAATTGGGAGAGACGACTCCATGTGTGTTTCCGAAGAAAAGGCATGATCATGAGGATGTTTTGTTAATAAAGTTCATTTTGCTAAGTGTTAATTTCCCCTATGTATGGAGACTTGGGACACCCTATGCAATCTCGATATCTACTATATCGCCTATATAGGTTACATTTGGGTATTATTCATAAACATGGCATTAGCTTCCACTGCTATTCTAACTTCACAACAGTGTCTTTCAGAAAAACCAGATGAGAGACACCAGCTTCAGAAAGGTGAGGAAGGTTGAGGAATTAAACACCGGATACTGAGTAACTTCCTCCTACTTAATTCGGACAGTACAGAAGTTCTTTTACTATGGCCACATGGAGTTTTCTGATTATGTAATAACGCCTGAACGGTTTACAGTTACATCATGTGCAGCAGTGAAAGGCCTTGGCATTATTATTGAATCCACTCTCTCATTTGAAGTAGATAATATTACTAGGATAGCCTTTTTTCATCTCAGAAACACTGATAGGCTAAGAAATATGTTACATGATGAAGAAAATATATATACAAACAACCCATTATTGGGCTTAAATTTGGATGTCTTTCCTGGATTCTTGAAATCTGAATTTGACATCTTAAAATCTGATAATGATTGATAATCTGGTTGCTCAGCATCAATGCACAAAATATTACCACCAAAATGCCTGCACAGTCATTCACTTTGACTTTTGACTAAAATCTCAAATATATAGACCCAATGAGGCCCATCCCATCCATCACCTCAGACCAACCCGCACAAACAAGCACCTGCTTGAAGTGCAGTTTCCTACACAAAGTCAGTCAGAAGCACAGAGGGAGGCACATGAAACACACCAAAGAGAGCTGGTCTTTTTATGCACTGGTGATAGTGTGGTGCAATATCACTACAATCTCACACTTCTCTGTTGCTGAGTGGCAGAGAGTGTGTAGAAAAGATGCAGAAAATCAGTGTCAGTGCTGTTTTCTGTCCCCCTCCTGTTTACAGCCCTAAACATTAGGACTCCACACCAAAATTCCCAAACCGGTAGCATGTAAATTATAGAGATAAAGCAATTTCAAAGAATTGTTACTTCAAAGAAAAACTGCACATCCAAATCACATGGGTTTCAAGACTGAAACTGCAAATCCAAAATTAAAAAACGAGAACAAACAACAGCAAACACAGTGTTTAAGCCGAGATTGCAGGATTTAAGTCACTTAGATTGAAACCTTTCTGCAAAGTGCTTTTAACAATAGATATTTTCCACAAAGCAGTATTTCAGAAATCTGAATACAGGGTTAGATCCCTACTGAGAAAGCCAGAAGTGACAGTGGCACCTTGTGAGGAACAAGGAGTCAGTCCTCTTCTGGGTGATACGGGATAGTGAGGTCATGTTAAAGTATATGTTTGTGGAAGAGTAAAGGCAAACAGTACTCAATGTGTTGAAAGGATGTTTGGTATTATTATATTCAGAGTTGGCAACTTAATTTGGTATTAGTCCAAAGGTTATGTTAATATTTACACAGAGAGATTTACACATATTCAGACTTGGGTTATGCAGCTGCTTAAGTGCATTTTCTGGGTGCACCATTCAGATCATGCAAATCACCTGCCTGAAGTTTATAAGCCAAAAAAATGAAAGGATAAACTACACGGACTGAAGAAGGATATACATTTTTTCTCTTTGCTGTCTAATGTAATACAGTATAACATAAATTGTTTAAAAATGGAAAATAAAACAAACTAATACAATAATTTACACTATATGGCCAAAAGTATGTGGACACCTGACTATCACATGGTTCTTCCCCAGACTTGGAAGCACACAATTGTAGAGAATGTCTTTGTATGCTGTAGCATTACAATTTCCCTTCACTGGAACTAAGAGGCTGAAACCTGTTCCAGCATGACGATGCCCCTGTGCACAAAGCGAGCTCCATGAAGACATGGTGTGTGAAGGTTGGAGTGGAAGAACTCGAGTGTCCTGCACAGAGCCCTGACCTCAACCCCACTGAACACCTTTGGGATGAACTGGAACACCGACTGAACCCCAGACCTCCTCACCAACATCAGCGCCTGATCTCACTAATGCTCTTGTAGCTGAATGAACACAAATCCCTGGAATGGAAATGAGCGAATCTATGTTGGCCTTCAGGGAGCTTCTTCCCACAGGTCATTCGGACCTTCAACCAGGAAGACATCTAAGACTAGAGCTTGGACTTGGACTCGGACACCCATACCCCTACATTCCTGTTAATATATCCGTATTACCCCATATTTATAAATATTTGTTATATACATGTTGGCAATTTCACTACAATTACCTCAGCCTGATGTTGCACAATTCATCATTTTGCACACACAATGGCACATATCTGCACTTTATTCCAAATATAGTCATACTGTTACTGCCACCTATCTTTTATATCGCTTATACTATATTTTTATATTTTTCCTTTTCTACCTGTATAACAGTAAATTCTGGTTTATGTAAATTCTACTTTTATATAATGGACAGTCGAAATAAGCATTTCACTGCACGTTGTACTGTGTATGGTTGTGTGTGTGACAAAAAAAAATTTAATTTGAATTTAGCACCATACAGAAAAAACACAATTCAATTCAATTTTGGTAAGCTGGAAATTTGAAAAATCTAATTTCATGGAATAGTTTTATGAAATCTCCAAACAATATCTCAAGTAATCTGACAGAGAAAAGCTCATTAGAAAGCACTAACTGAATTCTTGCTTGCCAACATCTGTATGTGACTGTGGCTGATGTTGGCAAGCCTACTGAACTAGTGCCAAATGACACTGAACTCATGAAACTGCACACAAGAAAATAAACGTTAAAATTGTATATATAAAAAAATAACGGAAGGCTAGTGTTAGTGTGTTCTATAACATAAGATAAACGATACACTGACGTCTACGAGGGGTCACTAACAGGACACTTCCGCGTAGCATGCAGCCGAAAGCTTACTCAGTGTGAGCAAACAGTCCTGATTGTTTTTTCCCCAAGTTTCAGGAAAGGTTTAAGTGCCCCCTCAGGGCTGTTTTAAAAGGATCAACAGAACAAATCTTCTATCCAAGGTGATTTCCAGTGACATTGAATGATACAACCTCTGCTTTCACATCACAGTATGAGACTTGAGAATGTAATGTAATGTAATGTGGCAAAGATGTTAGATAAACCATATAACACACAGATCAATTTGTTGCAAATCAATTTGTTGGCACAGATGACACACACACACACACACACACACACACACACGTTTATTCCACTGAATACAGCTTGCACATCATTAGAGGACACACCATGGACACATCATACCATTCACTGTACGGACAAGATGACATCACCTTCATTAATTATAGTGGCTGCGTTGTAAATCCTGTTCATTGCCACAGTTTATCACCTTTCCAAAGCTACACACATGCACTGAATTCTCTGGACCAAATACTGCATTTTTATCCATGAAAGGATGCCTTATCTTGGGGTTTAATAGAGAATGCAAGCCTGTGGAGAAGGATGAATTCCTTTTTAACCCTCAGTAATCCCAGGATGTAATAACTCCCTGCTAACATATGATAAATATGAAATGAGATGCTGTATTTCTGTGTCTTATATTCGATGTGACAGGCATGCATTCCTGAATTTATCATCCCATGAGCTAAAAAAAAAAAACCTTCCAAAACAATTTTTTATTAATGTGCTGAAAATCAGAGAAATACTGTTCATCAAAAGTGTACTTTCTCAATTATCTTATTCTTTACTTATATACAGTAATTTATTTATTTATTTTTATATATCATTTATGGAATTATATAAATTACAAGAATATACAATATGCTTAATAATTACACAATATGTCAGCAATGAATTACCATTTCTGTTGATGTTATGTTATCATGGAGAGTTGTAAAAGATTGTTGACACTCTGTTTCCGCTGTAAAACAACTCAGCAAACTGATGTGTTCCTGAGGAAATCTATTGGAGATGCATTTTAGAATCGATTACATTTCATTCCAGGAACCAGACCTTTTCTTGTGGTTAAATAAGGTGACAGGCAACAGTGAAGTTTAATGAGGATTGTGACATTTAGCTCTTCATTACTGTAACTGCAAGATACAAGATACCAAGATACAATAAGATACAATAAGGTTAAAAAAATATACACTTCTGTGAAATAAATAATTTCTCAGTTTTGGAAAAATCAAATCTTTCATGGCAAATCCACAAAAAGCAGATTAGTATAAGCTTTCACAATTACACATGACAGTTTTTCAGTTCTTTCATTCAAAAATAAAGGGTCCTATTCTCCAGTGACAGCAAAGGCAGAGACTCCGAATTTATGCATTTTACAGTTTAGAAATATTGGACAGTCCGTCAGTCAGTAGAGGTATTTAAAATGCACAGAAGTTTGCTAATTAGAATAATCATTAATCTAATGAGCTCCCAACTGACAGTAGCTAGTCAATACTTGAAAGCTCTTATGCTTTTCAATTTGAACCTGGGATTACTTATTTTTCTTCCTTTTTTTTTTTTTTTTTTGCATTGATCACCTTGCTTTACATGTAAGAAATGCTGTCCTATTGCATTACTCTGTTTCTACTTTAAGTACATTGGGCATCATGTTTGCCCTCAATTCTGAGTAAGGACCATACAAAAGGCAGAACTCGCAGGGTTGTTTTAACCTTTAGTCCCATCTCTATTGACACTGTAGTTGCCAGTGATTTCGAACAGCCGTAACCATGCAAGGATCTGTTCTGATTACCCCCAAGGAAGTCCTTCTCCTAGAAAGTAGTTACAATTAATCAAGCGCAAAGCACCAGGCCTGGCGTCCACTCCTCCAGCTGCTCTGCTTAAAGAGCGTGAACAGGCTTTTTCTCAGACATGCTGGGAATCTCTCTTTCTCATGATGACAGACTCATCACTGATCAGTGAGGAATCTGAGGAGGGGCTGGCATGTGCCTGTGTCAGTAATTAAAATTAGATTGCACTATTTAAGATTTCCCTAGGACACCGCAGATGCCATGCTATGCTGTAGCCTTCTGACAGTGTTTAATAGTCTATCACACATTTATACCATTTTATATATAGAGAACACATAGACTATGATGCTATGGCTGGATCCAGAATGGCTCCCTATTTTCGATTCAAGTATGTGCTACGAGGTTGAAGTGGGTTTATGCATTTGTCATTGACTGTGTGCTGTAATCAAGAAAGTATTTTCCTCCATTAAACACAATCTATCATTTTCACTGATATCTCTGAGTCAATGAGCATCACTGAGCATCAAAATCAATTTGCTGACAAGGATCTCCTGCTACAAGACTAAAGGAACCGGATTAAAATTACCAGATGGAAGGCTCTCAAGTGGCCTTAAATTAGGCTTAAATTAAATTAGGCATGGCAGAAACCTGAAAAAAATCTTTCATATAATTTATTTCAGAATATTTCAGTCTATCACCAACAACTGGCTTATCAATAATGCTCATATGTACATGATCATTTTTAACAACATAACATTTAATACTAAGTTATTACTAATATTACTGCTATTAGTTAAACCTATTTTTAACAATATATTATTTAAAAATGAACCAAGCATTTTTCTAGCCATTAAAAAAACATCTTTACATTCTTTACAACAATGATAAACAGAAAAGCATCTCAGAATGAATAACATGCCGAACCTTGAGACAGATGTACTACAACATTTCCACAGACTATGACAGGTACTAATACTGTCAGCCAAGAGCAGGAATCTGAGGCTCTAGTGGGCACAGACTCACTAAAACTGTACAGTTTGACAATTGGAAAACCATCACCTGGTCTTTTTCCAATCTTCAGCTGTCCAATTTCAGTAAACCTGTGCCAATTGTAGTCTCAGATTCCTGCGCTTGGCTGAGCCCAATCAGCCAATCCTCATTCATAACCCCATACATTTTCAATTCTGTTGAAAAGCTGAATGAAAAGTACTGTTTTTGGCGCGACCAAAAATGTTGTTGTTTGACAGATATAAGCCAGTGTTCCACTGATGTGGTTGCCTTTGTCGACATTGTGCGACTGCGTGGCCCCCTTTTAGCTTGGTAGAGTTATTATTGCAGCTAGTGGTCAAAAATGGGAACTACACCAAGAACTAACAGAGGCCCATTGGGTAAGGAATCACTCTGCCACATGCTCGCTCTTTGAGTGTAATCCCCCTTCGCATCGCAACTCCCTTATGATTTGTTTTCAATTTGTGTAATTAATACAATCTGTACATACACAATTTCAGAAAGCAGCACAATAACTCAGCATTTTGCAATATATAAATAAAGTAATTTCTGGAGGTTTTCTACAAAGTTTTCTACGAAGTTTTTCATCTTTTGATGACACATAATGGATAAAATAATGCAGTGTCAAAAAAAAAAAACCTTAATGTTGTTTTGGAGACTCAATATGTCTAGGATAATTGATTACATTTGTGTGGGAAAATGTGTCTATTTATTCTAAACCATTAAAAAGCAAAAGATGATAAATATAGGCTTAAGACAGAGAATAGATTTTTTAGGATGGTCTTTTCTTTATTCGCCTTTTCTGCTGAGTGTTTTGCTACATGGGTCACACAAGGAAGCACACACAAGTGTGGGACGCATTGTTTCCTTGGCTCAAAATTCACTTGATTTAATAAAGAACAGACACAAAACTAATACGCTGGATTAAAGTCCCAAGGTAATTAATTGGCATTTTATCAGAAAATAACAAACAAAAAACAAACAAACATGACAAACAAAAAACAAACAAACAAAACCCTGTTCAATTCTTCTTAGTAACAGCAGCAGCAGGGCTTCAGTCTCCAGCCAATGAAGATGTGCTGCTCTTACAATGCACCCAAATCTGTTGCACAGGTATTGCATCAGCTTCCACAGTCATTTTACACATAGACGCGTACATACAAAAACACACCGAATATTAAACGAAGTGTGTGGTAGGTTGACAGAATTAATGCCTATTCCTGATGCCTGAAGATGTATATCTTTATCGGAAGCACGCGCACACACACACACACACACACACACACAGGTGAATTTGCTGTGTATTCACTGACACAATGGCAGCAGTTCCTCAGTGCTGACTGTGACACTGAACATTGAAGGTGTTCATGACATGGCGCAGATGCAAACACGAACCCGTTCTTTCCAACTTCAAGCAAGCAGCTGTGATCTTTTGCCTTATGTTTGCATGTTTATGATTATAACGTTATTTTTAGTGACAGAAGGAAAGCATGGCTGACAAACAGGAAATGCCTTTTGAGGCGCTCAAGGTGAGCTTTATGATCAACAAGTCACAGAAGGGCGTTTGAAGAACATTACACTTTTTTCATTAATACCATTTTCATTCCTTTATTATTTTTAAATAACCTTTCAAAATTGTACATAATAAAAATATAATTTTTTAAAAAAAATAATTATTTTAATGTTTTATTATGTCATTTTTTCCCTAGTAGTTCACGAGTTTGAGAGAATATTTATGCGTATTTCTAACTCTAAGATTTGAACATGTGATTGCTCAAACTTTATAGCTGAAAGATTCATAGTATGCTGTATGTCCTAAGTTATCTTGACATATCTGTATATTATCTGTATGTACATTGTATATTATCCATGGATAATGGATCTGGGTAATGTTGTATATACAATGTTCATATCTCTTACATATATGTATGACTAATACTTGCATATAGTATATTTTTATATCTACTACCTATAGTTTTTCTATTATAACCTAGTGTAATTCCCATTCATATATATTACATTATATATTATCATATATATTACATATTGAACCTGCACTTCTGGTAGATGCTAAACTGCATTTCGTTGCTCTGTACCTGCTCTGTGCACTGACATGTATCTATCTATCTATCTATCTATCTATCTATCTATCCACCTATTTGGTCATTTGCAGTCCAAACTTAAGGTGAATTTATCAATCTCCAAAATGCTGACCACTAAATAAAAGACTAGATTTTAACTATTACTTTAAATGATAGAGAAGCCTCTACTGTATTTCCTGTAGAATTTTATTTTAATGCGCTAATTTCAGCATTATCCGAAACATCATCAGCATTAACACCATTTTCCTTTTAAAGCAATATTCTTCTTTCATGGGAAAACACTGCAGACTCCAGATCTTCTCACACTTTACCCTTTAAATAGCTCTGTGATATAATTAGCTGAGAATAACCTGTGATAACTTGCACTTCAAATCTCAGGTTAAAGTGTTTGAGTGCTTCCAAACATCAACAGGATAATCCTTTTGAGGACATTACACAGAGTTCACTGCACAAACAAGCTTCTGGCACAAAGCCCAGTTAACTAATGGCTGCTTGAAGAACCTCATCAAGATGAACAGGTCAATCCTGTCAAAGGACACGTTCAACATGGCTTTAGGTTACGCAACATTTAGACAGTGATACTTTTTGTAGAAATGCTTGTATTCTATAGCATTTAATCTGTCTTTTTAGCCACCAGTGTGTTTAGGTTTCTAGTTTGTATTTGTAAGTTTGTCCTAAGTGTCTTATGCGTAATATAATAGTGATAATCATCTGGTAATGCTAATAATGATAATCTTTTGTACAATATGCTTAATGATAATAAATTAAAAATGATAATTGCATAATATTTTATTACTGCCATCTCATCTGTTTCACATACGGTACAGTTTAAATGTGGATTTCGATAAATAGTGTCACACAATCCATAACAGCAGCAAATGAGCACATAATAGCGCTCTACACTCCTGTTCTCACAAGCCAAAAAAATGCACATTTTCGGGTCCTTTATGAAACCCCATCTGCTGCTATTAAAGGTTCCCTTCAGAACGTAATCCTTTGCATTGCTTCATCTTAACCTAAAACCCAAGCCTGGTTGCCAAAGAAGATCAGCAAGGATTTGAAAGGTAAAATAGACAGCATGGCTATAAATAGAGCTTTAAATGTCCTATGTATACAGGACTTAGATGTTTTTAGTTGGAAGACAATGGAGTCAGGAAGCCTTGAAAAAGCTCTACAGGGAAATAGTGGCTTTAGTAAGGCACGGGAGTGATAAGAATACATACACACATCATTAGGGTAATAAAGTGATCACATCTATTATATTTAGCAGCTCTTAGCTACAGCATATCCAGAAGCCATATTAATCGAATGTTTACCTAGGCTAAAAAAGGAGCCCACAATTAGATTCTGAACCATGGGGGGACACAGAATTGATGGTCAATTTATAGTGTGCCTCAGATGTGACTCAACTGTCCACTGGCTGTCTGCAGGATAAGGTCAATAGAGGTTCGGGTTCTAAATTTCCTCATTTGAAATGGTGATAGGTCACAACAATAAAAAAAAAAAAAAGAAATGAAAACTATACATATACTTCCATCCAAATGCTTGGACACCTGCTCATGGAAGGGTTTTCTTCAATTTTACTCTTTTATACTAGTTAATGTCCTTAATGTTGTATAAAAATGAAGACATTAACACTATATAGTAACATATATGGAATTATATAGTAAGCAAGATATATATATAGATATATATATGTATATATATTGTAAAAACAATATTCCTGATGAAGCTTTTTAAACATTTGTCCCAACCAGCTTCATGAGGAAGTCACCAAGGAGGCTTTTCCAAATGCTCTCAAATAGGCCAAGCATTTGTTGGTGAACAAATGTGCTGTAATTTTAAACACAAACTTCATGTTTGGAGAAACAATTTCACTGTAAAAAAAAAAAAATAAAAAAAAAAAAAACAATAATAATAATAATAATAATAATAATAATAATTAATAATTATTATAAAAAGTTACAGTACAATTGAGTCCGGGGAGAAAACTACATTGTAACTTAATGTCCTGAACTGCTGTGAGTTTCCTGACAATCCTGCTAATATTATATGTATTACAGTCACTTCTGTGCAGGGTTGGAATTGGAAGGAAATCTGTACACATATACCAGCTCAGATACATCAAACAACATCATGCCCTAACTTCAGGCACGAAAGAAGTCTGGGTACATGGTGATCGGCAGGAGATGCAGCCAATCAGGAGAGAGAGAGAGATAAAGATAGATAGAGAGAAAGAGAGCACACAAGAGTGTAAACAAAAGCAAACAAGAGTGAAAGAGTCTATCATGGAGTTTTAGCTCTGTTTCCTGCTGATTCAGTTAGTTAAGGCATTTATTTGCTCTCTAATTTGGCTAGAAGCTAATGAACATCAGATAACAGTCAACTATTTATCCCTATTGTGGAGTTGTTGAGCTAGAGAACTTTTTTTTTAGAGAACTTTTTTTTTTTATACTCTGAGGGTTTTAGCTAGTGTTTTTTGGCAAGCTGAATAGCAAAATACACAGATTCAGTAACAACATACAGAGAACATAGATCAGACAAAATATCAGTAATAGCGACGCACTCTAGAAAAGCCCCAACATTCAGTGCACACAGCACACTATGAGATTAAAATAGAACAACTATTTTCTCTTTAACCAGAGCTTATATTTTAGCTAGTTAATTACTGTTATGTGACTGGTTCATTCTGTAGGTTATGTGCTGTTTATGATATCTCGGAATGAGCACAGGTGCTGCTGCTTAGTCAGACAGTCATAGTAAGAGTTAACTGGCTGACTGTAGCTAAAAGATAAGCACTTGTTAAGATACTTCATAATTGTGACAGTCACACAATAAAGGTTTTATTTTCATAACAATTTTGTAGTACTAAAAACTGCTATGAGCCCATGAGCCCCCAGTGAGGTGCCATCCACTGTGCTATGGCGAGCTGAAAAGCCCGCCAGATGTACTATCAGCATAGACAGGGACTTGCTACCGTCCATTGGCCCCTGCAGAAAAGGCTAGCATGATAGCCATTGGACGGCACACCAGATGTAGCACATACAATTTTTGGAAAAGTTTCCATCTGTGAACATACAAGGCCTTTGGGTTAGGGTTCTAGTTTTCAGGATAATTTCCTGGACTGCTATGACATAGTCATCAGTCTGCTCACCATACCAAGGGGTCAAATCCATGGGTGCAGATATCTTGGCCATGGGTGTCACACTTGGGTGTTTGCCTGTGACACTGAGTCCTCCTAGGGAGGGATTCCCAGGGCCTCCCAGCCACGAGCGAGAGCAGCAGTGGGAACTGGGGGAACCAGTGGGAAACTTGTGGTTTAATTGCTGAATGCTGTGTAGCATGGGCAGAATCAGTGAAGAATGTGGGAATGTATACAGTGCACTATTTCACAGAGCCAGTACGTAAGTCATCTGAGGGCAAATAAAAAAAAAAAATCTGTGTCCCAGAGTGATAAGGGCAAACGGAGTCACCACTGCACAACATAATTAAACATCTGTAAATGGGCGGACTTAAAAGAATCCTGAGCTAAAGAGTTCTGCTGGAAGAAATGGTTTGTTGATAGGAGAGGTCAAGGCAGAATGGCCAGACTCATTTGAGCTCACAGGACGGCTGTAGTAACTCAAATAACTACTCCTTACCACTGTGGTGAGCACAAAAGCATCTCAGAATGTACACCATGCCAAACCTTGACATGGCTGGCTTACAAAACATCAGCTAGTCTTTTTCCAGTCTTCAACTTTACCTCAGATTCCTGCTCTTGGCTGAAAGGAGTGGAAGCTAATGTGGTCTTCTGCTGCTGTGGCTCATCCACATAAAACCATATAATAACTGTAATAGCAAAAGATGTTTTTGAATTTAAATTTGAATGAAAGTGAAACAAAAAGTAATAAAAGTAAACAAAAAATGTATAATAAAGAAATATACATGTATATAAAACTATGAGACAGAGCAGATAGTCATTGGGTGAGTGCAAAAGCAAGCAAAAAAAAAACACTGCAAAAAATTACATCTTAGCTGGTGGAAATACCTTAAATATAGTAAAGTTTATTAGTTTATTTATTATTTATAGTATTTCCTATTATAGGAAACAATAAAACAAATATAAGATTATTAACTATTTCTAGCCATTTTTTAAAAAATAATTTCTAGCTTGAAATAGTCTTGTTCTTTTGACAGATAATTTACTAATTTCTAGCGTTTATTTCAAGAAAAAAAATCTGATAGAATAGAATAAGAAAATTTAAAGCATTTTGCAGTAATAGAAGCTAAAATCCAGTCCACCACCTCAATCCAGGGCCACAGGGCAAGGGTAAACTCCAGATAAAGGTTGAATCCAACTTTGTAAATTGAAGAGCTGTTGGTGTAAATAGTCAGAGTAAGATCTGACTGATTTGTCCTGAATCTATGAACAATGTGGAACTCAGTGATCCTACACTTTCTTCAGCACTTTATAATCATGACATTCTTGTTTTGGAAACATGTTTGTTTCACTCAGTTCTAGATTCTGTTGCAGACTGCATATGCCATCTCAGAGTACCTCAAATAAATTTTATCAGAAAATAAAAAAACAATTAAACAAGCCTTATTGTTGATAAGACTGTCCAGGCACAAGCTCCTCTTAAGTGGAGCACTGACCATCCTCCATCAGAACTGTCGAACAAAAGATGAAATTCTATGCATAAAAACACACAAATGGTGACATATCTCTGAATAACAGCAACAACAACAACAAAAAACACCCAAGTATGAAAAACAAACCCTGTTTCTTTAGTGTCTGTACCTAATAAACAGGCCTCTGAGTATGCACTGTAAACTAGCATGCACACGTGTGTATAAGTGCATGATTACGTGTATATTAGCAAATCTATGGATGCAGGCTTTGCAAAGATTATTTCCATTAGAATAATAAGTTCATCTTTATAATTAGGTAATTAGAGTGTACAAAAATAACTTAATTTAACACTTAATTTATGTTTTTTATGGACCACCCTGTCAAGTCTCATCACAATAAGTTACTGCATATCCTCCCCATATTCCCCCTTCATATGCAAGTATAATTAAGCCTCATATTTATGCAACTTCATCACATTAGAAAATGTGGAGAGATTTTCATTATTTTCTCTCTGCAGCATTCCTTTTTTCTTGGAATGGAGATGCTTGAAATGCTTTCTGATTTGTTTAAAAGTTCTTTGCTGTTATTTGTTCCTGCTTTTAAACAACAAAAGGTGCAATCACTTCCCTTTTTCTCGGCCCCCCATCTGCATACTGTCTGAAAAAACTGGCCTTGGTTCAATACACTGCTAATTAGTAGTAAAAACATGAAACATTTGAATCATGTTATAATAATCTTATAATGAGAAATATTAGATGCATTGCCTGTATTTAAGATGTTCACATTTTTAAAGATGGCTTGTTTTTATTGGTTAAGAAGTTTATTTGGATTTCTACAGTGACATCCATTTGGGGGTCAAATGCTAGTGAAGCCTGAGAGTCCAAAAGTATTGCACAGCTAAAGTGCAATCACATGATATATAACAGACCTAGTGGTATTGTTTGAGTCCAGCTCAGCACAAATTTCACAGATCATAATCTTATTATTACCATAGTTTGCTAAAAAAGAACAATGTTATTTTATTTCATTTTTAGAATTTTTTTTTCATGTAGAGAGAGTTGTAGGGACAATTGTACTCTATACTGACACATCCCTAAAAGACACAAAGAAAATTTATTGATGATACACCCTGTACCACTTTCCATTCATGTAATCTTAAGCATAATGTGACGATGCTGCTGTATCCACCATTCACACTTACCACGTGGCTTTAGGCATAATCTAGAGTATATACACGCAACTGGAATCTGTTATTTTAATAGAAGACTTGGTCTAAATTAAAGCTTTACCCTTTAACATAACCTTCAGAAAACATGCAATAAGGGTTTATTACGACTTTAAAATTCTTAGATAATACAACATGAACATACATCTAAATGCTCAGTAAGTGCACTGTGTAAAGCTGTCAGAAAATTCCTGCTATTGCTTGACCCACCTGGTACGAAAGTACAGATATTTTAAATTTCAGATGTAACTAGGTATGCTAACAGGATAATAAAAATAATAATGAATAATAATAACATTATTTTATATATAGTGGAATTAATTCCCTATGTGGGAAATATATGGGAAACTCCCCAGGTGAACCTTTAGAGAAAAAGAAATTTAAAACAAAAACCACTCACGGTCTATCAGTTTGTGCCTCTAGGGAAAACCTTAAAGGCTTAAAGGAAAATCCTGGGTTAAGCTAAGCTAAGAATGCTTAAAAAAGAACCCTTGAAGAGTGTACGAGAGTAGAGATCAGACTTTCTGTTCTCACCAGTGCTAATAATATATCTACTGATTACAGTATACCGTATAATACATTCATTTATGGTGCTTTTAGGTGCAAATACAAATTATGTGAAACCTGAATCAGCGCCCTCTCTGTTCTTATTGTCTTTGCTAGTCATTTCTGCTATTCGATACAGCCATTAGACATTAACAACAGAACATAATGATTGGTGAAGTGTAGACATCAGCATGTGGCCCTGTGGTCCTGCTTGATTACGCTTCGACTACAGAACACACTATTAAATATTACAGGGCCTCTCTCCAGACTGCAGATAGAGGCTGCAGATATTTAGGGAATGCATGACCCATTGTGCTGCATCTGTCTGGAATGAAGCATGAAAGCCTTCATATTAAGCTATTTGCTGGATGATGCAAGGAATGCTTCACATTCCTGAAAGTATACACAGGGAATCAAAATGTAAGAAATGAAACCCATAAAACCTCATTCCCATCCCCTCATTCCCCTCATAAGAATCTGGTTATTAATATATTCCATCTGCTTTCTGTTTATTGAAGAAGGCTGAACATCTTTTTTGCTAATTATAAATCATGAAAAACACATGACTGTATTATGGTTGAAAAAGCAAAGACAGTGTCACTGATGCAAAGCACCTTACATGAACTCTTAATGTCCCATGTGTTCCAACCCCGTCCCCACCCCGTCCCTTCATGGCCTCAACACCATCCACCTGCTCCAACCCTGTCCCCACCCCATCCCTGCATAGCCTCAACACCATCCACCTGCTCCAACCCTGTCCCCCCTCATCCTTGCCCTGCCTCAACACCATCCACCTGCTCCAACCCTGTCCCCACCCCATCCCTTCATGGCCTCAACATTATCCACATTTTCCAACCCTGTCCCCACCCCGTCCCTTCATGGTCTCAACACCATCCACCTGCTCCAACCCTGTCCCCACCCCGTCCCTTCATGGCCTCAACATTATCCACATTTTCCAACCCTGTCCCCACCCCGTCCCTTCATGGCCTCAACACCATCCACCTGCTCCAACCCCGTCCCCACCCCGTCCCTTCATGGCCTCAACACCATCCACCTGCTCCAACCCTGTCCCCACCCCATACCTGCATGGTCTCAACACCATCCACCTGCTCCAACCCTGTCCCCACCCCATCCCTGCATGGTCTCAACACCATCCACCTGCTCCAACCCTGTCCCCACCCCATCCCTTCATGGCCTCAACACCATCCACCTGCTCCAACCCTGTCCCCACCCCATCCCTGCATGGTCTCAACACCATCCACCTGCTCCAACCCTGTCCCCACCCCATCCCTGCATGGTCTCAACACCATCCACCGGCTCCAACCCTGTCCCCACCCCATCCCTTCATGGCCTCAACACCATCCACATTTTCCAACCCTGTCCCCACCCGGTCCCTTCATGGCCTCAACACCATCCACTGGCTCCAGCCCTGTCCCCACCCCATCCCTGCATGGCCCCAACACCATCTACACGCTCCAACCCTGTCCCCACCCCGTCCCTTCATGGCCTCAATTCCATCCACATGCTCCATCCCCACACCATCCTTTCACAGCCCCAACACCATCCACATGCTCCAGCACCGTCCCTGCATGGTCTCAACACGATACAAATGCTCCAACCCCGTAATCCCCATTCGTTTCTATGGAGTGTACCACTTTGAAGCCGGACTGGTTAAGATCTTAGAGATTGTTCTTGGTAAGGCGGACAGAGACAGTTGATTGTAGAAAGCATGTTCAATCATTTTAGAAAAAAAAAACCCAGCATGATATTGGTCGGTAGTTGCTGATGTCTGATCAACAATTAACATTTAACTTTGACTGTCCCAGCCTCTGTACTACACAACAAATTGCTTTGCCCTGTATTCATTATAACCTTGTCATCGGATTGGTCAGTTGTGGGCCTGACACTTTTCTGTGTCTTTGATGGCTAGTGTAGAATTGCAAATAAATTTTATCTTCCTGAAAGTGATGTGTTGTTGATCTTTACCTTTTTACATGGTAATTTTTAAAAGGTCTAGTCCCATTGTGGCACTCTTTACCCTAGAGTAATTTGTGAAGAATGGTAGCAGGCCTCCATTCTCTATACTAATCCTGAAAAAGGCACTCATAAATATTTGAGGAGTACATGCTACTCTGTACCCATGCTGCCCCTAGGGAATCTGAGAACGAACACATGCTCATGCATTAGCACATTTAAACACACACACACACACACACACACACACACACACACACACACACACACACTTGGTTCTTTAGAAGTACACAAGCTAACACAGCAATGGTTATTCTCACAGCCACAGTATCTTTCTGTATTATCTGTAAACTCCTATTTTTGGTCACAGTGCTGGTGAACACAATCAACCTGAAATCAACTGCTTCTAAAACAAGATGTGCACATATAAAGTAGAGAATTAAGAAACCCATGATTGTACCCAACATTGAATTTAATGAGGTTTAATCTAATTTATTGTAATTTCTTCTCAGCATCTGCAGCACCACAACTCTTACAAAAGCAGCAGCATTCCTCAGAAAGATGTGGAGTTTATGAAGTTTAAAGCAATGGGGGAAAGCATGATCTGATCTTGGGATCTGGCACTGGATATCACTGGACTGATATTTAGACCAAATGTCCACTTCAAAGCTTTCTTAAGTTAATCCTAAACTTTATATAGCCTTTTATATAATTTGGCTGTCTGGTCAAACATGTAAAGATTTTCTGCTGCATTCTTCTAAGAATCAGTGTGCAGCTGAAAACCTAATTGGAAAATCTGAGTTAGTATTAACCCTGTAAGAGGCAAGTACTATTGCATTATGAAATTGCAAGATGCAAATACAGGTAATGCAGCACTGTTTTAGTAGGGGAATGGACTGAGACATGACTTGTAGGTCATTTTCAATATGCATATTCACTCAATGCCTTATTTATTTATTTATTTATTTACCATGTTAAAGATTTATGCTGCTGTTTCTTTTCCTTTTGTATAATGTTTTTTTTCCCTTTTGCACTGTTGCCTTTAAAACAAATTTAATGTGATTTTAAAAGAAACTTTCAAAATGTATTGAGGGCAAAACAAATTTAATCCCTAAATTCCTAGGAACTGTAGGCAGTTACATTTCTCCTTCACAACAACAGGTCCCTTCCTTAAGATAAAAATGCACTGAGATATAAAGAGTTCAAAACATGATCTGATCCATATAATTTAAAAACCATGGTGGGTTTTTCCAGATGCTTCACAAAATCTTGTTAGCGAGCTTGTAATAGCATTTTATGGATTATTCTGAAACTGGTTACAGCATAAACCAATTTCCATTTCTCATTATTCAAAGTGTGTTACTGTATTATTGCTATATCTATAGTGTGTCTCCTTTGGTGTTCATCGTGCTCTTCATGGAGCCACAGTAAGCAGTAAATTCTTGCAGGTTCACCGTGAAACAACACCCCACTGCTACCTCCTAGTGGACAAACTACTCATCAGGCCACATGAGAAAGATATCAACATGAAGTAATGTTGCAAAGACACAGCCATTATTTTCCCTTCATCCTCTCAGACCTCAGAATGATAAGATTCTCTATTACTTTTTTTTTTGGGAAAACAATAGTTAATCTTATTTATATATCTTATTAAATATTATTTACATGCTACCAAATATATAATAGTGAAGTGACTTGTGGCCAAGTGTGGTGACCCATACTCGGAATTTGTGCTCTGCATTTAACCCATCCAAGTGCACACACACAGTAGTGAACACACACACTGTGAACACACACACACACCCGGAGCAGTGGGCAGCCTTTTTTGCTGCGGCGCCCGGGGAGCAGTTGGGGGTTCGGTGCCTTGCTCAAGAGTCTCACCTCAGTCGTGGTGTTGAGGGTGGGAGAGAGCGCTGGTCATTCACTCCCCCCACCTACAATCCCTGCCGGACCTGAGACTCGAACCCACAACCTTCAGGTTCACCTTCGGGTTCTCAACATATTGAACTGAAACTGTACATGTACCCATACTGAGAGGAGTGCACTACATGTGCAGTCTGCTGGAGACAAATTAGAAACACTATTAGCATGACTAAGAAGTGACAAAGAAGTTGTGAAGAGAGAACTTTATGTATGTGGTCTGCTGTCTTAGCAGCCAGAACTAGCTGTGACGCAAAAAACACACAGAACAGTTTTGCAAAAAGGTGCAAGCTCTGGCCACATCACGAGTATTTCCCATTTTTCCATTTGGTTGATGCTGACTAAAGTGACCATCATGCCTGTTGGTCAGTTACAGAGTTGGTGCACCCCCACTGTTCTCATCAGATTAGCTAATGTGAATTAAATGACTTACTGTAAGTACTTGAACTGGGGTGGGATAGAGAGGAGGAAGTAAGTAGGACTTACAGGAAGTTTGGGTGTATGTGTGACTATTTGTGGGTATGAGTGTGTGTACTTTATGCTAAAACCCAATGATCAGTGCAACTTGTTGTACCACATACTACCACATACTGTGCATTTTTTTTGTTTTCTTTTGTTTAGCTGATTATTTAGCTGATGGCAGCTCTTCGAAAAAAGAAAGAGTTTTCACAGATTTATCCTATCGTATCTAATTAGTGAAGTGATGACATGGCTTGACTACAACAAAAACAAAAGTTTTAGACAAATGGACAAAGAGGCATGTGTTTACGCAAAGCGATATACACTCACGGACCACTTTGTTAAATATTGAGGCTGTTTTGAGAGCACTGGATGCTCTCAAAAAAGCCTCAATTCTTCGTAGCATGGATTCCACAAGATGTTGGAAATATTCCTTTGAGATTCTGGACCATGTTGACATGATTGCATCATGCAGTTCCTGCAGATTTTACAGGTGCACTTTCATGCTACAAATCTCCTGTTCTACCACGTCCCTGGATTCAGATACGGTGACTGGGAAGGCCACTGAAGAACTTTGAACTCACTGTCATGTTCATGAAACCAGTTTGAGACGACTTTTGCTTTGTGACATGGTGCATTATCATTAATGGGCCCAAAGTGTGCCAAGACATTCCCCACACCGCTACATCACCTCCACCAGCCTGGACTGCTGACACAAGGCAGGTTGGGTCCATGGATTCATGCTGTTGGTCTTCAGCTGTCCAGTTTTGGTGAGCCTGTGCCCACTACAGCCTCAGCTTTCTGTTCTTGGTTGACAGAAGAGAAACCCAATGTGGTCTTCTGCTGTTGTAGCCCATCCACCTCAAGGTTCAACGTGTTGTGCATTCTGAGATTGCATTTTCTGCTCACCACAATTGTACAGAGTGGTTATCTGAGTTACTGTAGCCTTTCTGGCAGCTCGAACCAGTCTGGCCATTCTCCATTGTCCTCTCTCATCAACAAGGCATTTCCATCTGCAGACGTTCCTCTCACTGGATGTTTTTTTCTTCATTGCACCATTCTGAGTAAACTCTAGAGACAGTTGTATGTGAAAATCCCAGGAGATCAGCAGTGAGAGAAATACTTAAACCAGCCCGTCTGGCGCCAACAATCAAGCCACGGTCAAAATCACTGAGATCACATTTTTTTTCCGTATTCTGATGGTTGATGTGAACGTTACCCGAAGCTGCTGGACGTATCTGCATGATTTTATGCATTGCACTGCTGTCACACGATTGGCCAATTAGGTAATTGGTGTACAGGTGTTCCTAAAAAGTGCTCAGTGAGTGCATCTTGTCTGTTCCTGAGTCTGTGGCACTGGCACTATTCAAAAGTGGTAATTTATTTATGGTAGTTTAAGCATTAAAAGGTAACCATTCAGTCTTGTTAGCTGCTTAACTGGACCTTGTAAGCAAGGAATTTTATTCAAGGCAATGTTCACAAATTTTAGTTGAATACCCCTGATCCAGACAGTAATCTCTAGCAAAAAAAAAAAAAGATGTTGAAAATGTAACTCTTTCCATAATGACCACTAGAATTTAAATTTAAAAAAAATATATATAATAATAAATAACTAAAACAATTTCTTTTGGCTTGGCCAGCAGTTCACTCCTGTCAAAAGTTCAAAATGACAAAAGTCATATTTTCCCCCTTTCCTCCCCTAGTTATGTTATTTTTACATTAATGTTGTAATTTATTAGACCATTTTAAATTTTTAAAATAAAACCTGAAACAAACGATACTTTACTACAAAAAAGATTAGATGTCCTAGACCAGTTGAAAGTTGAAAGCTGTCTTACCTTATAACAAACAAGCTACAAGGTAAAAAAGAAAAAGAAAAAAGGTACTGTATAGAAGACTAGCGATACAAGTAATACCACAACACCGCACTGTACTCTAATAAACTCAACAATGCAACACTTGTGACATCCCAATGAACATATGAACCTCTTGAATGAATGATTACAAAAAGCCTCTTAACATAATCTCTGAATGAAAGGCTTTTTCATTACATGGCTGTGCTAACAGCTAACTGCACAGCTATATCCCCAGCAATGAATTAACTCAGTGTTCATTTGTGTCCAGCTGGACATAAATAGTGCAGCTTTTCAGTTCAAACCCCATTAGTTTGCTCTCTGTATGCTGTTCAGAGTTGTAATCCATCTTCAGTTAATCTGCACCTCACTGTGAAAGGATGGCAGTGGAAATCGCACGAGAAAACAACCTGATCCTCTTTGAACTGCACCCATCATGTGACACACAAGCTGATATTAAGATGAATGTCTGGCAGAGGTCATGTACAGTGACTAACTTCAGTCCTATAGAAATATAGGCTAACTGAGACTAGTGGTGCTAGGCAGCTTATCAGACCTGGTCTTCACCTTACACTTTTACACTTCTACCTTTAATTACAGCAGGTTACAAAGCAAGAGTTACAAAGCATCCATTTTAAATGATAGACCAATAATTCAATACAAAATACTGAACTATATTAGCTAGTAAAGAAAAATCAGGTATCTTTTGAAGTCCCTGTTCCATCTTGAGCTTGGGTTACTGTCGGTCTGGGGTTTCTGTGCATATTCTCCTCATGTCTGCTTGGGTTTCGTCTGAGTTCAGTTTCCAGTTTCCTCCCACTGTCCAAAAACACACAGAAAGGCAGACTGGCTATGCTTAATTGCCCCTGGATGATGTCCTGTGATGGACTGGCATTCCTTCCATGGTGAATAATCCTGCCTTTCACCTGGAATTGACTATAGATCCACTACGACCCTGACCAGGATAAAGCTCTTACTGAAGATGAACAAATGAATATGGAGGGACTCTGCACAAAATGGCTGTAACGGCTAAGGCAATATTTTTGTTAAACCCCTTGAATTAAAGCTAACAGTCTACACTACAATAAAATCTTGATTGCTTTATTTCAAATCCATTGTGGTGGTGTACAGAGGCAAAATTACAAAAGCTGTCACTGTTAAATACTTATGGACCTGACTACACACACACACACACACACACACTATATATATATATATATATATATATATATATATATATATATATATATATGTATATATATATGTATACTATATAAATACTATATTTTGCCAATAATTCTGGAGTGCCCCATTTTTCTACTATCTTCTTGGTTTTCCTCAGCTGTGTTAACATCTGATAATGCCTAATCAGTAAATGAATCATTTACCCTCCTTCAGTTTCTGATTCATTGGAGAAAGCAGATGGAAGCTACTAGTTGCCAGATTTTCTGGCTCCACTAACACTGTTGGGTCTGTGACAGATGTCAGAGGCATGGCAGTGATTAAACTTTAATCAGGTTACACAGTCTTTTATATCTGGGTAGCTCTGCGCTGTTACATTGTGTCTTGACACAACAAGTGGCATACATCAGCATTTGAATTCAGTGTCCATAGGTCAGACTTTCAGTGTCGATAGGTCAAAAGAGGTCAAGGCAAATTAAAATGTATTGTCCTGCCACCCACGTACACATGCCCAATGGGACACAATATGGTGTCTCCAGGATCGTGCCTGAGATTCTCAGAATTACATCATTTATTGTGACTTAAATTGTAAGCTAACCCTTTAAAGGCACAGTGGTGCCTGTGAGAAACCACCATTTCTTTTCAGCAGTTTGCAGTGTTGTAGTGTTTAAAGAGGGAACCTCTACATCTTAAAGAATTGTTCAATGTTGTTCAGGGGAGGGTGAAAAAGTAGCACATAGGAGGTGATGTAATAACGGCATCTCTTCTGTAATCCTGGCTCTGAAGTATGTTTGGTGGTGCTGGTGGGGGGGTCAGCCTAGAGAAGGACACTTTACAACAATATTAATAAAACAAAATAAAAGATTCATTTTATAAAGCTAAAATATGGAGCCTTTGCCTAGTAACCACTGTAGATAGATAGATAGATAGATAGATACTTTTATTGATCCTGAGGGCAATTGCAGTGTTACAGTAGTGGTTAAAAAAACCTACAAGTATTTACAGATAACATAAATACAATAAAAAATAAGATGATGTAAAAAAGTACAGTGTGATAAAAACAAAGAGGTGTATATATATATTTTGTAAGAAAATGCGAAGGTGCAAGTTAAAATGTTCCATGAAGTAGTACTAGTAAGTAGTCCTACTACTACTACTACTACTACTACTACTATTATTATTATTATTATTATTATTATTATTATAGTGCAAATACACTCTAGTCTATTTCTCTTGTACAGTGCAGGTGTATCAGTCTGTTACTGAAGGTGCCTTCCTGTTTATCCAGTGTGTGATGTAGGGGATGTGTTGTGTTGTCCATGATGGCTTAGTAGTTTACTGAGTGTCCTTTGGTCACAAACCGTCACCAGTAGACCCAGCTGGACTCCTATATCAGAGCTTCCTAATCTGTTTGTTGAGATTCTTTGCAATTGCCTTTGCATTGGTACCATTTCACCAACACACAACAGCAAAGAAACATGCACTGGCTACAACTGACTGTACATATACAGTCAAGTGCATAAATATTTGTACACTGACAAACTTATTATGTCACCATGTAGTATGTCACCAGAGTAAATACAGAGGGTTTATCACAAGATTGGTAAACCACTGGTAAGCCTCAAAAACAGGAAGACCAGATTAGAGTTTCCCAAAAACAGTATACAGTTCTGGAACAACATCCTATGGACAGATGAGACAAAGATCAACTTACACCAGAATAATGGGAAGAGATGAGTATGGATAAGGGAAGATCCAAAGCATACCACCTCATCTTATGGTGTGGGTGTGTATTGCTGCTAATGGAACAGGTTCACTTGTATTTACTGATGATGTGACTGCTGATAAAAGCAGCAGGACTAATATTCTGCGATTGAAGGCTATCAGTTCAGTTTTCTTGTATATATATGTTATTTTGATCATATATAATTCATCATTTCGTTTCACACAGTTGGTAAGAAAAGACAAAATTACATTCATTATCACATCCACTAAATTAAACATATATATTCATAATTCTCTCTGTTGCTAAACTCAAAGATAATCCTGGCACATAGCGATTGGGATTTTAATGTCCTCACTGGACTCTTTCCAATTTACTCTGCATGCATGTCAGCTGCAGTTATGATGTTCTTTCATTCCCCAATACATGATTTTCTAACAGACAGGAATGAATTTCCACAGCTACTGCTGAATGCATGACATCAGAAATGATGATGACGTCTGCTGACATTTCATCCCTGTTCTGAATGAAATGCCAGTTTGGCACATGTTCAGCTCACATGCGGCATGTACCAAAATAGAGGCATAGACTGAGGACAATGGATCTACAGGCTCTAGTTTTCCACAATCAATTGATTTCTTTTAACAGACTGGTAAAGCAGAAGCCAGTGAAGAGGGAGATTTAGTCAAATTTTCAGAACATTACAGCAGAATGTAACCTTGTAAAGAATATAATAGGTTTTACCTAACTGAATGTAATGTAATAGCATATAACAATCTATAACGTATGTAAAAAAAAAAAGAATTTTTAATTAATAAATGTGCATTTATTAAAAAAAAAATTATTGTCATCAAAAGTATCAAAACATTCATCTGACCAAATCCTGGATGCTGTATTAATGTAACTTGGATTGGTCTTTCCAATGTCTTTATTTTGCCAGTTCAAGGTCGCACTAAAAAACTCATTCTTTTTTCCTTGTCTTCATGTGTTGAAGCAGTTTCACGGCAATAGAAAAGCAACACAACTGCTTAAGGGAGCACGTGCAGCGGGCCACACATTTCCTGATAGATGTCAGGTGGATTCAGGGACACGTGCTGTCTGCAGTTTCTGGAAAAACTATTCCTCATGTCAGAGGTGTGACAACTCAGACCAAGGCTTCCTCTTCTGATAACCAACCGAGACTTTTGGCATTTACTCTGCAAAACAAACACATCGTTCACATGAGTCACCTAGAAAAGGTTCACCCCAAAGTCCTCAATAACTGTTTTGTCTTTATACAAATGGTTACAAAATGCTTATATGGCTTTGTGGATTATTTAATCTATTTTTTCCTTAGTTAAAGCTCAAACTATTATTGTAGCTTGCTTCTTGGGTGAATTGTAATTTATGAAGCATTTTATCTGTGAAAAGAATGACATACTGACATTCCTTACTTGGACAAACTTGGCTATTGTTACAAAAAGGAGAGGAAGCACTCAAAACACATCAAGGCTGCTGCTTCACGCCAGTGTCATCAAAATCTAATTTCAACAGCCATCAAGCTGTGATGATTTATGGAACAGGAAATTGCCATAGCATTGATTCATCCACGTGAAAACGTATGAATAGAGTCATGCCATGGGCCACTCTAGAGCCACTAGAGTGTGTTTCCTTACAATCTTTAATGTTTACTCCATCTGTTAATCCTGACACTCTCCTTACATCGAGCTATAATTATACCTACCATACAGAGATATTTTTACTGTACTACCTTTAACAATATTAACCTTAATTTCCGGGAATTGTGGTTAATTTACTATTTGTTGCTTGCTGACACCAACTCGGTCTAAATCAAAGCTGAGTCTATTTTCTCACTACGGGAAATTACATATAAAACATATTTTTGTAGAGTTGAAGGAAATCAAGTTTGGAAGATAATACTAGGCATTGGTTAGGAAATCCAGTTTTGAGGATCATATTTGGCATTTATTATTTTATAAAGGATATTGCTGTGCTCGTTTTTGTTTTGCACACTGCTGTTTTTCATACATTATGTTGAAACCCCGTCACTGTCAATTTTCCAGGAACACACACAAACACACATACAAAAATTGTTCTTGACGTCAAGCATAAATTCAAGTCGAAAAGCAATAAACTGCCAATGTTGCTACGGTAGCAATTCTAGATTGCCTGACTAATTTAATTGAAAGAGAAATATAGCATGCCAGCTGTGCCTGTAAGTAAGTAATTATCACAGTCATTACCCATGTGTTGCAGCACCTCTCTTACATCTATGCTAGTAAGTAAGATGTTGCTTGACGTTCTGCTCTCTCATCAGTATCTTGAAATAGGGTTTTAAGGAGAGCACATTACAAAGCTCATCCATCCTGTCTCTCAGACCACGACTGACTGATTGTGCCAATTAACATTAATCAAGGGATGATTAGGTGAACTCTATCTTTTATTTCAAACAGTACGTCAAACTTAGAGGAGGCCAGAGTATATTTCAAATGATCAGTTTTGCATGATAAGGCAGCTGATGGCAAATGACGTACTCAATTGGGAAAACTTAAACATGGCTTCACAATGTACATGAGCTACATTATGCCAGAATAAAACCAGATATTTCTACGGCTAGTAACTCCTATAGAAGCAATACTGCGAACAAGATGAAAGGATTTCAATTAATTCAATTCCAAAGTGAGATTTTCCTCTTCCCAGAAATCATTGCTGTATTCATGACAGCTAGAAGTGATACTAGCTGGGCTACATTTCATTGAGACAGCTACTGGTGTGGAGTCAGATCCCTCAGCAGGAAGATGTGTGTGACAGCATGTCTTGGGGAAAAAAAAATGTGATTTTTTTCTGTCACTACTGTCAGGAGATTTTTCTTACTGTAGCTGACACAATCTTTGTTCATTACCATGCTGAGAGGCATTTTGTAGACCAGGGATTCTCAAATTTAGTCCTGAGGATATGGATTGAAGTGTTTTCTACTCTCAACACATCTGATCCAAGGGATCACTAATTAACTCCTTCATGAACTAGGTCAGGTGTTGGGGGAGTAGGAAAAATTCCAAACTGTGCAGAGAAGAGAGTTTTCGAAAAATACATTTGTACCCGAATATATTATTTAATAATTTTAAATCCCAAAGGGATTGTTTCTTGAACTGAGCTGATTTTAATATTGGAGTAGGTTAGGTGATTTGTATGTACTTTGACAGTGGTGTATGCTCTGATCAGGCTAAAATAGGTTAGTAGGAGTGAGAAGAGGCCAGCCTTATGGAAGATTGCCAAACTTGTGACCCAGTTCTACATGCCCACAGCAGAGCAGGAGGCAAGCTCTGATTGATTCAGAAGCCATAGCAACTACAACAGCAGCTAAATATCCATAGCACTTCGCATTAGGCCTTGAGCCACAGAGAACAGCAGAATTACCCAGAATGGATGATGTGAAGAAAAACATCTGTAAAGGGCACAAATATGTAGATTTATAGATTTAGATCTAGATGTGACCATTTCGATTTTATCTATCAGTGTAAAAGGTAAAAGCAAATCTATAGGCCTTCCCCGTCTGCTTATTCACACATAAACAGACAACATTGTGCCTTGTTCTGTGTCTTGCACTCGTTGCTTTAAGATTTAAGCATTAGTAAACTTTAGCAAACACTTTACTAAAGTTTCAGAATTTTTAAAACTTTACACTCTTGGCAACACATCTCTTTACATCAAAATAAGATTCCATGTCTTGTAACCAATGACTGCATGTATGAGTGGACAACATGGTGCCATTTATTTCCATTGTGTAAGTCATTTTTCTTGTCGAAATGGGAATCAAAATTCATCTTGCAAAAATTTGGAGCCAAAGTCTGCACAGGAGAGACCCTGGAGCAAGAGCATGCACTGAAAAAAAATAATTCCACCTCTCGCCCGGCCATGTTGGTTATGGACGCTGGATTTGTTCATGTCGGCAGTGTGCACGCTGTGAGATACCTGAAGTACAACTTAAGATGGTACATCAGCTCGAACTGGCAAGTACAGCTTTATTAATTAACATGTACAATGCTAAATTTTAGTCATATAATTTTCACAAGTATATTGATTTTCCCGTTGTCAGAAAAAGATTTTAGAGCTTTGAGTGAGTGACTGACTGAGCTACTATTTGCTAACTAGCTGACATGATCCATCATTTAAATCAAAGTAATGTAAGTGTAAGTAGCTAATGTTATATACCCACTGAAAGTATACCAGGAAACAGTAGTCAGCATTTACACTCAATACAACCTATTTCTGAGGGGGGAAAAAAAAAATCACTGCTGTCCATAATTTTTATTTAGATATGTCACCTGCTTTATGTCATCGCTTTGTTCTCCTCACTGAGGGTGTTAACAACAGTTTACAGCAGAACAAGACATGGCTTTGCTACAGAACTGGTAAACTTCAGGTGCGTGTCGCAAAGTGTGTGCATGTTCAAAAAGTGTGACTGTCATATCCAATCACCTCATTTAGCATAAGGAAAAAGACTTGGGAAGACATCAAGGTCAAATGACTGTGTAAAAATGACAGAATACTATTCCTGAAAATAATTTGCAGAGATGTAACTTAAAATGTAAGTTTGGTTCCTTTCCCTTTCGCTTAGAGCTTTGCATTTTGGCTTCCCTATTATTATGACGTCCACCCACATATCCAGTCATTGTCAGATAGAACCATTTAAAGATTCTTTAAAAAACTATATATAGGTGCTCTACAGAACATTTATGGTGCCACAGAGATTCATGTTTTCTTAATTTTGCTTGGTTCCAGGGACAGATAAATCCTGGGCAGGAACCTAAGCAGGTTTTCCTGACTGCCCTGCACCACAACCCAAAACATACAAAATAATACGCATCCATTATTACATTACACAATCATTATGAGTATTTGCGTAACCTCAGTGCTATGCAGAAGGCAGTCTTATCTTAGGCTACTGGCTTCATTCTTCCTTTTCACCCTTTCAAACTCATTTGCCAAATCCTCAAAGTCCAGCTCTTTAACAAACTCCAACTCAATAGTCAGCAGGAACAGGATGTTAAGTCTTTTTTGGCCCATTTTATTTCAGATTTTGTTTTTAATCTGACTCATTACGGAAAATAAATGTTCACTGGTTTCACTTTCATTTTTAAGTTTTTTTTTTTGTCTGCACACTTAATGTGGGTTTATGGTTATTATTTTTTTCAGCCACTTATCTAGCTCCAGTCAGGGCCTGACAGCTCATCTTTTGTTTTTTACAAATTCACCATACACCAATACCATTTCCGAATTTATTGCAGATTCTGTGTCTTTGCATTCTTTGGCTTGTGTTCTATGTATCATTTTGTGTTAAGCTTAATAGCCTAATCATTCACTTCAAATCTTGTCTTCTTTGTCCGAATGGATTTTTTGCTATAGAAAATGATATAGTAAACTACCCCGAGAACATTATCCACTACAGACAGCACTACACAATGGCTGCACCCAAATTACTGCACTATGTGGTGGATAGGGAACAAATTCAGACACTGCCTTCACTCCAACTCACACTATGACTAAGGCCTATGTTAGACAGGATGTGTAGAACAGAGTGAGTGACAACCTGCTTCTTGGGAGAACCTAATCTGAATACAGATGGTGGTTTTGGGCCTATTCTGTTTGTTTATTTCCACATGTGCTAAAAATATCAGTTAGTTCTTTCACATGTTCAGAAAATCATGAAAATATCCTATTCCACCATGTCTGTATTGATATGGATTTTCTAAAATTCCATCACTTAGGATGGTCAACATTTCAAAACTTCATTTAGTACCTTGTATATTTTGACAGTGAAAGTTATTGTTAATTTAGCTGTGCACCACAGTATATTGGAGTTGAAGTTAAATGATGAATATGAGCTCAAAGTGCAGGCTTTCAGCTTTAATGTGAGGGTGAGTTCAGGAACACCAAATGGCCCAGAAGACCACAGAAAACAACTGTGGTGGATGGTAGAAGAATTCTTTCCCCTCCTGAAGAAAAAACCGCTTCACAACAGTTGGGCAGATCAAGAACACTCTCCAGGAGGTAGGTGTATCCGTGTCAAAGTCAATAATCAGAAGAAGCCTTCGGTAGAGTAAATACAGAGGGTTTACCACAATATGTAAGCCTCAAAAACAGGAAACCCAGATTAGTTTGCCAAAACCTCAAAAAAAAGCCTGTACAGTTCTGGAACAACATCCTATGGACAGATGTGAAAAAGATCGACTTGATGATGGGAAGAGAGGAGTATGGAGAAGGGAAGGAACTGGTTCCCTTGTATTTATTGATTATGTGACTGCTGATAAAAGCAGCAGGATGAACTCTGAAGTGTACAGGGCTACATTATCTGTTCAGATTCAGCCAAATGCTTCGAAACTCAGTGGATGGTGCTTCACACTGAAGATGGACAATGACCTTAAGCATACTGTGAAAGCAACCCAAGACTTTTTAAGGCGAAGAAGTGGAATGTTCTGCAATGGCCAAGTCAATCACTTGACGTGAATCCAACTGAGCATACGTTTCACTTCCTGAAGGCAAAACTGAAGACACAATGCCCCAAGAGCAAGCAAGAACAGATGACAGATGCAGTAAAGGCCTGGGCAGAGCATTACCAGACAATTATGACAATTAAATAAATGACAAATAAATGACAATTTAACTTTTACAATAATGTTAGATTGTCCAATTACTTTTGGTCACATGTAAGAAGTGCTCTAATTCCTACACCATTCCCCCAATTTGTATGTACATACCCTCAAATTAACGGTGAAAGTCTGCAAACTTTGAGTTTTCATTTTTAATTAATATTTAATTTCTCTGTGGTAGACAGCTAAAATAATAACTTTGTCAAAGTCCAAATGTGTACGGATCTGACTGTACATGTCTATTGAATGGGAAAATGTTGTTTGTGCAGTTGATCTTTGTGTCTGATAATGGGATCAATATCTGTGCTCTGAACATAGAGCCCTCTTTTGCTCATCTACATTTTATCACAGCTAAGTGGGTGAAATCGAATCTTTAGCAAAGCTTGCTTTAATCCAGGGTTCCATGCTTCTGTGTCTTATTTAAACTGGATCTAAACCTTTCTTTCCCTGGACCCGGAGAGTCTTTCTATTTATTTCCAACACCTCTCTTTTCCCTTGAAAATATTTTTTGCAATGAAAGCTTTTGTGGCTTCCTGAGTTAGCATGGGGACAGTAGAGTACCATTAAAAGCAGGTTTACTTGTGTTCAGGGTTGTAACTGAGCTAACCTGATAAAAGGAAGCCTGGTGGATTGCATTTCCCAGGCTTAGAAACCAAGAACTAAATAATTTAGCCATGAAATAGCAGGCAACCACAGCTGCCATATCATCCCATTAAGCTCCATGGTCTTTCACCCTTCAGTGATCAAGGTCATGCTGCTACCGTTACAACTGCACTGAGTCTAAAATTCCACTGCTCTGCTTAAAAAAAAAATAAAATAAAATACACCGTAAGTACAAGTGAACATCGCTGTGCAGATTTATTCCTTTACTTTGTCCGCTAAATTATTTTCATATATCATGTCATGAATTATGAATTCTGCATTGTTGTATTATTAGCATATAATATGTACAATAAAAATGTTTCAAAAGAGATTTTACTCGGTGCTTTTGTACACAAGGTTAAAATGGTCATCTCTTCTCTCCATGGATACAATCGTGATATCTCCTGATGTTTTGTTAAATTATGTGCACCTTGTCATCCTTTAAGCTTTGCCCAATAACCAGACAAATCCAAACAATAACCATCATCAACCTACTGGCACGTGAGACTATTGTTATCTGCAGCAAACCCATGCTTTCCCGAGGATCCAATCACAGAATGACTGAGCAACAAAGAAAGAGCATGAGCAGCAGCCTTAAACTGTCTTTTGTGCAGCACATTCACACAACATAATAAAGCTATAAAGCTAAAGCTATTGTATTCTCAAACATAGGAGCCTGTGACACAACTCGGGAGAGGTGACAGAGAAATGAGTAAGGTTCTAAGCTTTTGCTTTGGTTTTGTGATTTTTCAGTGACTGTTCTGTGTTTTGGTAGTCAGATCTTTATTGTGTATAACTGGTTACTTCACAATATTATGAAACAGATCTGGTCTTGGTGAAAGCAGTGGACATGCACCTCACTGTTGTAAAACATGGTCTGATCTTAGCAGGTAAGAATATTTTATATTGAATATTATATACTTGCAGGGAGAAAGTTGATAATTAAGAAACGTGACACAAATCAGAGCAACCACAAGAATGGCAATTTTCTTTTCTGGTCTTATAACAGACAGAGGGCTTATTGTAAGTGCAAGCAATGCAAATGCACGAGGAAAGGAGTGAGCTATGAAAAGAATAAAGTGAGAATTAACGTAGGTCATCGCTTCCATCACTTCCATAAACAAAACAACGAAAAACAAATCTGGAGGATGACAGTGCAACTTACAGTTAACAAGCAGTGAGGGAGTGAGGGACAGAGAGAACGAAAGATGACCGAGGAGAGGGCAAAAGTTAGGAATTCTTTTACTCTTATTGTAGAATGGCTTTCTGCCATAGATATACAACTGAAGAGGCAGCACTTCCCCACGACCAGTTTTCATCTAGGCATCTGTCCCTATTTACTGAGATTTTAAAGTAAATCACATCCTAAGTGGTCGCTAACAGTTTTGACGAAAAAGCTAATAACATCAGTTTTATTTTATTTATATATACTTTATGATCTGGAAGTGTAATTTATTGTTTTTCCTTTTTATTAGCAGGCAAAGGTTAACTGTAATATTCAAGTGTATGTAGTGCTTTACTGCTACATTAAATAGAATAGTTTTACACAGAATACAACTTACACTAACTATCCAATCAGCCAATCATGTTACAGAAGTGCAATGCATAAAATCATGCAGATACAGGTCAAGATACAGGTCAGTTAATGTTCACATGAAGCATCAGAATGCAAGAAATGTACTCTTAGTGATTTTAACCGTGGCATGGTTCTTGGTGTCAGAAGGGCTGATTAGAGTATTTCAGCTGATGTCCTGGGATTTTCATGCACAGCAGTCTCTAGAGTTTAGACAGAATACTGAGAAAATCAAAAACATCCAGTGAGCAGCAGTCCTGTGGGCAGAAATGCCTTGTTGATGAGAGAGATCAGAGGAGAATGGCCATACTGGTTTGAGCTGACAGGAACTGCGGTGAGCAGGAAAACATCTCAGAAACACAACAAATTACAGTGCACAAGTCGTCTCAAACTAGTTCCATGAACGTGACAGTGAGTTCAGTGTACTTCAGTGGCCTCCCCAGTCGACAGACCTGAACTGAATAGAGCACCTTTGGGATTTCGTAGAACAGGAGATTTGAAGCATGAATGTGCAGCCAGCAAATCTGCAGTATTATGTGATGCAAACATGTCGACATAGAACAAACTCTCAAAGGAATATTTCCAAGAACTTGTTGAATCCAGAAAGAAAACCAGCAGGGAATCTAATATTAGTCATAATGGTGCCCTGCATACCGGTTACTTATTCTGACATGAATATCTTCATTTAAAGAGAATATCTACACTCACCATCCACTTTATAAGGAACACCTGTACAAGTCTACATTCATGCAGTTATCTAATCAGCCAATCATGTAGCAGGAGCACAATGCAAAAAATCATGCAGATACAGGTCAAGGTACAGATCAGTTAATGTTCACATCAAACATCAGAATGAAGGAAAGGTGTGATCTCTGTGACTTTAACAATGGCACGGCACGGCTGTGGGTGCCAGATGGGCTGGTTTGAGTATTTCAGAAATGGCTGATCTCCAGGGGTTTGGATCTGTGAGTGGAGGGTCTGCAGGCTGAAACACCTTGCTGATGAGAGAGATCAGAGGAAAATGACCAGACAGGTCTGAGTTGACAGGAAGTCTATACAGGAAGTCTACTCTTTACAACCATGGTGAGCAGAAAAGCATCTCAGAACACACAACACATCAAACCTTGAGGCGGATGGTATAACAGCAGACGACCACATAAGGTTCCACTCCTGTCAGCCAAGAACAAGAATCTGAGGCTATCATGGGCACAGACTCACCAGACCTGGACAGTTGAAGACTGGATAATGATTAGGTGATTTTTTTCTAACCTTCAACAGGCCAGAAATTCAAGTTAAGCACCCGCATAAGCCAAACCTGAACTTTCCCCATGTACTGTTGAGTCCATAAGTATTCGGACAGTGACACAATTTTTTGCCTCTGTACACCACCAAAATGGACTTGAAATGAAGCAATCAAGATGTGATCGAAGTGTAGACTTTCAGCTTTAATTAAAGGGGTTTAACAAAAATATTGCATTAACCGTTTAGGAATTACAGCCATTTTTTTTTACAGAGTCCCTCCATTTTCACAGACCCAAAAGTAATTGGACAATGGACTGATAAGCAGCTTCATTGCCAGGTGCGGCCTGTTTCCTCATTATTCCATGACAAATTAAGGCGATAAAAGGTCTGGAGTTGATTCCAAGTGTTGAATTTGCATTTGGTAGCTGTTCATGGGAACTCTCAATACGTGGTCAAAAGAGGTGTTGATGCAAGTGAAGGAGGCCATCATTAGGCTGAAAAAACAAAACAGTCCTATCAGAGAGATAGCAGAAACTTTAAGAGTGGCCAAATCAACAATTTAGTACATTCTTAAAAAGAAGGAATGCACTGGCGAGTTCAGCAACATCAAAAGGCATTGAAGACCACGGAAGACAACTAAAGTGGATGATCGCAGAAATTATGAAAATTGTGTCACTGTCTAAATACTTATGGCCCCAAATACTTATACTGCCATAACCTTTAAACCTAAGCTGCTGCCTTAATCTGCTAACACATAATATGGCCCATCAGAAAACCACTGACAAAAATATAAATTGATCCTAGAGCTCTGGAGCTCTAGCTTAAGTGTTAGAGTGCTGTTAGCTGGCTGCATGACTTGGTCACTGAGTCTGAATTCTTGTGTTCATGTGTCAGAAGAGTGCACAAGAGTGCAATATGAGCAATATACAGGTAATTCAGAAAGTATTCACACCTTCACTTGTCCTTATTTTGTTATGTTACATCATGGAATGGATTAAATTTCTTGCTCAACGGTCTGCAAAAAATATTTCCTAATAAAAAGTAAAGAATAAAATATCACTTTTACACAAGTATTTAAACTTTAAACTAAAACCGGAACACTCCAAGTTCAGACACATCCTGTTTTCATTGATTATTCTTCAGCTGTTTCTATACCTATAGTATGGAAAGAAACACATCTGTCTGTATAAAGCCACAGAGCTGGCAGAGCATGTCAGACTAAAAAAAATAATAAAAAATCTAACAGGCTTGAGGTAAAAGGAGGTAAAAGGTCCAACATTCTAGACAGGATTATGTTAAAAGTGTACTTTTAAAAAAATTCTCTGCACCCTTGAACATCCAGAAAAACACATGAAAAAGTTCTGAATCACCAAGACCAAATTCTTAGAACTGACCACCTGCAAAACAAGAGATAAGGGCTTTAATCATGCAGAGGACCATGCACTCGAATGTCACTCTGACAGAACTTCAGATGTCCCGTGTGGAGATGGGAACACATGCCAGAAGGACAACCATCTCTCCACCAGTCAGGCCAGATGGAAGTCATATCTCAGTAAAAGATACATGACAGTTTGCTTGGAATTTGCCAAAAAGGCACTTAAAGCACTGTCAGGCCATGAGAAACAAGATTCCAGTGTATGATAAAACCAAGATTGAACTCTTTAGCCTTAATGCCAAATATTACATCTAGAAGAAACCAGACACTGCTCAACACCTGGCCAAGTTCATCCTACAAGCACAGCACAGTGAAGCACAGCAGTGGCAGCATCATGCTGTGGGGATGATTTTCACAGGAACTGGGAGGCTTGTCAGGATTGAGGAAGAGACGAACAGATCACAAAAGATAGTTGAGGAAAATCTGATCAGGAGTGCTCAGGACCTCATAATTGGTATGAACGTTCACTTTTTAATATAATTTGTAGCAGGCAGCCAGGAAAACACAGCCTGGACTTGAACTTAATTGAACATATCTGAAGACACCTGAAAACAGTGGTACAGTGAAATTCTCCATCTAACCTAACAGAGCTTGAGAGGTATCCAACAATCCTGGTGTACCAAGCTTGTAGCATCATAGCCAAAAGATGTAATCACTGCCAACAAAGTACTGTGTAAAACTGATATTAATATAATGAAATACTTACCTGTTCCACCATGACGATGCCCCTGTGCACAAAGCGAGCTCCATGAAGACATGGTGTGTGAAGGTTGGAGTGGAAGAACTCGAGTGTCCTGCACAGAGCCCTGACCTCAACCCCACTGAACACCTTTGGGATGAACTGGAACACCGACTGAACCCCAGACCTCCTCACCAACATCAGCGTCTGATCTCACTAATGCTCTTGTAGCTGAATGAACACAAATCCCCACAATCACAATCCAAACTCTAGTGGAAAGCCTTCCCAGAATAGTGGAACTTATTATAGCAGCAAAATGGGACTAAATCTGGGATGTTCAAAAAACACATATGTCTGATGGTCAGGTGTCCACTAACTTTGGGCCTTATAGTGTATGTAAATGTGATATTTTAGTTAAAAAAAAGTTTAAAAAAAAACACTGAGAAAAATTTAATTCTTTTTCAATATGTAGCATTTTTAAACTGATGAGAAAAAAAATCAATTTAATCAATTTTAGACTGAGACTGTAATGGGGTCTGAATATTATTATTATGTATGACATCTCAGAGAAAAGAAAATGTTTTTCTTCTATCAGTGCATATGACCTTTTTTAAAGAAAGCCCCAAGGGATATTCCATTTCTTTGGACATCAGTGCTGAACTGCTTGCGATGCCAGGTCATCCTTCACCAGGTGGGAAATAAAATGTTCTTCTCAGTGCATTGATGTTCCTGGTTTTTGCTATAAAGTTATTTTTACATGAAGCTTATATATATATAGATTTCTTACTGATGACTATAATATGACTATAAAAAAATGAACATTTGGAATCTCTATCCTGATTTATTATTTTAAGGGTAATTTTATAGATGTTTTAAATAGGTGTTAGTAGATTTAAAAGTAAGCCTAGCAGTAAAACGCTTGCTAAGGCTGAGAGGTCTTGGTTTATGATCATTTCTGTCCCACTATACATTTACATCAGCCTACATCCCAGTGCTCTGCCCAGAATTCCAGCAGTGAGGCCCAATCAAATCATGATTAGTGCAGGTATATTTACTTTTACATCATGTGTAATATACAGGAATGCATCACGATTGTAACAAAGTAAATTTTGTTTTGTTACAATCAAAAAAAAAAAAATCAGTTGAGCATAAAGTGAGTTAAAGCTGATTTAATCAGCGAAGAATATCATCTCCAACAAAGCAAAAACAACTTTGATCTGAACTTCCCACATGTTTGTTGTGTTGATTTGGTCATCCATTTGCTGAAGTCTCACATCCATCACATTGTTTGCATCACTTGTGTGGCTTTAATAATTTATGGCACATTTTTTTAAAAAAACAACAACTACATAACCATAACCATATTCGTCTTTCTGGCCAATAATGTCGTGCCACTGGGTGAAAGAGCAATAGCAATTCAAAAGGTAACTATAAATGCGTAGCCATTACAACACAGGAACTCTGCTGCAAATCATCCTGTGTAACAAATAATATGTGGGAAAAGTAACTTTTTACTTCAAAGGTTGAAAATGCTTCCACACTGGCAACCACATTTTTATATCCACATGTGACATGTAAGAACTGCTTATCTTATGTTGCTTAAACAGGAGGAATGCAGGGTATGTTACTGAAAGCCTTTGCTTTTTCATCTGAAATGTTATTTTCCAAAAAGATTCCTCTCTAATGGAAAAGTACAATCTCTCCCGGTGACGTAAATAAGCAGTGATCTGGTGATCTCAGTCTGACACAGCTGACCTTTAACAAAAAAAAAAAAAAACTGATACCTGCTGAAATATTCTCCTTTATGGATGAGCATTTATCATTCCTCATAAATGTTAAAATGCTCAGCCACAAGACCTGAGAGCTTAATTCACTTCTAGCTATGGTTGATGACACACACCGACACGACAGCTAGAGGGGAAGATTGGACTTGTCTAGCTTGTAACAAAAAAGTGATGACGTCAAGCTGGTAGATTAATAGGGTTATGTTGAAACCCATGCGTAAAGTTAAAGCGTGCTCATGATGTCTGTTTTCCATATTGGATACTGAGGGGTTTTGCTCTCCTTAGTTCTTTTTACTTCTTACTTTAAACAGTGTTTTAGCTGTGTCCCCATTGCACACCTGCAGCATTACAGTCTCCTTATACCAGGGTTAGGGTCTTTGAAACAGTGCTTCACTTATTTTAACCTGGCTACAATCCAGCAGTGACTCTTATCTGAATTTCACAAGGATGATTAACTTTTCAAAGGTTAGCGTGATATTATGTCTTCTGCCTGGGCTCTCAGGGGGGAAAAAAAACCCACCCTGTCCATCCCATTTATAAATACAGTTTATTACTATTAAATATATATTGTACTATTTTGTGTACGAGGTTTTGGTAAGTTATAGTTGTAAGTTACACACCAGGGTTTAGATCATGGAAAATGCAAAACATACTTTCAACACATCTTTATGGAAGCCCTGAAGGTGTGAATTTTTTTTTCTCCAATTGCTATGTCATTATTTTGATTTACTAATCTGTTATTTTGACTTATTAAGTCAAAGTAAGCATTTTCTAAAGGTGGTTGTAATTTTCACATTAAAAATGATTCTTACTGCCACCTTTAGAAAATGCATACTCTATTTTACCCTTCGTATTTTATTTTAATACACATCCTTATTGGCTGATAATGCATCTTACTAATATATATTCTTTTACAGATTTATAGGCCAAACATCAAAATACTGACAAATCAAGTACTTTAATATAACCTTAGGGTGGAAAAAAATGGGTCAATGATGTAGGTCAGTGTGCCAGAATGAAAAGGTCCTAAAAAGAGGCTTGTGGAGAGAAGAAACCTTTGCAGCATGGTTCCTATGATTCAAGAAGAAGGACGGCAGGGTGGAATATAAGCATGTAATTGTGGAGCACAAGTAAGAGTCTGTATAAAGGAAGACTGTATAAAAGCAGGAGCACTACCACTGCCTTTGACCCACTTTCCATTTCCTTCTCTCTCACAAACACTCGCTTATATATTACTTGCTTGGAAAACTATTGCTTTTGTTTGGATCTTTAAGAAGGCACTCTAGCTTTCATTGTTCTCTGCAACAATGAATCAGTACAGCAAACTGTTTTCTGACACGAGACTTGTTCAGTAGGTAGCACTCTCTCAGGCTACTCAGGCAAGGGATTGATCCCATCACCTACTGGATTTTACCCCATATTTCATCCTACAGAAGCTTTTGTTTTCCGCTGATCTCTTGCTTCTTTGTAAATCAATTTGCAATTTATTTCCATCCACTCCATCTAATAAACATGATATGCGACACTCTACTTTTTTCGTCCCTCTTGTCATAGAGAAATCTATGAAATTAAGGCTATTACCAAGAGCTGGGAATCACATTACACTTCGCTGATCACTGCAGTGATATTACTTAATTAATGTTTTTTCAAACTGAATGTCTAAGTGCTCAAATATAAAAAGAAATTCTCTAAGGAGAAAAGTTGAATAACCCATTTTTTTATTTATTTATTTTTTTGCCAGGAGTAAGGATTTTAAGTTACAATATAATTCAGTGACAGCTTTTCCTTTCCATTGTCTATTAGGAACAATTACTCCATGTTAGTGAAACGTGTCCTTTCTAGGGAAATTACCAAGCAGTCGATTAATAGTGAATATTAAACAACACTTCAATGAATTGTAACATCAAGAACACTTACGTAAATGATAAAAAGTCACCATGCAATTAACCCTCAAGTCATGATCATCTACTTGTGAATTCCAGGAACTTCCAGGGATTTGTAAATTGCTAATACAGAATTTCTAATATAAAACTATATAACATAATGTAGTAAGAGGTACAGTGTTTGTATCATTAATCTGTAGGGATAGACTTTTTTGGTCATCCTTTTACCTTCTTAAATAGTATATCCATATAAAGTTCTATATGTTTGTATGTGAGATCTACCTCAGCATGTCATGCAAGTGCTTGTCACAATGAAACCATAATAAATTGTTTACATCCAGTGTTTAAATGGAACAGTTAATTTCTGTGGCCCGTTGTGAAGTGAGGAGTACATGTCTTTTTCCCTCTGAAGGCTCCAGTCTTCACAGTGAGAACTCTGAATACTTCGCCCTGAGAAGGACATTTTTGAATGATTTTCATCAGTTCATTTTGGTATGAGCCTACAAATGGCTGACGTGTTTTGGTATGAGCCTACAAATAGCTGACGCATGGTCTCTCTTTGAAGACTTCAGAATGGATCGTGATGTATGTGAACATGAAGTCAGTGAAAACAACCAATTGGTGGACCAGTTCCACAATGCTACACAATGTGATGTGATGCCAAGCCCTATATATTTTAAGGTGAATAACATATGGTAATACTCAATGGTAATACTCAATTACATATGGTAATACTCAATCTGCCATTCAAAAGTGATCTTTGTACTTATAAATGCTTTTAGGAAATTAGGTTTCCTTCTTTAAGGCTCTTTGTTGCTCCATTGAAGGTAAAAACTCCCCCACAAAATTAAGTCCACTTGGTGCAAATATCTCACACTTGCAACCACATTTTATCACAGCTTAGGATTTTAATATCCACTTTACAGTAAAAATACAATAAACATACTGTAAACAACAAGAAAAAAACAAGAAATGAAGAAGTGGTCATTATGAACATGATACAGTAAAATGTGTCTCTAGAAAATACTTTTTGGTTACTGGAATGCTGAAAGATAGGAATTTTTTTTTCTTTTTAAATGTGGCCCCCTTTTCCCTTGATCGAGGTTATAAGGTAATGAATAAACTGTTCTGTCAGTGCTATAACAACAGACAGGAATGGATACTTATGACTTTCCTAGATGATGATCAGAGTCATGTATTGTATTGCATTGCATCGTATCGTTTGATATGAGGCTCTCGATTCAATACGTATCTGTGTATTGAAAAATACATTCAAAAAACTATATAATAAACTAGGCATGTCGTCAAATTATAGCCCTAATATTACAAGAGGCGTAATAAACATTTAAACGTAATCAAGTCCACGCTTCCCTGCTTTTTATGAGCTAATACCACCATCCTAGAGTAACAGCACATTAGCTAGCACTAATACCATGGCATCTGTGCTGACATCACACACACACACTCTCTTTCTCTGTCTGTCTGTCTCTCTCTCTCTCTCTCTCTCTCTCTCCCTCCCTGGCAGATTCAATCCGGTTAAAGAAATCGCCGTGGCAAATGGGACGTTCAACTGCAGATGACACTCAATATACAGGAGAATGCATGATGCAAAAAGAAGTCTGAGTTACAGAGACCTGTGTGACTTCAGACATATCCTGTTGAGAGTCACAACAGGGTTGACAGTTTCACTTTTTTTTTTTAAAGCAAACTGGGATAGTTTTGAAACAAGGTGGCAAGTCGAACAATTAAGTAGGTTAAAATGTGTCTCTGTTTTCCAAACTTTTTGGGCTAGTTTCAGGCCTTATCCTGTGGTTTTTGAAATGTATTTGGGATGGACATTTTGCTCACACCTGGCAACCCTTTATTCCACTATATGCGGCTAAGAATCTGAATGATTCACATAAACACTGTGCCATTATTAAGTGTCAATTATTGTACTTTTATAATCCTGAATGTCTGATGAACTTTTAATGAAATTGGAAACCTAAATATTCAGGCAATACCTATTTATGCTGTATAGAAAGTGTACCACAATGAAGACAACACCATATCAGACAGTATCAGATTTGGAATTTGGTCTGTTGTTACACCCCTACAGATTACTTTACTTGAAAGAAAACTCTCAGCAACTCTCTGATATGACACAGTGTAGATTATTACATACCTTTAGACTCTGTGGGAAGTCTGCCAAAACCTTCCTTGCTTAGTAAGCACCAGCCAAGCAAATCTAACACAATGCCTGTTCCTTGTACTGAGTGGAAGTAGATCCTGCTGGAATAACTGGAATCCCAATTCCCACCCATGGGGCATGCTGATGCATCTCACTAAGAAAGGCTTTTTCTGGGAAACTAGCCATATACCAATCTGCCATGTGTTAAAAACATTTTGGCTTGTCTGCTCTGTTTATTTACGGTAATGCAACTAATTAGTGGTGCTTGCGAAGCAAAGAATCACTATTATTATCTTGCATACTTATTATTCTTCTTCTTACACACAAAACTTCTGCGCGAAACTCGTCCCGCACCGTTTGTCACAGACCAACGAAAGAGGTGTCAAATCGTGTGGATTATTGAGGAGAGGCGTGCTATGACTTTTATAAGCGATCGAGCGGACGATGGTTGCACCCATAGATTCCCATAGATTTAACATTGCGGCCAACTTTGACGACTCGTAGCTCAGAGCGAGAATTTCGCAGAAACATGTAAATCACCACATTTGAAGAGGCTGGCAAGCTGTGCGAGATAATACCCCGCAGTGGGGTATAAGTTGTACCCCTAGGGCGCAAGAGCGCCCCAAAGTTTTTCCTACTATGGTAATTTACATAGGAATTTTGCATTGAACATAACGCTGCATCACAATGTCATAGAGACATGGGGGCGGGCTCATTTTACTCAGCCAACCAATCAGACTCTCAGGATCACTGTGAAGCTGTCAAGCCACACCCTAGCAACCATTTAGGACACCCTAGCAACAGATCCCATATACTGCCATTATAAAAACCCAGATGGATATCTTTGGATCACAGTCTCATAGAGACATGGGGGTGGGCTTGTTTGACTCGGGGCAGCAAACAGCCAATCATGAATCACCTTCACCACTTCCTAGCCACGCCCTAGCAACCACTAGCGAGTACCCTAGCAACCACCCTGGACACCTTAGCAGTCGCCCTAGCAACCACCCCAAGTACCCAAGCAACCACATAGCAACACCCTTGCAACCACCCCAAGTATCCTAGCAACCAGATAGCAACACCCTAGCAACCACCCCAAGTACCCTAGCAACCACATAGCAACACCCTTGCAACCACCCCAAGTATCCTAGCAACCGCATAGCAACACCCTAGCAACCGCCCCAGCAACTTCAAGACACATGCTGGATGGCTACAGTGCCGAGTTTTGCCACGGTGAGCACCATTCACATTTTCTTCAGAAAATGTACACATCTAGTTCTTTCTAATTTTCAACAGCAGGCATGAACTTGCACAGCGCATGAGAAAGCCTGGAGCTGACTATCAGGATTTCAAAATGAAAATCATGTCAACATGCTTTACTACTTCACTCATTAATCCCTCCCTGAAATGCTATTGCAATGGTGCGGTTTCTGCTCTGCTCTTTGCTCTAAAGCAACTGCTGGGGTGCTATTATATTACGGTCAGGACTGAAACGCAAAACCTGGTTCTCAGTGCCAGTAACGTGAAGGGATATTGTGAGTGCCAGCACTCTCCACTCTTTCTGGCTGCAGCTGGCTATATGGAGAAGTTGGCATGCTTTTCCACTGCTCAGACCTCCACCTGCATCATGGGGCAGCACACAAAGAGAAATGATTGATCCTTACCCCAGCATTGGAAAACAACTAAAGCTTGAAAACGTGCAGCCAGATCAGACACCGCAGCATAGTTCAGATAAAAAGCAACGTTACATTATTTATGCTGAAATGCAGGGGACACAGCTGGAATTCATTCCAAAGTTGAATGCCATATGAACAAAAAGCAAAGCACGTAAAGGGGTACTGGTTGCATATGGCAAATTGTGTGATAACACAAGCTAAAGAATCAAAGCATAAGCTAGTCTCTTTCTCCGAGTCATTTTTTCCATTTATCTCAGTGTTTTTCAACATTATTTATCCAATTTAAAGCTTGAGCATGTATACTCAACTAATTGGTCAAGCCCCACAGAACCTTGCTCGCAATGGAGCAGACTTCTTTCAGATGGTTCAAACTGTGTAAATACTTCTTGTAGCTCTCAGTCATCGGGTATAGGAGTGTTGCAGTTTCCATGGTAAATGTACACGGGTCCATCGCAGCGAAAGTACATCTGAAAAACATCGCCATAGCCATGGTCCCTCCACCAGGTGCACAGCTGTCGGTTCCAGCCACAGTCAAGATGGTGGAAGAGCTCTGGGTGCTCCATGCCTATCATGGTGAAGAAGTCCTGATCGCCCAGGTGGCCCCGGAAGTGATATTTCTCAGTGAGATGGGCGACACGTTCAGGCTCAAGGAGGCGATTGTAGAGCGCAGAGCGGCGCATGGTCTCCAGATTCAGCAGCATCACACCGCTGTTGAAGCCGGGGAGGCCATCGGGAGGGGGATCACCCACATGGGACTTGGGGTTTTCCTTGCGATACTGCCAGAAGGTGTGTCTGAGGTGGGAAAAAAAAAAAAGACACAAAATTAAAAATCTCAGGTGATAATAGAGCAGTAAGGCTCTAATCATTATCAGGGACACTATCCACACCATCATAGTCCTTTCTCACTCCTTCCACCTGGCAAACGGTCAGAGAAAAGGTGGATAATGGATTTGACCTACTTCTACTGAAGTGGGTTGATATTTAGTGAACATTCACAAAATTGGGTTGTAAGAAATGGGACAAGACATACAGTGAGGGGAAATAAGTATTCGGACACGACTGTTTTTGTTATTTAATACACACACTTCCAATGCATTCCAGTGCATCCACTTCACACATTCAAATCCACACACATATTGCGTTTTGACTTTGTACTTATAAATATGAGCAGAAAAGTATGACTTCATAAACATAAAAAAGATGTTTAAAAAAAGTCAAACTTGATGCCTCCATCACCAACAAGTCTAGTTCTTCTTGTAACTAGTTTGTATACCAGAACTATGGTGGAGGCAAAAAAAAAAAAAAAAATGGAGTTGATAGGGAAAAAAAGTATTCATGCACTACAAATTACCAATATTAGTATTTTGTTGCTAAAGTTGTTGCTGGCAGTTACAGCTTTGAGATGTCTACGGTGAGAAGTAGTTTGCTTGTGGTTTGCATTGTGGTTCAAATTGGGCCAGTTCCTCTTGGCAAATCGTTTTTCAATTCCACAGGGTCAATCTGTTTCCTTCGATGATGTACCGCAATTTGCAGAGAAACAGTTCCATATCATGAAGCTCTCACCTCCGTACTTCACTGTGTGTATCATGTTCATGCGATGAGCTGAACTATGGCCAAAGAGTTCCAGTTTTGTTTCATCTGATCAGAGTATATTATTCCAAAAGATTTGTCTAACTGCTTTTAGAGGTGCAGCTCTGTGCTTCTTTTTTAGCAGAGGAGTTTTGCATTAGGTGTAGGAACAGAGATGACTGCAGTGCAGCTCATTGCTTATTGCTGTTCCTGCTGCTTTCAGGTCGTCCTGCAATTCTTTTCGAGTGACGGCTGACTTCTCTCTTACCTTCCTTTTATCATTAGTCTGGGGACGATTAGTTGTGATTGTGTTGTTTAATAACGTTGTCCCTTTAGGATTTTAAGATGCTCCTTCACCTTTATCACAATTGCTACTTGTTCCCATCCAATGGCTACATCTTTGATGACACAAGATGCAATTTGCAATAATATTTTTGCAGTGTTTATATTTAGAATTTGATTTATTTTTTATGAAACTTTTACCTTTACTTCCCCACATCAATTTAATTTTTTTTAAACATGTTTGTTTATTCTTATGAATACATACTTTTTTTGTTCATATTTATAAATACGGAGTAAAAGAAAAACACATTACTGTATGCGTGTATATTTGAAGTAGATATATGCATGGGAAGTATATTAAATAAATAAATAAATAACAAAAACAAAGGTGTCTGAACACTAATTTACCCTCACTGCATAATGCTGCAATGAAGTCAGTGTTATTTCATGTTCTCACTTTGTTTCAGGAGACAGACACTCCTGCACATTTTTGGAGCAAAATAAGTTTGAAAATCCCACTACATCAGCAGATTTTAAATGTCACACCCCTTTTGTACCTCTCCACCTACATCAGTGCAGCACATTCATTTATCACCATGAAACTAGAAACGGAGCACAAAAAAATTGTCTTGTGCCCAACCAAAACAGCAACAGGCCAGAATTAACCAGCAAATTACACTTGTGTCAGCATGAAAAGAGGGCCTCTGGTCCCACCTACAAGTTTGCAGACCTCTGGGTAACACAGACATTCAAATTTAAATAAGCCATTGTAGTCATATCTTAACAGGTTCTCAATACCAACACACTGCCAGAGCTTTTTTGTCTAACACTGTGCACAATATTTCAATATTTTCTGCACAAGGTTGTGTATTTCTAATTCTTTGTAATAAATTAACCGAGACCTGACGCAATAATGATGTACAGCACTTACTGTTAAACTGAAGTATTCCCTCTAACACCACGTCTCAATGCACTGAATTAGCCCTAAACCATGATCTAAATGAACTGGTTCTCTTCGGCCTCATACTGTAAATGATAGAATTCATGGATTTTTTTGCATAACCTTAAATGAATAGCAGTAAACTACGACCAGCAATATATTTTCATATTTCCTCAAATACACACAGCACAAAACTGTAAACTCCTATTACAGCAACACCAGTATTGTTTCATGAGACTTTGCAGGTTGGTTGCAACCTCAGGAAATACCTTAATAAACACTGAGAACGGATTTAAGGGAAGCCCATGAGGTCAGGCACCTAGGACAAGTAAACAGGAAGAGGCATTCTGCCACAGAAAAGGAGTCCACTAGCACTCAGAAAAGCTTTAAAATTTTAGTTGCTTCTTTGTAGGTTCCTCTGTTCCCAACAGTAGCATGACATCCACTGCCACCAAAACTTTATACCACTTATAATGAGGAATGCTCATAATGAGGCAAAATCTTTCTGATGTTGAGAGCAGTCTCCACAGGAAACTTCAGAGGGAGTTCAGAGCTGCTCTCTGAACTCTCTCTTTATCTATCTCTCAAAAGAATGAGTGTGTCTGAGCTGAGGAAACAACAAAGCAATTGCTCAGGCTGTTTCTAGGGCTAGATTCAACTGCAGAAGAAGAGCACTAAGACAAAAGTGCAGGTTTCATCTTTCTATCTCTGATTCCAATTTAGCAGGAACTTTTAGCAATTTTAGCACCTTCTAAAGGTGGCCGAGCAAAATGACTAATGAAAACGCTTGTTGACAAATGTGGGTCATGAAATCATGTGCTGGCACATGTCCACTTTTCGAACAATCTGCCACTCAAAAGTGTTCTTCATTTTGACCCCCCAGGGTTCTACACGTATCTCTACACCAAAGGGTTTCTCTTTCAATAACAGATTCAGAAAATAACCATTAATGTTTCAAAGAATCGTTGAGGAACCAATTTTTAGGGGGTGGGGTGAGACACTTTCTCAAGGCACTGTATATTAAGGAAATGCGACAGTTGAGTTAATCTAGTCTACCTTACATCTTCATTTAACAGGTGATGGCTTATTGTTCAAGTTTTAGATTAAGCCCATTTTACACCAGACACAAAAACTTTGGTCCAGCGTGCAGTACATTCGTGCTTAGCAGTGTGGCTTTTTATATGAGCTACTGTGGTCACACACCGGGGCTTATTTTTTGTCGCTGGCTGCACACGCCTTGTTAGTGGTTTCTGGTCACAAATATTCCAACATATGCAATATTAAGACAAGTTTATACTAAGGCAACATTCATCACAAACATTTACACGATATACTTACACATGGCGAGAAAGCACAGAAATAAATGAATGCTCAACCCTAACAGGACAAAGTTGCACCCAACATGACTGCAGAATACAGAAAGACGATATGGCTCCATTTCTGAAACTTTCGTGGTTTGGTATTTGTCTGTACTCTATGTAATAGTTATTTTACAAAACTGAACATTTTTAAGACAGTGGACCACATTTATCAAGCTGGATATCAACAGATTTATTCGTAAATAAACAAACTGCTATTCATAAATAAAATTCATACAAGCATTTATACAAGAAAATTGGCATTTACGAAAATCCTGTAAATTCAGGAATACACTCGTATCCTACTTGTATACTTCTTGCAAGTGGCACATTTCAAACAGAGATACTCTATAAGTGAGGAATCTTGGTTTCTCTCCATATTTTGGCCTTTTCAGATGCCGAGACTGCACTGGTTATGCTGCTACATAATATTTTTTTTCTCGTAGATGTAAGTCTAAAATACTGCCTCTGAGAAATTCTTCATTTTCTTTTGCTTACCTCTTTGTGAGCTTTGCCTTTCATGGAGTTTTGTGGGTGTCACTAAATGCAAATCAGCTGTGCCATGCACACCCCTAGTAATTTATGGGTGATTACCATTTATTAACATCCTAAATTATTGTAAATTTGGTGGAAATTTTAGTTTGGTTTCGCTTATGCAAACATTTACACACACCTTTACTAAAAGATATTAGTAAATACAATAAAAAAAGCATCTGATATGTTGTGATGATAAATAAAAGCTCGCAACACTCCCCATCACAGAGGATCTTCACACTGAGAGCAAACGCTGGAGTACATGCACCGTGTGTATATCACAGAAATGTTCCTGACAACTTTAATAATAAATCCATCAATTTCTAGTCTCAAACATTATTTACTGGAAAAGTCTTTTTTTTAACAGATAGCAAATGCATTATTTGTGGGATAATGAGTAATTGGATAACCGCTATCATAATAAACAACGAAGAAATAAAATATAATTACATCTGGGAAATTTAAGTTGTGCAACAATCAATATACAACATCCAATAAACATATAATATCAAAACTACTCATTTTGGATCATTCAAATCAAGATGATTACAGAAAGTAATATTAAAAATGTGCAGCAATACCCAAGTTTGTTCCTTGACAATAATTACAATAAAACATTAAAACATTACTAAGTATAGAGATTTTGTGTTTGGCTAGGAAAAAAAAAAAAAACGCCATAAAAGAAATGTTATTTTCTTATCTTTTCTTATAATCTTACATAACCACTAGGTAAGTGATATGATGAACAGAGTCTGAAGAAGCAGGGTACTCAGAGCACGCCTACAGTGTACGCTACGCTGTACAGCTGGACAGGCATCAACACATTCAGTTCATGTCTGTGATTCTGCAATTCTACCATTCAGAATCTCTTCTCCAGAAAAAAAATGTCAGTTATTCAACCAAGAGATCTGGTGCTGAGCTGCTAGGTCATCTGCTTTTACCCAGTGTTCAGCCAAGGCCACAAGAGCGGAACAAGAGTGTACCACACCTAAGCCAAGGCATCTGATTCTCACCACACTATTCTCTGCAGAAACAGCATGTCTGCCCCTCTGTGTACTTACTGAAGTTATCTTCAGAGGAAGACCTGGCACACCAAGAGAAAGCAATGTGACCTGAACTGGAGCTTTTAACCAAGCCTTGAACTGGCACCTTTAACGTGGGAGCAAAATATACGGTACAACTAGTGTGTGTGTGTGTGTGTGTGGGTGTGTGTGAACTAATATTAGAAATGATTTACGTCAGTCATGTCATACACCTAACTTGTCAATGATGTTCCTGTGAACAGCAATTTAAACGCATAACTACATTAACACATAAAATACAAATAAATACATTTACAGCAATACACTTCTCACCAGATTGTGAATTCAGATGTAATAATCTCCAATAATTTCCCAACAATTCTAATGCCGTACAGAATAATTTGGATCAGTATTTTTTTTTTTTCCTTTTGAGAGTGCTCAATCACAGTGTCATCAATTACAGTAACAATTCACAAAAGTGTACCTAATTATCTTCTTAATTATGACTAATATGCTACTATGAATATTTATAGGAGGGATTTAAAGTCACTTCCTCCTGACTGTTAACTCCTAACTGGACTATTGTTAGTTAAATGGATGTTGTGATGTCTGATGGGAGAACATAGGGGAAAAAAAGGTCATTAAAATGATATGCTATTATTTGCTAATTACTAGGAGTGTAAAGATATGGTGTATCATACCATTTAATACAAGGCTCTCGATTCAATATGTCTGTATACCAAACAATACTGTACATTCACCAGGCTGCATAATAAAGTTGGCTATTTTTCATTAAATAATGTTTACTATGTAAGGAGAAATAACTCTCACCTCTGAAAATGTGACTTCCTGTACAAACCAATACACCAGAAGATTAGCATACTAACATACTAGTGTACGTAAGCAAGCAGGAAGATTCCTTAAGACTTTAAGGTACGGTGTATGGGAATAATTCGGATTCCATATAAGCTACGATGCTAACATTAACAGCAGAATAAGAAAAGCATTATATGCTTTAAGTGTCTGAATGGGTTACACAAACAGTGTCATAAAATTTCAGTTACTGTAATTTAATAACGTTGAATGTTTTAATAGATTAAAAACACAAACCCAAGGCACGTATCCAGGCAATGCTGATTTTTGCTATAGCAAAAAATGTATCCTATTGAGACACCAGCATATTTTGTGTATCGTTACACACCTACTAATTACTCATTCATTTGCCGTTGAACTCTTGCAATTACTGCTGATCAAGTCAGTAGTTTTAACCTCACATTTGTTAAAATTCAGAGCAAGCATTGGAGTGAATCTCTCACTGGATTAATAACCTTTTTTTTCCTAATGTAACACGTGGCTGTCATTATCATAATGATCACATTATGTTCATTAGTTCATTACGTTACTGTAGCACATGTTCATATGGCATTACTTTATTATGAACATGCTATGTACAATAATCTGATCAGTGTATGGTATATTTTCTAAGCAAATTCAAGAAATTATTGTGCCACACTCTGCCTACAAGACATTTGTTCACACATTATGTTCACACGTCATTATGTTATTGTACCGCGTGCTCGTCATGTTCACACGTCATTACTTTACTGTAGCACACGTTCGTAATAATCTGATGGTCAGTATGGCCAACTGCTCCATATTCTACTTACATGACATGTGTCACTCGTGAGTAGTCACAGCGTGTCACGCATTCCTGTTTGCTTCTGGTGGAATAAGGTCTTTACAGACCACACTGATTAACATGGTAGCATGTGGCTTTGGTGCTACCATGTTGTGAATGCATATGTATTCACCCCCATTCGTGTGAAACCTCTAAATTAGTTCTGGTGCAACCAGCTGCCATCAAAAGTTAGAATTAAACAAAATTAGTCAACCTGAGTGCAATTAAAGTGTGACATGTTCTTATAGAATATACATAAACAAACAGCATAAAGATGATCAATGAGCCATCAAAACAAGTCCAGGACAAAAGACTATGGAACAACAGCAGCTGCTCTTAGAGGAAGCTATCCACCAAAGGTCAGTGGTAAGGGTAAAGAAAGCATTCATCAGAGAAGCAAACAAAAGGCCAAGGGTATCTCTGAAGATGCTGAAAAGATTCACAGCTCAGATGGGGAAGCTGTTCAACAGGACAACCACAGCCCAGACACTTGCTTCTACAAAGCAAGATGAAAGCCATTACTCAAGAAAACACACACACACACACACACACACACACACGAAATCTCATCTGGAGTTTGCCAAAAGGCATGTTGGAGGTTTCAGCAAAGATGTGGAAAAAGGTTCTCTGGTTGAATGACATCAATATTGAACTTCCTGACCCTGGCACAAAGTGCTACATTTGCGGAAACCGAACGCTGCGCATCACCCTGAGAACACAAACCACACAGCGAAGCATGGTGGTGTTGACATCACTTGGGCATGCTTATCAACAGCGACTAGAAGACTGGGTCAGGGTTGAAAACTCGTTTCATTTTGCAAGAAACTTAAGAGGTTCACCTTCCAACAGAACAATAACCCTAAGCATACTGCCAAAGCTATACTGAAGTGTTTCAAAAAAAAGAACAAAAATAATTTTACACTTTAACTATGTAACTGAAACCTATCTGCCTTGCTAATGGAAGCAGAAAAAATATGAAATATGATCAACAGGAATTTACATCATCAAAACCCTTTCTATCACCATGTTCAAGAAACAAGTAATTCCGCTCTTCTATTTGCCATATTTAGTTTTTTCTTCAGCATTGCTTGACTTTGTCCAGCATAACAACTTTGAATATAATAATAATAATAATATATTATTAATAACATAATATAACATAATATAATAATAACATAATGTTGCTGTTCCTCTTTCGGCTGCTCCCATTAGGGGTTGCTACGGCGGATCGTTGGTCCGCGTATTTGAATTGGCACAGTTATTTTCACCGGATGCCCTTGCTGATGCAACCTTCCCCATTTTTATCTGGGCTTGGGACCAGCACTGAGAGCGCACTGTTGCATGGGGTCGGTTCTCTGGACAGGAACTGAACTGGCCGCAGCAGTGAGAGCACTGTGGCCTAACCACTAGTCCTCCAGGGACCTCAATAATATAAATATAATATGTAATATAAACATAACAATATAAATAATATTTTTGATTTTCTTCATTTAGTGTAAAAATGGACATGATTTAACATGACCTTGATAGTAACAAGCATCCTTCACTGAAAATGGCTTACTTTAGTCAGGATGCTCAACCCTGTTACTACTCAGGGAGTAACAAGTTTGCACAATACTAACAGAGTTGAGCATTGCCCAATTTTCCTTAGCATATATGATCAATATAAATCCATGGGTTTACATTGAAAATTAGCAAGAATGAAACAAATGCAGTCCTGAGAGCTCCTGTGCCTCCATTTGCTCGTTTCCTTTTGCTGCACTGAACTGTTTGTTTTGGGAAAAGCTAGAAACAGTGAAATTCACTTATATAGTCTTCTTGTACACAAAGGTAAAAGCATGATAATGATTAAAATGTTTGATGTAAAATTCAAACTAACATATGTCTGGGTGTGCAAAATTTTACAAAAATATCTTCTGGGGTGTTTTTTCTTTCTTAAAAGGTTAGTCATTATTTGGTCATCTGCCACACCTGATGCAGCCCATTAATGGCCACAAGTCTTTAACATCTAAAGAAATCAAAGGGAAAAGCTTCCCATACTAAGCCTCTTTATCTATTTGTTTAATTCTTGCTAATTTCCTGACCAATGATTTGTTGTTAAGACATTAAAAGCTTAATATTTTGCCATTTTGGGCTTGGCCCATTTGTTTTGCCCAGGAGTGTACATATATAGTATAGTATAAAAAATACAGAGAGGCATTTTTTAGGTATTTGAAGATAATTCCTGATCTCATTATTACAGATGTGTTGCTCAACAAATATTAAAGATACACAATGAACGTCTCCATCTTGGTTACTGATTTGTTACATTTATAGTGGTTAAAGCGGGTGTGCAAAACTGCAGACATCAATAATCTCAATTTTTTTTTGACTTGTCTATTTTGAATATGTCAGCTTAATTATTTGAATGTATATACAAAAAGAAAAGTATTTAATATTGAAATTGGAAAAAATTGTCTCATGAGACAAACAAGTCGTTATAACAATTAAAATCTAGGTAAATGGGTTTTTTACTTGCTAAATGATAGTGAGTTTCTGTAAAACAGGGTTTTATGTAATACTCATTGGGTTTTCATGTTAATGGCTATAATAATAATGATAATAATAATAATAGCTGCAAGCAGCATTTTCAGGGGTGGAATTCTCTGACTGTAGGAGGAAAGGTCTAGATAAACAAATGGGCAGCAGGGTGGCATTTGATTCCTTTTGTTCAGACAGGTCTCAAAATGATGTGAGCCAAAATTGATGAAGATTGGACAAAATTTGGAGGAGGAGCAAAAAATGGCAGTTAGATGTGAGCATTTTTAGCATGTTATTGAAACTTTTAACAGCAGATGGTGCAGTCACGAGATTCGCTGCACAGCCTCACGTCATGGTCCTGACGATACCTACCAAGATTTGTGTCGGTGCTCAAAGTCTTTGCTGAGATACAGCCTCACTTCCTGTCTGGTGGCGTCGCCATCAGATTCGTTGGCCCATTAGGGGCAAGCCGTTTTGAAGTAATTAAAACTCTTTTGATAACTTTCGTGGCTTACTCTGAAGATGAGGTGTGCCAAATTTTGTGATGTGTGAACAAAATTTGTAGAAGGAGTAGCGAGAAAACTGTTTTGGACACACGGTTTAAAAGTTATGACCATAAACAGACTTCCAAATTAGGCCCAAATTTGACCCGATAATGGCACTAGAGCATTGGCAGCACTTTTGGTCAGAATGATCCTCAGACCCTCCCCAATCAGTGTGCAACTTTTTACCAGACAGTTCTATGGGCTGCCATAGACACCCTAGCCAGAAGAAGAAGAAGAAGAAGAAGAATGATAAGAAAAGGTAGAATGACAATAGGGTGACTACGCATCTTCTGTGCTTGGCCCCCTAATAATAAAAAGTGTTGCGCCAAGCAGAGCACACAGCAGTGATTCCTAAATGGTGCTTCAAAAATGAAATGGTCCATATCCGTTTACGACTTCACATTTCCTGATATGAAATGAAAGTATTAAATAGTTTTGTCCAATATTTTAAAAAAGTGTAGGGTAGGAGTAAAGCCAGGGAGAGGGTAGGAGTAAAGCCAGGGAGAGGGACAAAAAGACTGGTAGAAAGTAGTAACAAATAAAGAAAAGTGGTAGTAAAATGAAACAGAAAAATCATAGACTGTCCCATTTAAAAAAAACACAGACATAACATTTTCATGACTAACTTATAACGTGATCAGATTTAGATCCAAAAACAAGTGCCAGTGTGTGATCTTAGACAATGCTGCATGGTTCTGCAATACCCATAAACCTAGAAATCTTTTGTTATACAGTGGAGGCTGACAAATTCTGGACAAAATTATCAACCAACGCCTACAGATCAAATTTTTAATCCTTGTTACGCTTTGGGAGTACTGGAGTAATATGTAGGTTCTAACGATTTTTATCAGATTTGTTACGAAATACGGCATTAGCAATATTTCTAAAAAAGGCAAACAAGGTCAAATTACTCTCACTGCTGCCAGATGTTTCTAAAAAACACTTTGTTTCATGTTCTGGCATGAGCTACAACACTAAAACACAGGGATTAAGAAAAGAATCTTGAACATTTTTAAATATTGGACGAAAACCTTCTAAACGTCACAGACGGAAGATATTCTTATGATAATTTCATCAGGGGTTTATTACGTGGAGAAAATGAAAAATACAATGTAATGTACTTTAGCAAGCTGGACTATGAGTGTGAAATTAAAGCAGATCAGACTAAACAAGACTAAAAAGAATCCAAGAATGAGATAAGATGCATGAGAGTAATGCATAAGATAATGTTTTCTGATAGGGCAGGAAAGATAGATAAATATGGCCGTAAATGTGCAATATAGCTAGAAAACCAGTTAAGGTAACTCAAAGAACACATGACGGTAAACAAGGTCCACAACATACAATGTGCTTCCAATGTTTCTCACATTCCCACAATTGAATGAGTACAAATCAAACTATTACTCACATGAAAACACAAGTTATGACATGAGGAAAACAGCATCATGTAACATAAAGCGTTTCCATACTTTAAAGGACTTTGACTGTATGTTTTCTCTGTTGTAAAGTGCTCCGCCATTTAAATCAAATGCGTCTAGGTAAAGTGATGTACCGCACCACAGCATGCTTCATAACACAGTCCTACTAATCAGTAATGCAATTAGTTTCCAACACTTTTTATCATCAAATTGTAGCCCTAATCATTAGCAATAAAAAGATCAGTGTAGAACATCTTTTCCCCTGTACTATAGCAGCTCTGAACTTTTCCCCTGTACTATAGCAGCTCTACTATAGCACTGAAGCCGCACCATTTATTCGAAAATTATGCAGTGAATTTCAGAACAATGGTCTTGAAGGAGTACAGTGGCAGAGGGGGTGTCGTCCAGTGTCGCTGTAGACGGAGAGAAGGCGGGTCATACCGGCAGGTAAAGTGTGCTCATTCTCACCTGTGTCTTAGACTGGCGGTAATACTTCTTTGTGTCTCTTTGTTCTTTCAGTGACTCCCGTAACCAGAGAAAGAGAGCGTGATATAGCTGGCAGAGCTTGAGAGACATACATGCAAGCATGCACACGCACACACACCCATATATCCATACACATGCCACAGAGCGTGAACTTGAACCTGATGGAGTAAAAGCTTTGACTCCGGGACAGACCCATTTCCTATTGTGTTGTTTTGTTTTCGAAAAGCATGGACTGAATAAACACAAGCCCAGAAGCTCGGCTAACATTCCGCCTGCCTCCTGAGTCTTCCTCCACACACACGCCAGGGTTTTACAGTGGTGCCGAAACCCAGGATTGGGGAAAACTCGGACACCGCCATGGAAGCCTCACTACTCTGCAAATCGCCAAGTCCCTTGTCATCCTCCACCAAACCCAACTCCAAGCGCTCCTCGCCCTACGCAACGAGCACCAGCTGCGCTTTGAAGCCCTCACGCAGGAGCAGGCAGAGTGCTGGCGGGCACCCCAGAAACTGCTGCAGCCCACCACATCTCCAGCTGTGTCCCCTGGCACTGTGCCGCACGTGATGCTCACCAAGATGGCCTCCACGAATAATCAGGAGGCCTTCCTGGAGCTCTTTGAGTTTGCGTCAGCTGCGTGGGAACGGTCGGAGAGCTTGGGCTCTGCGACTACTCCTCTTGCTATTGGGGGAAGCCCAGCTTGCCACCCAGCAGCTGCCGCCACTGACACAGCAGGAGTATCCCATCGTCAAGAGGGTGGTCCAGCAGCATGTCAGCCAGACAACTGAGGAGCACTGCCGACGCTTCCGGTCGTTCCAGTTCCCCAAGATCTGGCAGTTCCCCAAGGTCGGCCATCCCTTGACTTGTGCACAGCAGCTGAAGGACTCTTGTCGCCAGTGGTTGACAGATCATTGATCTGGTGGTACTGGAGCAATTCGTTACTCAATACCAGCCCAAACAGCGGAATGGGTCCAGTGCCACCAGCGTCCCTGGACAAAGCCATACTGAACCCAGTTTCCTCGTCGTTTTTCCTCCCCCTTCACCTCTGATGTCTCCCCAACGCCCTCTCTCTAGACAAGTGGAACCTTCCGTGCCTACTAGGATCGTGGCAAAGCCCGAGCAGGTTCACAGGCACGGACGGAAAGCAGGTTACGGGAGTCACTGAAAGCACAAAGAGACACGAATAAGTAGACTGGCGGTAATAAGACACAGGTGAGAATCAGCACGCCAGTATGACCCGCACTCCGTCTACAGCTGACACTCGACCACACCCCCGCTGCCACAAGTACATTATAGCAACACAAGCGCTCCTGTTGCACATGCAGTCAGTGATCATATTCAAGCCCAGCTAAACTGATTTTTACTTTCCTCATCAAGTGCACAATGATATATTTATTCCCTTTTATCCTATGTTGGGAGGATTTTTTCCCCCATCAATGTCAAATGGTGATAACAGTTTTGCCTATTAAAATTCATCCGTCAAGCTGTGGCCTTTCCTTCAACCACGGAAAAATGATGTCTGTATTCAAACAGTATTCAAACTGTATTCAAACTTCAAATGTCAGCGAAGATGTTCCAGTGGTCTACAGATAAACAGAATGAGAGTCATATTGTTTTGTTGATTTTTTTCTTCCTGTCTCAGTGAGAAAAAGAGTTTGCTTCTTCTCCCAAGTACAGCCTAAGCTGGGCCATACCATGTTCTTTATTTACTTATGTGGTACATGGAAACCTTTCCACACACTTTCAATTTTTCCTCTTCACACAACACACTGCTATGTGACAATAAACTGAAACATAAAACATAGTCTGTGAGATGAATTTGCAATGACACGCACTCAACAATATTAACTCACGTGATAAGGGTTTACGAGTGCAGCACAGTCAAAAGCACCCCATGAAGCTCGCCATGCTCTCACGCGTGTTTCATCAGTGGCATGCCATTTATCCCACAATGGGCCCATGTTCAAAACAGCCCACTGGTCTAATCTCCCCTGCTTTGCTCAGATGTAGAATTAGTATGCATACACACAAAACAGTAGAAAAAAAGAACAAAATTCTGTCAGTCCTTTCCACAGACATGAGTAAACAACAATCTCGAACCTGTAATACCTCAGCGACATCTACATTTGGACATTATCAAAATAACTCAGGGATTTGCAGCAGCAGATTATGAAATGTTTTGTAGCCCTTGGCAACACGGTTTCAAATGTTCAAAATACCTTTGTTCTACTAAAGATCGACCATTAAATAAGCATTTTCCAATAGTAGATTTCTTTTCCAAGAAATGCAGTATATGGCCAAAAGTATGTGGACACCTGACCATCACACCTACATGTGGTTCTTCTCCAAACTGTTGCCACAAAGTTGGATTACAAGAAACATTACAATTTCCATTCATTGGAACTAAGAGGCTGAAACCTGTTCCAGCATGACGATGCCCCTGTGCACAAAGCGAGCTCCATGAAGACATGGTGTGTGAAGGCTGGAGTGGAAGAACATGAGTGTCCTGCACAGAGCCCTGACCTCAACCCCACTGAACACCTTTGGGACGAACTGGAACACCGACTGAACCCCAGACCTCCTCACCAACATCAGCGCCTGATCTCACTAATGCTCTTGTAGCTGAATGAACACAAATCCCCACAGCCACGCTCCAAACTCTAGTGGAAATCCTTCCCAGAAGAATGGAGTTTATTCTAAAAAAAAGGGGGTAATAAATCTGTTCAAAAAGCACATTTGAGTGTGGTCATGTGTCCACAAACTTTTGGCAAACTTTTAACTATAAAAAAAACTAGCCTGATCAGAACAGTGTGGCTGCATCAGATCACATACTGATCGACAGAAAGAATCTCCCTGGCAACATAAACAACTTGCAAAGTTCTATTAAAAGCATGGATGAATGACAGAGTGGAGCTTCCACAGCGCTTTTGTTTTATAGTCATTAACATTGCATGGAGTCCTGGTATACTTTTCACCTAGCTATTTATAGCACCACATATTTCTTCTTTAACTAGATCCAGTTTCATTCACACTCAGGCACAAAGAGGCAAAGTGAACAGGTAGAAATCAGCCCAGAGTTTGTGGTTGGAACAAAGCTGACAGATAGCAAACAGATATATAATTCTTACTGGTACTTTGGTAGACCTGACATCGCCTCTCCGATATAGTCCCGCCCAACTCCTGCAAGTCAGGAGAAATTCAGAAATCTCTTAACTATTTATTTCAAGCCTTAAAACCAACAAAGACCAAGACCCCTGAGTGAGACATGTCACTCTGACATGAGCCACGCCTCCTGGCTGCAAATACTTAGCGGGAGTCTACAGTGATTTTTAATAGCAAGTCAGAATTTGTTTTCTGAAATGTCGTCTTGCGCTGTTGGGAAGTGTTCATCAACACATTCGTTTTTACCACATACTATCAAATCAGACACCTTTTCAAGACAACAGAATACAGTTGTGATTACAGGCAGTTAGGAGGAATAATTGATCTGAGAAGCGCCATCTTTGCAGTCATCTCAGGTAAATAACTAATTATCATATCCATACAGTTGGCTTACTAAATAAGAATTTAACAGGCTTATCTTGCTTGTTAGTTACCATGTCTGATTTATATTGCCTTAACAAATCTACATAGCTCTCCCAAAATCTACATCAAGAATGCTAGACAGCTAGCACATACTCTTACTGAGTAGTTGCCTATAATGGACACGTTCAGCTAGTTAAACTTTCTTCATCTTACAGAGGAGTCTGTGAGTTTCCATGAGATATGTATATATGGATATGTACCGGCCAGTGCAGGTTAGGTCACTGCTTAGGATCATTTATCCACGCCAAAACATAAGGATCTTCTAGAGTTACAACATTTTAGTTAAAAGTGCTAATGTTAATCTGATTCCTTAAAAAATTCCTGACAAATTCATTTGTTAGATAATAACTATGTTCAGATGTTCAGGCTCATCAGATCTAGAAGCCTTACTACATGTCAAAAGTAACCTGCTCAAGACAAGTCAAAGTTCCAACAAGCTCCATCAAATAGCTGTAATCTCTCAGTACATCAGAGTAGATTTACCTCATCATGTCAGTACTTTGGCACACTGCCCTACTCCATATGGTGCCCTGAAGACAGCAAGGCCTTTAGTCCAGGCACTAAAACACGAGACTAGTGACACCAAGTGAGACGCAGGAAGTGAGGAAGGAGTTCAGAGAAGACAAATCTGAACAATAATTCTGATGCCTCCCATCAGCTTGCTTTCCTGTTCTCCTGTTTGCTTTGTCAGAAAACAGGGAGGTTGGTGTCAGATCACCTATAGGTCATGGAAAACCATGCCCTGCTCTGGAAAGAATCTCTGACATAAGGAGCTAAACCAGATTTTTTTTTATAAACAGAAAATATGCAAGTACATACTTAGTTTATGAACATTAAATAGTTACAGAGGTGTTATGACAGCACACCAATACCCCAGACACTGATGTGATATTTTATGGTCCTTTTAACTGGATAGCTGATTACCATTTCCTTTTGAGATAAGAACATACAACTTTTGTGTTTGTACTGTAACTATAACTTAATATTATAAAACCTAATATTAAATCAACCGTGCTAAAAAAAAAAAGATCAGTGTTTACAGTTTGTGTTTATGTAACTGCTCAGCTGGTTTCTAAAAAAAAGTTACCTGAAGACCAGTTCGAGCTCGTTTTTTTTGGGAGTGAGAAAGGGTTAGCAGTCTCCTGAGAGCACATGCTAAGAGCAGATCATGTATGAGGAGATAAATCTGCAGTGTATTTTTGTAAGCAAAACATGCGGTTGCGCATTAGACAGAAGAGCTCTATGACTTGTTAACCAACTGGCAAAATGGAGAGAGGTGTAATGACCAATAGCCTTTCTGTGTATACAAAGTGAAGCAAATACGGTCGGCCTTACACACCCGTATGATCCAACCTGGACAGGCATGAACATGCCACACCAATGGAAAGACAAGAGGAAAGCTCTTTACGTCCAAGCACTAATTGTGGTCGCCCAGTGGGGCCATCTTGTTGGTGCAGGTGGCAGATCTTATCGCCTCAGTCGTACTTGGCTCTCACTGACGCACTGCTAACATTTCAGTGGTTAATTATGGACTCTTTGTTGTGGAGGAATAGCTCACTTGGGAATGATTCTTTCCACAGAAAGAACTTGCTCCGTTCATGCATGCATGCATACACACATCACACTGTCGCCAAATAAGACTTTGGCTGCCATCTCGATATATTTTGTGCTCAGAGATAGAAAAGGACAATTGTTCTGTCCAATAAAAATCTATAATTTGACTGAAAGGTGTAACTTACACTAGGGACACTGGGTCCCAGACTTTTTTGATATGCACAGGTTTGTCCTCACCACTTTTTAAAAGGGAAACTGATCCGAATGCTTCCTAAAAATAGCATTTTAGAGCTACAGCTGTATACACAGTGAGCGAGGCGTCTCTAATAAAATATCTCCTCTATGGTAAAGCATGCATACCTGGACGAGTGTTAATTAGCACAGCATGAGCAAGTTCTTTTCCTGCTGTTCATGTTCGCGACACACAGAGCAATATGATCACAGTATTGTGTCATGAATTTCACATTAAACTATGCATATGTGAGTGAATATACAAAGTGTGAGATGTTAGACCATCTGTAGCAGCCATTCAGATACCAAATTAATCAGCCTGCCGCCACGCCCTTTGGTTTTCCTTTCTTAACAACCTCCTAGTGCAACACGGTGTAGGTGATGTAAACCATAACAACTAAAGTCTAGAAAGACTTCCAAAACATCTATCATCCTGTTTAGAAAGCTGCTGGTTAAAATGGAAAATGGAGAGCATTTTCCATGAGATGCTCTTGATACAGATGAATATGAACATTTTTAGTGAATATATTAAGCAATGGTTTATTTGTAGACATCGTTTCCTAAAATACAGATCAGTTTCTAAATTTATACATCACAAACTCTTTGCAGATTTATAAAACAGATTTATTTCTAAAGATAGTTTATGGGAAAATAGAGAGTTCCAACAAATCAGCCAAAACACTCAGACTCGCAATACGCCTAATTGATAATAACATATGATCTGATGATACAGACACACATCACATGGTACAAATATCCTGCTTGAGGGGTGTGTCTGTCTACAATGTGACAAACAAACCCTTCCAATCACGCAACTGTGGATTTCAAATAAATTCCCTTTTTCCGAACTGAATTTTAAGCTTAATGATTTTCGTATTAAATATGTAATTAAATAGTTCACTTTAATGTTTCTGTTATTAATGTCAGTATTATTTGTAATAAAATTTGTTATGGTTTTTGTACAAATTACATATCCAAGGAAGAAAATAGTTGCAACAACTGTAACTCAGTTTTTTGTTGTTGTTGTTGTTGTTATTGGTTTACCCCAACCTCTCTGCTATCTTGAATTAAACAACAGTCTGTCACCTCTGCATCCGTCTGAGTCAGGAAAAACCCTGACAAACGTATTGAACTTGAAACACTGAACTCTTATTCAACTCAGTTCAAAACCATTCTGAGGCGCGCATGCTGTCACACAGCCCGGCTCACGGTATCGACAAGACATGACACATCCTGATATGAAAAGACTGCACAACTTTTCCTGCTAATGTGTTGGGGCAGCAGTACTGAGGAAATAAATCTGAAGAAACAAGGGAAGTGGGGGATGGGATAGGAAGACAGGAGACGAACATGTAAATACAGCTTGATGACTCTAGTGCCATCTAGTGCAGGGTCTGGATCTGCACATACTGTATACAGCTGAGATTTATTAAATGACTGATCAAAGGTTTCCTAAATTAATTACATCTGTTAAAAGCTACGCTTTTTGTGTTCTATGAAGCTCATACCAAGGCTCCCACACACATCTACACACAAACATACCAGACGAACTTCCTTTGTTAAGCCCCGGTCACGGTTGCTGTTGCTTGTGTTACAGCAGCTCAAGGGAAAAAGACACTAAAAGCTAAAAGCTCTCTTCACTGACATTCGATGAGCAATGTTCGTGGAGGGGGAAAGTCCATTTTGAAAGGGTGGCACATTCATTTTGGCTTTTAACCTGCCCCAGTTTCAGGGGTGTGACAATCACTAGTGAGAAGTCTGCACTTCAGCTATTCTTTTTGCTATGCAGACAGAAAGAGGTCAAGGCAACTCAAGTTTTGTATTTTCCAGAATAAGGACAAGAGAGTGGTACGCATGTATGTGTATGCATGTAAATATGTATGTATGTATGTACGTATGTGTGTGTGTGTGTGTGTGTGTGTGTGTAAAATACCTGTACACTGGCTGCATCTCTCGGACGATTCCTATCACTGCTTCCGGATGGAAGTGCTTGAACTGTTGGAACAGGTCTCGAATGTTAGTCCTGTACTTGAGATCCAGGTCCAACTGCACGATACGCTTCATCTCTGGGGGAAAAGTAAAACAGGCAATAATGAACAGCATAAACAAAGAGCATTTAAAGAAAAGCTTAAAAGTCCCAACCCTTAAATCCTACTGTTAATTGTATTCAGTAAATTGATAACAATGGCACGTAATTACGTTATTGATTAGGTCTCTCTCTCTCTCTCTCTCTCTCTCTCTCTAATCTGGCCCACAGGCTTGTTTCATTTGGCCCGTGTGAACATGGACAAAATAATAGTGAAACGGTCCATGGTGGACCTACACTACTGTTCAACATTTTCCAGACTTCAAAGCAGATCCATTGCATAGCGACCGCCACTGTACAGCGCGTGAACACATCCCACGCTGCTTAACTAAAACTGACGAGAGGTAGCCTTTTTTCCCCGCTTTTTAAAATATCTGAAGGATAGTTACTGTAAATGGTTTGACTTGCCTGAATGTGGGTTATTTGCTAAGCTTTACATGAGTTACACTTTCATGTGAGTTACACTCGCAAAGGATTCAGAAGCACGCTATGTGCTGTGCTGGCAGTGGCGTAACCAGAAATAATTTTGGTGGGATAGGAGATCTAGAAAATAAAATTATAACTGTTTTCCTGATCTCTACAGTTAAATTGGTAAGTGTGACACGGTCATGCATTTCAGCTGGATGTCAGACAGCAGTGTGAGCAGTGATGACATGAAATTTGTTATTCAGTCACGTTGCCATAAAATACCTTTATGACAGTTCCACTGAAAAAGATTAAAATAACACGTTAATACTAAAATTAACATCTAAGCCTTACACAATTATAAGCCTTAAAAAAATTACACTGAATCTTTTTTTAAGGCCAGCTTTGTGACTTTCCACAAACCGAACAATGCGTCTCTGATATGCCATGAATTGTTCATTACGGCATAGCACGTGTTGCTGTTACTGTGTGTCAGAACACCAATTGCTAGCATCAGTTCATCCACTGCGCTGGACTTTAAAATCAGCCAATGTGCTGGTGCTAGATAATGGTGCGTACAGAGAAAACGCAAACATCATGTCTAAACTAAGCTCACAGAAAGCAACCTGAACAATGAGAGAGAAGCAGCGGTCAGAACCAGCCACTCGGGACCTCAGCCTCAAGTCTATCCAAACAAGAGACGGAAATGGACTGATGCAAAAACACGTCAACCGCGCTCAGTCTCCACACAATAACTCCATGTATTATGCTATCAAGCTCAAAAGGAGAGACTGGCTCATCCGAGATCTTGGCACACATTAGCTGTGCACAATAGGTGTGATGGACAGTAAGGGAATTGTTATGACATTACACATACTAATGGCATTAAAAAAAAGAACATAAATGCAAAAAAAAAAAAAAAAGTAAATCATTCATACATGCTGAAAAATAAACCACTTTTTTAAAGGCTAATCGGTTATTTCTTGAGGATATAATAAGCAAACAGCCATTTAAACTATTTACTGCTTTAAAAATATCAAGTCTGACGTTTCCCCTCTGTGGTACTGCTATAGCTTATGGTAAAGCTGAGCCATCATGACATGGTGCAGCTACTGAGGCGGGCAGTGAAGAGCTTTAATGGTGTGTTTACGATCTGCAAAACAGAACTAATTTATCTCTCTTGGCCTCTTCAGCTAGCGGCAAAGCAGGGCTCCCAGAAATGAGGAATAAGATGCCCACACTCTGCTGACGCAAAAACAACCATGACATAGAAACACTCCATGTGGTATCATAACATGTTTACTTACTTCACCGAGTTTCATGTATATTTTGTTTGATACGTTGAAAGTTTTTTTGTTTGTTTTTTACATCAATTTGTATCTAGATTTTGAAGAGTACTGAATTATTCTTAAGGTACACAATCACAATATTGCATCACAATGCTCCATACTGAATGTTCCATCTAATTCGATTCATGTCTTATTTTTTTTTACTTAAAAAGACAAACAGACGTATTTTGTGTTAAATAACAATAATATCAGGACCAGGTCACAACATCAACAGGCCAAAGACTCTCCACACAGGTGGCTGACTGAATGAAAAAGACAACCTTGGCTATGATAATAAATACAGCATGTGGCAGGTGGGAGTCCAGATGGATTTAGTGGATTATGATTATACTCCAGCCACCACCTCATTTTCCCAACAGAAAAAACAGCAAACACTGATTCAGAGCGTTACAAAATGGGACAAATGTCGGTCAACCTAATTATGTGCTTAACCCCTTAATCTCTCAGGTTCTGTCAGCAGCTCTCGACCTACTTTCCTCACTCTATATCTACTACTTTCTTATTAGTTTCACTGTAGTTATTTAATAATTCATAGAAGTTACAGAATAAAAGGCTTTGAGATGAATAAGCGAGATTATAAGCAGTTACTTGCTGGCTACATTTACTGCATCCTTACACTGTCACAATAAAAAGTACAAGATCCGCACTGATCCAATTAAGACACCATACGCACAACAGCCTAGCATGACATCCAAACAATATCCATGTATACACATAAGCTGGGTCTTCTGTACGATCTGTCTACATTTATTAGAATGGATTTATGACTCTACATGGCCAAAAGTTTGTGGCCACCTGACCATCACACCCATATATTCTTGTTGAACATCCCATTCCAGATTTAGTCTCCTTGTGCTGCTATAATAAGCTCCACTCTTCTGGGAAGGCTTTCCACTAGAGTTTGGAGCGAGGCTGTGGGGATTTGTGATCATTCAGCTACAAGAGCATTAGTGAGGTCAGGCACTGATGTTGGTGAGGAGGTCTGGGGTTCAGTCGGTGTTCCAGGTCATCCCAAAGGTGTTCAGTGGGGTTGAGGTCAGGGCTCTGTGCAGGACACTTGAGTTCTTCCACTCCAACCTTCACACACCATGTCTTCATGGAGCTCGCTTTGTGCACAGGGGCATCGTCATGCTGGAACAGGTTTCAGCCTCTTAGTTCCAGTGAAGGGAAATTGTAATGCTACAGTATACAAAGACATTATATACAAGTGTATGCTTCCAACTTTGTGCAAGGCCCACATATAAGTGTGATGGCCAGGTGTCCACATACATACAGTTTATGTTCAAAAGAATGATAACGTGTAGCCATATCAGAAACACTTGACACCACAGACATAAGAAGCGGAAACGCTTCTGATCTAAAATAAATAAGTCAATCACGAGGACTCACCCTATTTCTGGAAGCCACTTTCTAGATTGACTCCAATGAGAAGATTTTAAATCACTTTTCCATCTGTACGACTGTTTACTCTTTATTAATGTTGCTTTAGATCATAAGATTAGTTTTTGTGATTTGATTTGGTGTTGGATTTGCAACTGTGTCCCTCTGATATGGTTTGTCTACAAGACATGTTTATGATAATGTAGCTTACAACAGCTAAGGTTAGCTTGAAGCTATGGCTGTCACATTAGCTTTAGCTGACATTACGTTACTTGATCAATTTATAATTATATTCTTGTAAAAGAAAAAAATGTGCCGGAATTTCTGTTTACCATGTAATATGGCAATATGGCCATTCCTGGCCCATTCCTTTAAAAAGTTCTTAAGGAAAACGATATCTTTGTTTTGGAAATGCTTTTTTGGTTAAAGTGATATTATGTCCATGCTCTATGTGATTCTTGAGAATATTTATTACTGCACTTTATTACTACATATTTATTACTACACACAGAAAAGGATTTATATCAAGCATGGTTATTATATATCACATGGCTCCAAAACCCTTCACATGCTATAATATCAAAGACGTAGTGAAACAAACCCACTGGCATAAACTAAAAACCCAGAAGACCCAACTTGGTGAACTTCAGCCTTCAGTAAGATTTCTTATATGAAATCTGGGAGCACAAACTTTGTAGGTCACAAATACAAACACACACCCACGCACACACACGCACATACAGACACACAAAGCACCAAAGCATGAGTACAATAGTCTGTCACTGGCACATGTTCATTGTAATGTTCCTTCTGTTGCAGTCTTTGCATTAGCCTTCTTGAAAAGTTGAAAACTAGAGCAAGGCATTATCCCCTTACATTACCACAGTATTTTCTTTTTACCCTTAAGATCCCTTCTCATGTGACCTGTCAGGCACGTGGAAGTCTGCTGACAACATTCATGGAGAGTTATGGACAAAGCCTCTCAAACTTGCAGTGGACAAGCAAACAAATGTTAAAATGGCATAAATTTGAACTTCACACTAACCAGTATGTGTCTTCTTGTGTTTTTTTGCTTAAAATTTAAATTGACAAATAGGTTTGTGTGACCTCTCTTGTCTAGCATATGTATGGATTTGTATATAGGACACTACCAGAAAGCTCAGGAAAATGTCAGACAATTAGACATACAGTGTCACGCTCCCCTACAGCCCAAACACTGAGCTTCATTATTAGCCATTATTGACTAGTCATTCAGAGAGGGTTCGATAGCAGTAACAACCCTGGAAGTACAGACAGGAAGGATAATGAGAACAGACAGACTCCCCTCTAGACATATATGAAAACAGGGAGGAAAATGGGTTCATTCATGAGCAAATTTTAGACCTTTATCATGAAAAGTCAACTACAGTTTAGAGAGTAACAAAATAAATTGCACAGATTCTTAACGTTGTGGCTCAGCATGCCAGCACATTACATTTAAAATACATCAAATGCTGAGATTTGAGTGTACCTGCATCCTGGGCGAACCATAAAAGGAAGGACAGCAATTTTTGGTCAGCCATGTTGTTGTTACTGAAAGATGTAATGTTGACTCAAGATGTGGCTATCAACAGACATTAATCAGAGACACTGCCAACATGTTAGGTGTGTCAGATTCAACATTCTGATACACTGCGAAGGTGAACCTGAAATCAAAGTAGTTTCAGAGCTTTTAGTGTCTGCCCTGCAGTGTTTTGGACACCAATATGACAGTGTATATGGGGGGAAAAAAAAAGTTTTGGAGATATTCTCATTTAAATTTTATTTAAAAAGATGATTCGTAACTACTCAGAAATTTGTGATCGTCCAATTAAATGCTCTTTAGAACCATATACGCTATGGCCAAAAGTACGTACTATTCACTTTTCTACCCATCGTTTGGTTGAGGGGGAAAATGGTTGGGGTTTATTCATTGAAGAGGGTTGAATTTGTTATTGGTTACATATTGGTTATGTGACAGGCATTTTCAGAGGTTTTACACATTTACACTGTTGGAGCTTCACCATCAGAATAATAAAGTAAAAGGCTCTCAGTAATTTCTTCAATGTTCTCTCTATTTAGCAAGCTTGCTAAGCTACGGTCAGGTTTGTTTAGGTTCGGCAATGTGGCGTATCTTGAATGCTATTGGCTGGTGTCTAAGTCAGTCAAGCAGTTAAACATGACGTCACTGATTTCCTGTTTTGAGAAGGAAGTACGTCAACATGTGGAATTAAATCACAGTTAAGAAGCTATTTCATGGATTCACACACACAAACACACACACAATACATGATGGTGAGCGTAACAAAGGACAGATGAACAGATGAAATGAGGGAACACTATCTACTATAAATAACATGAGACAAGTTTGGGATTTGCAAATGCTGTAAAGTCTTATGTAATACAGACAACCACACTAGGAAAAAAGGGATGCAAATTTATTACACATATGTAGACATTAATTTTATACACATATATACATTCACACACACACACACAGTCACAGACAGTCCCACACAGTCCCACACAGTCCCACACAGTCCCACACACAGTCCCCTCCGAAAGTATTGTAACAGCAAGGCCATTTATTTTTGCTATACACTGAAGACATTTGTGTTTGAGATCAGAAGATGAATAGGAGATGATAGTGAGAATTTCAGCTTTCATTTCCTGATATTTATATCTAACGTGTGTTGAGCAACTTAAAACATGGCACCTTCGGTGGCAGACCAGCCAATTTTTAGATGAGCAAAAGTATTGGAACAGATAGTCTTACAGTAAATAACACTTAATATTTGGTTGCATATCCCTTGCTTGCAATAACTACATCAAGTCGGTGACCAGCTGACATCACCAAACTCTTGCATTCTTCTTTTGCGATGCTTTTCCAGGCTTGTAGCACAGCTTGGTTCAGTTGTTGTTTGTTTTGGGGGGTTCATCCCTTTAGTTTCCTCTTCAGGAGGTGAAATGCTGCTCAATTGAGTTAAGGTCTGTTGATTGACTTGCCCAGTCCTAAACCTTCCACTTTTCCTGTGATGACGTCCTTATTTGTGTTGGCAGTGTGTTTTGGGCCATTGTCTTGCTGCATGATAAAGTTCCTCCAAATTAGATCGGATGCATTTCTCTGTATATTGACAGAATGTTTCTGAAGACTTTTGAATTCATTCTGCTGCTACCATCATGAGTTACACCATCAATAAAGATTAATGAGCCCGTTACAGAAGAAGCCTCGCCTTGTTGGTGATGCCACTGACTGTTGTTTTTGGGTTTTCCCTTACAGCTTTCACAATGTTTCTGTCATCAGCTGCTGTTGTTTTCCTTGGCTAACCTGCGGTTTCTTTCTTTTTCAGGACATTCCAGATTCCATGCTTGTGCAATGGCTCCGATAGATGTGTTTTTCTCTCATAGACAGCTCTCTGGTCTTCATGTTTATCCTTTTTAACAACAAATGTAGTCTTTGCAGGTGAAACCCAGGGCTCAAACCAAGAATAGACATTCAGAGCTATTAATTGTTTAAACAATCAAACAGGACACACCTGGCCAACAAGAAACACCTGTCAGTCACATGTTCCAATCATTTTGATCACTTGAACAAATGGGTGAGTTCAAACAAAAGGTGCCATGCGCTTGCCGTTCCAATACTTTGGGAGGGGACTTTACCGATCAGCCATAACATTAAAACCACCTAATACTGTGTAGGTCCCCCTTGTGCCACCAAAACAGCTCTGACCTATCGAGGCATGGACTCCACAAGACCTCTGGAGGTGTGCTGTGGTATCTGGCACCAAGATGGTTGCAGTAGGTCTTTTAAGTCCTTTAAGAACGAGGTGGGGCCTCCATGGATTGGACTTGTTTGTCCAGCACATTGCACAGATACTCAATTGGATTGAGATCTGGAGAATTTGGAGGCAAAGTCAACACCTTGAATTCTTTGTCATGTTCCTCAAACCATTCCTGAACAATTTTTGCAGTGTGACAGGGTGCATTATCCTGCTGAAATAGGTCACTGCCATTAGGGAATACTGTGGCCATGAAGGGGTGTACTTGGTCTGCAACAATGTTTATGTAGGTGGTACGTGTCAAAATAACATCCTCATGAATGCCAGGACCAAAGGTTTCCCAGCAGAACATTGCCCAGAGCATCACACTGCCTCCGCTGGCTTGCCTTCTTCCCACAGTGCATCCTGGTGCCATCTCTTCCCCAGGTAAGCGACGCACACGCACCGGGCCGTCCACATGATGTAAAAGAAAATGTGATTCATCAGACCAGGCCTCCTTCTTCCATTGTAGGTGCTTTTGGTGGTGGACGGGGGTCAGCATGGGCACTCTGACCAGTCTGTGGCTACGCAGCCCCATACACAGCAAGCTGCGATGCACTGTGTGTTTTGACACCTTTCTATCACAGCCAGCTTTAACTTTTTCAGCAGTTTGTGCTACAGTAGCTTTTCTGTGGGATTGGATCAGACAGACCAGCCTTCGCTCCCCACAGTCATCAGTGAGCCTTGGGCACCCAAGACCCTGTCGCCGGTTCACCAGATGTCCTTCCTTGGACCACTTTTGGTAGGTACAAACCACTGCATACTCAGTGGTTTGTACCCAGTCATCTAGCCATCATAATCTGCCTCTTGTCAAAGTCACTAAGATCCTTGCACTTGTCCATTGTACCTGCTTCCAACAAATCAGCTTCGAGAACTGACTGTTCACTTGCTGCCTAATATATCTCAGCCATTGACAGCTGCCATTGTAATGAGATAATCAATGTTATTTGCCTGTCAATGGTTTTAATATTATGGCTGATAGGTGCACAAGTGCCCACACACACACTTACTATTTTGCATGTATGCATGTTAGTCCAAAAACTAATTTTAGCTGCAGTCACAATACCAAAATTTTTGATTCAGTACCAACATCAAGTGTAGTATTGCGATTCTGGATGACATGCGAAAAAAACGCACAAACAGTGTCATTAAAAAAATTTAAAATTCTGATTGTTAGCATTAATTTTTGCACCACCTCTTTATCCGTGTTCCTGCCACCTGAGTCACGGTGTGTGTCTCATCTATCCAAGGGCAAATTACCACATGCAATTTGATTGGCCAGAGTAAAAAGTACAGTGAAAGTACAGAATGATTTAGATTCAAATTGTATACAACAGTATAATATAATATTCACATCAAATCAAACTTTTGATTCCTATTGCAACTCTAATGCCTAATGAAAAAGTCTGGTAAAGTGTGCACTAAATTAGTTGGAATAGCAATGCTAATAAATAAAATGAATAAATGGAATAAACTGTAATATTTTTAGGCTGATTTTTTAATACCCATGGATTGTCCAGTCATGTTCAGCTTCTAGACTGACGTCTTTGTTCTTTCACTTTGTTCTGGCTTGGAATGGGCCTCGACACCTGAGCTCAGGTGTGAAGAGATGAGTAGCTGACACCTCATAAATATTTGGTGAGGCCTTCTGTATGTGGAACAGGAGTTCTGACTAGTGTTATTTAAATCATTTTAATATACAATATATAGCCAAAAGTATGTGGACACCTGACCATGACACCCATAGGTGGTTCTTCTCCAAACTGTCACAAAGTTGGAAACACACAATTGTATAGGATGTCTTTGTATGCTGTAGTATTACAATTTCCCTTCACTGGAACTAAGAGGCCCAAACCTGTTCCAGCATGACAATGCTCCTGTGCACAAATCGAGCTCTACAAAGACGTGGTTTTCCAAGGTTGGAGCCTCGAGTGTCCTGCACAGAGCCCTGACCTCAACACCTTTGGGATGAACTGGAATGCTGACTGCAGCCCAGACCTTCTCATTTGACATCAGTGACCAACCTCACTAATGCTCCTGTGGATGAATGGCCATAAATCCAGGAAGCCACACTCCAAAATAGTCAAAAACCTTCCCAGAAGAGTGGAGGTTATTATAACAGCAAAGGAGGATCAACTCCACGTTAATGCACTTGGTATTGGAATGGGCACATATGGGTGATATGGTCAGGTGTCCACATATTTTTGCCATATAGTGTATTCACATAGCCAAGAAATATTTAGGAAGTACAAAACAATGTGTTATCACAATATTTGTTCACATTTAGAACAAATTAACCTACTTCCTGTTTTGTTGGGTTGGCAAAACACAGGGAAACTATGGAACATTCCAGCATCACTAGATTCAATGAAATGTTCCCAAAACAAACTGGACTGAAAAATATTGCATTACATGTCTGCCACAGCATACCAAGGAAGACACAATATCCGGTGCTGTTTACTGGCTTCAGAATTCAGGTAGTCTTTAACTACAAATGATTTGCAACCAAGTGGAAAATATAACAACTTTCTTTAAAAGTAAATTGTCCAATTGCTTCAAAAGTGTCTGTTATTCTGATAATGGTCTACCCAATATGGATGTAAATACTCAAGCTGATATTAAAAACTTTCTGCAATCTGGGAACAAGGACACACAGTGATTGAAGTACTATTCCTACAGAGCATCCTTGTGTTTTCATTGCCACAATCTGGCTAAAGGATTTAGGTGTGGGGATATTGGAGTGGCTGACCTGAATATTTCTACATGGGATAACTGAAGCTTATCCTTTTCAAATATGGGAGTTGCTCTGATTTTAATTGCAATGTTGTAATGAACAAGAAACAAAAGAATGAAAGCTAAACAGATCTTGACAGATCTGTATCAGTGATCTGACTGACAGACCTGTAACCATCCAGACTGCAGATCACTTGGTTAATAAGTGCAGTAAATAATTGATTAAATTACTTCTGAATGCATGTTACATTCAAAACTAATTTAAGCAGTAATTTTAATTAATAATTATTATTTTTTAAATTTTATATTGGTACCCCCATCACTCCATAAGTGACAAAGCAGCTAAAAAAAATTGCATGGCAGTATTCTTGTCTGATTTACCAGTATTTTTAACCAAGTTCTAGCTTTTCCAATGGTCTCATAAACTTTCTGAATATTTTAGAGCATTGGGTGGTTATGGCTTTGCCGAAATTTAAACAATTCAATAGAAATTCAAATACATTCATTAAAAGATATGGGAAAGATCCATGAAAATAAACAAGAGGAAAAGAAAGATGTGTACTGACCTATTTCTTGAACATGTAAAGCTAAAACTCAGTGTTTGTGTGCTCTAAAAAGCACATGTCCAGATGCAACCTCACAGCGTGAGGTGAATATTGAGCTTTTTCTGTGCTTGCACACACATACACTCCTCACCAGCTGTGACCTCGGAAGTTATGAACAGTCTCTTCGCTAAATATATAAATGCTCCTACAACAAGTAAGAACAGCTAAAAATGGGTCAAGGAAAACTTCAACTCTACGCAACTACAAACAAACTAGGTTTGGCACAGACTGGTCAAGTAGGTGACCAATATAACAAACTAGTCCCTGCTATCAACTCATCAGGAGTAGTGGCAAATTCCGACACAATGAAATATGTATTATGGTGACAAAAGGCAAGAAACAAAACATTGCAGTGTTTAAACATGTCGCAGACAAGCCTGTCTGGCTGTACTTTATAAAAGTACATTAGAACAATTCCCAATGAAATAGATGCCTGAGCTCAGGAACAACAAATGGCCCAGAAGTCCATGGAAAACAACTGTGGTGGATGATAGAAGAATTCTTTCCCTGGTGAAGAAAAACCCCTTCACAACAGTTGGCCAGATCAAGAACACCTACAAGGAGGTTGGCGTATCTGCCTCAAAGTCAATAATTAAAAGAAGCCTTCGGCAGAGTGAATACAGAGGGTTTAAGACAAGATGTAAACCATTGGTAAGCCTCAAACACAGAAAGACCAGATTTGAGTTTGCCAAAAACATCCAAAAACACCTGTACAGTTCTGGAATAACAGCCTATGGACAGATGAGACAAAGATCAACTTGTACCAGAATGAGATGAGAAGAGTATGGAGAAGTGAATCTTATGGCATGGGTATGTATGGCTGCCAATGGAACTGGTTCCCTTGTATTTATTGACTATGTGACTGCTGATAAAAGCAGCAGGATGAACTCTGAAGTGTACAGGGCTATTTTATCTGTTCAGATTCAGCCAAATGCTTCAAAACTCAATGGATGGTGCTTCACACTGCAGATGGACAATGACCTGAAACATACTCGAAAGCAACCCAAGACTTTTTAAGGCGAAGAAGTGGAATGTTTTGCAATGGCCAAGTCAATCACCTGATGTGAATCCAACTGAGCATACGTTTCACTTGCTGAAGGCAAAACTGAAGACACAATGCCCCAAGAGCAAGTAAGAACAGAAGACAGATGCAGTAAAGGCCTGGGCAGAGCATTACCAGGGAAGAATTCCAGCATCTGTTGATGCCTGTGGGTTCCAGACTTAAGGCAGTCACTGACTGCAAATGATTTGCAAATGAGGGGCAGTGGTGGCTGGACAGTTAAGGCTCTGGGTTATTGATCGGAAGGTCGGGGGTTCAAGCCCCAGCACTATCAAGCTGCTGCTGTTGGGCACGTGAGCAAGGGCCTTAACCACCTCTGCTCCAGGGGTGCCGTATCATGGCTGACCCTGTGCTCTGACCCCAGCTTCCTAGTAAGCTGGGATATGCAAAAAACTACATTTCACTGGCTCTGTATTCATACTCTGCACACTGACAATAAAGTTCAATCTTAATCTTGTTTGCAAACAAGGATTAAAAAAAACAACAACTTAATTTATGATAATATTAGTTTGTTCAATTACTTTTGGTCCCTTAAAAAGGGGGGATGACCACATAAAAAGTGCTGAATTTCCTACAGTGTTCCTACCTCATTCAGGTGTAAATACCCTCACATTAAAGCTGACAGTCTGCACTTCAAGGTCATATTCATTATTTAATTTCAACTACAATATCCCATAGATGGCCAAAATAAGAATTACTTCAATGTCTAAATGGATTAGATATATACACAATGGGTTCGCAAAGTATTTAGATCCTTTCATTTTTTGTACATTTTATTGTTACAAATTTAATTTAAAATAAACAAAATTGACTTTTTTGCCATTAATCTACACACAAGAAACCATAACTACAATGCAAATTTCAAAAAATTTCTAATGTCCTACAATGTTTTTAAAATCTCAGTCAGGTTATTTTATTCATGCCAGTCATCATAATACCACTTTATTTTCTTACAATACTGCTCCTATTCGGATCTTGGTGTTCATGTAATATGACCTTTCAGCAAAGCAGCCTAGCTCACCTGTAGGCATAATGTGATGCATAGCCACAGAAAGAAAGAAGATGGCATCACTGTAATAGGCTCCAGAGCCTGCACTGAAATGCTTCTGCATGGCCTCGACAATAGGGAAGAGCTTCTCCGTCAGACTATTAACATCATGAAACACCACCTGAAACACAAAATAAAAATCTTATCAACATGGAATTTATATGTATATGGAAGGAAAGCAATGTATTATGGATCCTTTCAAATTATATTCCTCCACTATAACTAGATATACACAAAATTCTTTCAACAGTAAGGTCTCTTAATAGTCTTGTAATTTAATCAGTTTATGGGTAGCAGACATTTAACACACAGTTAGAGGATGTTTAATAGTGTTTTGTTCTCCTGTTTACCACTTCAGGCTGTGTTACCATAATAAAGGCAGACAGGTTATAGCCAGCTCAGGTTCTCACAAAATAGCTATTTTTCTCAACATTGTTGTTCAACGTTTTCATAAAGAACGAATAACATTCTAAAGTTTTCACTGTAAATTTCAGCAACACTTTCAGCTTAAATGATATTCATTTTTATGAATGCTTAGATTTGTAAGTATAATTCTATTTATGCATATACACTCTATGGCCAAAAGTATGTGGATCCCTGGCCATCACACCCATATGTGGTTCTTCCCCAAACTGTTGCCAAAAAGTTGGAAGCACAAAATTTTATAGAACATCTCTGTACGCTGTAGCATTACAATTTCCCTTCACTGGAACTAAGAGGCTGAAACCTGTTCCAGCATGACAATGCCCCTGTGCACAAAGCGAGCTCCATGAAGACATGGTGTGTGAAGGTTGGAGTGGAAGAACTCGAGTGTCCTGCACAGAGCCCTGACCTCAACCCCACTGATCACCTTTGGGATGAACTGGAACACCGACTGAACCCCAGACCTCCTCACCAACATCAGTGCCTGATCTCACTAATGCTCTTGTAGCTGAATGAACACAAATCCCCACAGCCACGCTCCAAAATCTAGTGGAAAGCCTTCCCAGAAGAGTGGAAGTTATTATAACAGCAAAGGGGGACTAAATATGGAATGGGATGTTCAATAAGCACATATGGGTGTGATGGTCAATCGTCCACAAACCCTTGGCCATATAGTGTAACTGTGGTTCTAGGAACCATGGACGAATCACCAGGGGGCAGACAATCACCTGAATACATTCTGGCTCATGGCACTTCAAGGTCAGTCAACTGATAAACAAAATTGGGTAATATGATGTTGGGCAGAAAGCCTAGATTCTATCACAAGATTATTCCAGACTCATCTGGCCACCAATGCATGCAAGGCAATCTTTTTGCCATAGTAGGCAGTTCTCCAACTCTTTTTGTCAAAGTGAGATCCATTATAGTTCAATATTCTGCTAGTAAGGAGGTACCTTAAGTGATTCCAACACAAGGAGGAGGCCCTAATCTAGACTATTAAGCAATCATGGTGGAGAGGTGGCCTATACCTAAGGGCATGGAAGACCCATGTACTAGGAGCTCTTGCGTTTAGAAGTATTGCTAGTATGGCTGAGGGTGCCATAGCTCTTTATCCATTTGGGACAGCAGATCTGCTTGGGAATGATACCATCAGGGTTCTGACCACCAAAAACAGTGGAAGCAATAGCAGAGGTCAAGGTCTTCCCAAGCAAACAAGCAGTACCCTGTGGCATAGCTGCCGAATCTGGCAGTATCAGTGGTAGAGGAGTAACAGCATGAATTAGATGGTGAGGCTAGTCATGGGCCAGTGCATCCTATCTCCGCAGGCTGTTGGATTCTGGTAACCTGTACCATCTGTACCTTGCCAAACCTTTCCAAAATCTGTGTTATAACTTCTGGGTGCAAACACCACTCCCCTGGGCGTATGTGCAAAATGTCACTCAGTGTGCTTTATATTGCCTAGCACACTGCACATCCACACATACTGCAGTGGATAAAGTTCTAATGTTTCATGGCATTCATATCATTTTGTGTGAATGAGTGGGTGGCAGTTGTAATATTTGCTCCTCAAATAATGCTTTAAAAAAAACTGAATGGCAAATTTGCTTAAAATGTTGATCCATGGTTCTATTAGGCTTTACAACCACAACTAATAAACTAGAAATGCTTGGAGCAAGTGGGAAGTGGGGTTATTCACTGAATTACCACACATGCTCCAGAATGAGTCAAACATTAAAACAGCATGCTCGATTGTAAAACCATAATGGCAAAAAACATGCCTGGACTGAGTGATGTTAAAGAGCTAGAAAATTTCAGTGACCATCACATGCTTATGAACAGACAACAGTGCTCTGAAACTGATTTTTGCACATCTTTTCCAGCATCAAAACAAAACATGACTCATTAAGAAGGAATTTAATTCCCATTGTGAATGACTTTACTACCTAAACAAAAACCAAAAGTGCCTCCGAATGTAAAGGCTGATTTTTAAATGATCTCCACAAAATACTCAAAATACCTCTTTGCACCTTCGTTCTAATTTTTCAACATTATCCTCTCTCTATAACCGCTAGCACAGTTGTGTTTGAGCCTCCAGGCTGACGCCTACACAAGGGAAGTCTGTGTTATTCCTGACTTCCTTCAGCGCTCTTCCTGGAAACACAGCCCATCTGCTGGGGGAATGTTTTTGACTTCAGTTTCTTATAGTGTTGATGAAAGATGAGGTTGCAAAGGCTGATCCTGAGTCAGCTGAGTGAATGGTATAACTGCAGCTTCCTGAACAGCTGGTCTGGGCTACTGTTACTTCCTTTAAAAATCACAACAATAGATGTTATAATACTGTAGCTGTAGCAGCCTAGATGCTGTTAGACTACATGGGTATTAATCTACCACCACTTTCTTAAATACTTATAAAACTTGTAATATATATTATGTTACATTTAAACTACTGTAAAAATGTTTACTTTTGCAGGAAAACTAGTCTATGCACAACGAATGTATTTACTGCTCAACTGTTACTTCTGTATTGTCTATAGATTATATACCTGTCACTTCTTTGTAGTAAAGTTATAGCACTTACAATTTTAATATTTATATTATATTTTATTTATTATATTTTATTATATTATATTATATTAAAAAACAGATTTACCGTTTTTGGAATTTTTACAGTCAGCTCCAAAACTGGCACATTTCATAAACTAATAATTATGTTGGTAACTGGTTAAAATATTGATTATAATATTGATTTTTAGATTAATCAATTAGTTGGATTATTTTTTTAAAATATAATAAATACAAAAAAATCTATTTAAAAATATTTCTTTCCAGAATTTAAATCAACTAATACTACTACAGAACTCTTAATTAGACTTAATTAAATAACAGGTCACTAACTGGAATATAATATAACTGATAAATCTGTCACAGGATGAGAATATTATCAACTGTTTATATCAACCAAATGAGACACCCAAACTAATGGAAGGTCACTGTATTCTGTAAATTTTTACTGGTTTTTACAACTCTTACCGGCATTTCAAAACCTGATTAGTTTGATTTCCCAAAATCAAAATAATGACAAAAATATTCAGTGGCTGTCTCGCTAACTGAACCACTCTGAATTTTGCTTTTTTTGTGTGTGCACTTGTGGTGAACAAATTGACACCAGTGTTTTGGGGTCTCTTAATTATTCACTGATTCCAGGCATTGAAAGTGTCTTTTTGGGATCAACTTCAATGTGAATCAAAAGCAGAATGTAGATTTGATGACTTGACTCACAAGCTGCACTATATGGTCAAAAGTCTGTGGACACCTGATCATCACACCCATATGTGGCTCCTTCCCAAACTGTTGCCACAAAGTTGGAAGCACACACAAAAAGAAAAATTAGGATAAGGATGTCTCTGTACACTGTAGCATTACCATTTCCCTTCACTGGAACTAAGAAGCCTAATCATGCTCCAACATGACAATGCTCCTGTGAAAAATGAGGTCAATGAAGACATGGTTTGCCAAAAGGTTGGAGCGGAACAACTGAAGTGTCCTGCACACAGCACAAGCACACAGACCTGCTCTTGTGTCTGAATCAGCACAAATCACCACAGCAACATTCCAAAAATTCTGGAAAGCCTTCCCAGAAGAGTGGAGGCTGTTATAGCAGGAAAGTGGGAACAATATCATATCAATGCCATACCTCTGAAATAGGATGTTCAACAAGCACATATGGACATTTTGTATTGCATTTTGTATTGTCAGTGTCATGTACACACGTTTTTGGCCATATAATGTAGTTAGGGAGGCAAAAAAATCTCCAAGGATAATAGAAGGAAAAATTGGTTTGCCAGAAAAAACAAACAAAAAAACTCCTCTTTCATCTAACCCCAACCTTAAGTGCCTGGGGTTCTCTAGACACAACAGGAACTTTGACTGGTTCTATGGTCAGATGAGACCATAGAGACCACAACTACAAGTTACAACTGGGTCGTGGCTTTTGACACGGCCAGCCCAGTCCCTAGGTCTGTAACGTGAGCTAAAGAGAGAACCTAGTGCTGTGGAGGATCTGGAGAGATTCTGTATTAAGGAATTCCTTGTTCTGTATTCTTACCAAGCATTATAGGAAAATACTCAGTACTCTTATGATGACAAAGACTGGTTGCACATGAAATGCAGGGAAGCCAATAACCTTGTTTTAAATTGTTTTTTAAATATTTATTTCATATTTTTAATAAAATTTTTGAAAAATTTTACCCGTTTACTACAGTTGCCAATAACACTAAGCTGACTATATATAGAAAACTATCAAATCTATGTCCATAATCCTTATAGACATGGAACAGTTGCATGTTGTGTCAATAATCTAGTCATAATTTCAAATTTTTAGCTCGTTTTAATCGTGCTGTTAACATAAAACAAACATAAAGAAAGCTACACTTTCCATAGTCATCATTTTTTTTTGACAGTCACAAAACTGACATGTTTGGACAGTCTAAAAATGGAACTACTGAAAACTGTAAAACATGCAAGCTAAATAAGTAAATATAATGAAAAAAAAAAGAAAGAATGGAGAACGAAAAATAAAGAGAAAGGATGGAAGGAAGGAAGGAAGGATGATCCAAAATAACAGGTGTCTAAGTACATTACATTTAAATGTCTTATTTTTAATTCACCTGCTCTAGTGAGTCTAAAGCAACTCCACATTTCAGGATCTACCTACTTCTACACCTCAATTATTATAAATAAATCTGTAATCAAAGAATCTCTGTAGCACAAGCCAAACACTCAGAGTGGATTATTATGAGATTCTCCACAGTGCTTGTTACTTTGAGGTGTGTCTATGAGGATGTGGAGTTGAGAAGAACCGGATTAAGGGTAGGGTAATCTGGACTCGGGGCTAAACGCCAACTAAATACCCCATGAGCCAAGTTAGAGGATCAGTTCCTAGCATGGATGTTGCTGGGCAAGAGCAGCTGTGCTGGAAGCAGTATGACTTTTACTGAGAAAGATCTAGTGTGTTTACAGAAAACCTAGCAACATGTTCAGCTCTTCTTCTGGAAACAACCCTTAGCACTAAAAAAAGAATAATTAGATCACAAAATGCAACCAAAAATAAGTGACTGAGAGAAGTGCGTGTAGCTGAAGCCAAATAAGGGATAAGTCTTTCAAGCCTGTTACTGAGACACAAAACACACACACACTTCAAAACATAGAGCCTAATTGTGTATTGTAGGGACACACTGTATAAGGATTCAGGCATTGAAAGAGGAACTTCTAGTGGTTCAAACAGAGCAATGATGCCCCCATGTGCCCATTGGTAAGTAAATACATAAGTAAGCAAATTTTATTTATAAAACGCATTTAAAACTGTGTTATATTGCCAAAATTATCTGGATACCTAACCATGAAACCCATATGTGCTTGTCAAACATATTATTCCAAAGGCATGGCATTAATATAGAGTTGCTTCCCCTTTTGCTGCCATAACAGCCTCTTCTGGGAAGGCTTTCCACTAGATTTTGGAGCATGGCTGTGGGGATTTGTGTTCATCCAGCCACAAGAACATTATTAAGGTCAGGCACTGATGTCAGAGCCCTGACCTTAACCCCACTGAACACTCTCCAAAATCTAGTCTTCCCAGAAGAGTGGAGGCTGTTATAGCAGCAAAAGTGAGGACCAACTGCATATTAATGCCATGCCTTTGGAATGGGATTTTCATGGTCAATTGTCCACATACTTTTGGCCATATAGTGCATCATATGTAAAACGCAACATGTAAAATGAAGCAAGAACTCATAACGTTTGTGTAAACTGAAAAATGTTCATATTTCCTGAACATTCCCCAACACTGTATAGTTTTGAGCGTAATCTACACTGCTCAAAAAAAATAAGGGAACACTTAATCATTATAGTATAACACCAAGTCAGTTAAACTTCAGGGATATCGATCTGTCCAGTTCAGAAGCATAATTGATTGTCAATCAGCTTCACCTGCTTTGGTGCAAATGAAAGTGACAACAGGTGAACTGGAGAGGCAACAGCAAGACAAGTCCCAAAAAGGGAATGGTTTTGCAGGTGGTCTCTGCTTATCCTTCCTGACTGATTTGTCTCTAGTTTTGTTTTTTGTCATTGCTTGTAGCATGAGGCAGTACCTGCAACCCAATCAGGTTGCACATGTAGTCCAGCTCCTCCAGGATGGCACATCCATACGTGCAATCGCAAGGAGGTTTGGTGTGTCATGGACCATGGAGGAGATACCGGGAGACAGGCCATTACATGGGGAGAGCTGGACAGGGCCATAGAAGGGCAACAACCCAGCAGCAGGACCGGTATCTGCTCCTTTGTGTGAGGAGGAACAGAAGGAGCACTGCGAGAGCCCTACAAAATGACCTCCAGCAGGCCACTGGTGTGAATGCCTCTGACCAAACAATCAGAAACAGACTTCATGAGGGTGGCCTGAGGGCCCGATGTCCTCTAGTGGGCCCTGTGCTCACAGCCCAGCACCGTGCAGCTCGATTGGCATTTGTCAGAGAACACCAGAATTGGCAGGTCCGCCATTGGCGCCGTGTTCTCTTCATGGATAACAGCAGGTTCACACTGATCATATGTGACAGACGTGAAGGAGTATGGAGATGCCGTGGGGAACGTTATGCTGCCTGCAACATCATCCAGCATGACCGGTCTGGCGGTGGGTCAGTGCTGGTCTGGGGAGGAATCTCCTTTGAGGGTCGCACAGACCTCCATGTGCAAGCCAACGGTACCCTTACTGCTGTTAGGTACCAGGCTGAATTCCTCAGAGCCATTGTCAGACCTTATGCTGGTGCAGTGGGCCCTGGGTTCCTCCTGGTCCATGACAATGCCCGGCCTCATGTGGCCAGAGTGTGTAGGCAGTTTCTGGATGACGAAGGCATTGATGCCACTGACTGGCCCTCATGTTCCCCAGACCTGAATCCAATTGAAAACCTCTGGGACTTATGTATTGGAGCCTCCGAAGCTGCCAAGTAGCAGCACAGACTGTCCAGGAGCTCACTGATGCCCTGATCCAGGACACCATCTGCCATCTCATCAGGAGCATGCAGACGTTGTCAGGAGTGCATACAGGCACGTGGGGGCCATACACACTACTGCCTTACATTATGAGTTGCCATGATGAAATTCATGCCAGTTGGACTAGTCTGTAATTTCAATTTTTTACTTTCATTTTCAGTGTGATTTTGAATCCAGCCCTCAATGTGCTGACGACTTTGGCGTCCACTGACCATTGTGACATCATTTTGTTCTCAACAAATTACATAATGAATATAAATAAAGATTTTTATGGATTGAGCTTGAATATATCACTTGAATATTTCGTTCATCGAGATCCAATGTGTGATTTAAGCGTTAATGGTGATCATTTCCAATCTGTTAATAGTTATTAAAAATTTTACTACAGTGATTAAGAATTACTACTTAATCACACCTGTTGATTAAGCTGTTTTTTTTTTGTTTTTTTTTTAAATTGCCTTCTAGGCCTTCTCAGAGTGAAATCATGTGACAATATAAAAATTAAACACAATGTTTTTTTGTTTTTTTTTGTTTTGTTTTTTTCAGGTTATTGGTAACTATTTGACAGACCATGTGACTCCTCATGTGCACAGCCAGTCTCTTTAAAAAGAGCCAAAGTCTCCCCATAACATGTCTATAATGGGAGAGGTATTGCTCCTCTGTGTCCATTCATCCTCTTCAATTTAATGCATAATTCTCTAAGCTCCAATAAAAGATGCATAGTTTCAGCCTTTACCAAAATTATCCCTTTACATAATACCCTTGTTGCCCAGTTAAGATGTTTCTAATAAACAAGTGAAGAGCATGATGTAGTATCTTGAGTTTTGGACATCAGTAAATCTGTGTTCTCGTAGGGGAGCTTTGGGTGATGAGAGATATACAGTGTTTGTTCGTGCAGCAATGCGGAGGAAATGTCTGTTGTGTGACCTTTTTTGTCCTGGCACAGGGCAATGAAGATCACATGGACTTGCCATGTGTGTCCTCAATACAATGGTGCCACTGCCACCTGGTGAACCAGAAGTGAAAACCTTCATTATCATTAGGCACAAGAAATGTGGTCTAATCTATTTTAACCCTCAGTATAGTGCAGTATATATATTCTACGTTGAGCTGGAACACAAAATCTCTCTGAGATCGTCCTGGTGCAAGTGTATATAAGAGATGAAGGTAATATGACATTATAATATTAAATTTTCATTTCACACTGCTATTCACATGTTTCCCTAAACATAATCTCCAAGACACACAAAGCACCCTAGCTCCCTTTCTAAGTGTTGCTAGTGGTTAGACAGTACTCTGTTGCATGTGCCCTTTGACTTGCATTTTTTATGGGTTACCCATGCTTAGGCCATCTAGTGTTTCATTTTTTTTTTTTGAAGCATTCATAAATACTAGCAGTTTCTATAACAGCCTTGCATTAGACTCTCTCAGATTGTTTATATTCAGTTTTTACTACTCCCTACAACTATTCTACACTTATTTGTGGTGATTTGCTGGAACCAGCTCCTTTAACTGCTGCTAGGACTGGATTGTGCAAAAGGTTACTTTGGATGTTTGACAAATTAATAAATAATACTTTTTTTCTTCTTCGTTTTCAAATGTGCTTTTCACTTATAAAAAAGATGAAATTTATGAAGAGTGTCGGTCTTCCAGGGCATTCTGATGCACTCCACATCATTCCCTTCTTTTAAATACCTTAGAAATTGGGATGTAAGGATTCACTCCGGTCACAATTCGATTCTCAATTTGAATATTTTGAACAAAATTTAAATGGGAAAAAAAAAAATGACTGAAAAAAATCTTTCATTTCTGAATCAATGCAAAACAATGCAAAACAATGCATCTTATTGTCTGTATAAAATAAATAAATCAAAAATTGCTACGAACAGAGGTTTAACATTATAAACAAAATGTACTACAGGTTCACCATATCTTAAAAATAAATAAATAAATAAATGTAAAACTTCTCCCAAAAAATTGACTGAATAAACAAAGTCACTAACCCAGGGAAAATGATCGATTTAAACATAATTAGCTCTGTAGCAACGTCTGAGGAGTCACTTATTAGCCAATAGAGCTCCAAAGTTGGCTAAATTGAGCTTCAAAGTCGGACAAAATGCCTGGATTTCATGACCTCTTTCACAGGCACTGTAGATCACAGCGGTGCAGGGCTGGTCTCATCTGAAAGCTACTGAAGAGCCTTCTTTGATGGTTATGACGTATCTGCGTAGTCATATAATCTATAATGAGTGTCAGTTGTTATGATCCAGAGCTATCGGTCATGTCACAAGTGCCAATGATTAATGAAACAGGCTCTCCATGAAAGACTGTGATCATGTGACCAGTGAGCTCTCTGTAAATTTTAACTCTAAGGTTGCGCAGATTGGGACCTCTGGTGTTCAAACAGTGCAACTGCATTAGATACATGATTAATAAAATGCTGATTTCCACAGGGTGAATCACACATTTCCACACTGCACATTGTCACATTTTAGCATCGTGATGCATCATGTCATGATGCATCTTTACACTGCTACTTGGGAATGACATTTACCTTTCCTTACATGATACCATCAAGAAAAAAAAGTTCAATAATATTCTTTCTAAAATTAGCTTAGATGTCACAGACTGGTCACACTCTCCTAGGTCCAATAGCTGTAGTGAAAACGAACATCCTCCCTTTAAACCATCCTCCAGTTAATTTCTATAATCCCTCTACCTCTTCCAGCTGGATACCAGGGCAAACTACTACAACTACTACAAACTACTACTACTAGGTATTTTCATGTCATATTTGGAATGGAAAACACCTACGTATAAAGCTATGAACCACACAGCGCACAAACTCAAAATGATACTTTACAGCCATTGTATGGTTTAAACACCTGGGTTACAGTTTACAGACAATGCAAACTATGTTTCTGGCCCCATAATATCACATCTGATTCTCACTTAAAGGGCACTAGAAAGACAAACAGGGTCTGCTATCAATAAAATGGCACCATCACTCTCCTCTCTTTTATAATCAGAATTTTACATCTGGTAATGTGTCTTTTAATTGCTCACACTGAGCCAAAAACATATCAAGATACTTAGAGCTATCTATGATGCCAATAGCTTAGAATCCTTTCAGAATATTAACTCTCAATATAATCTACCTGGTGGTACTTTTTTTATGAAGCTAAACATCCTCTCTCTGTGCTTATAAAGTCCAATGGGATGCAAAACCATCAATCCACCCACTACATAAATTAATATTGTTTTCACACTTGTGCTTATTCCTGGACTCTAGGATGTTTGCACTGAGAATTCGGTACATTTTGTAAAGTGTGAAGGCTGTTTTCGGTCTTGTGAGAGAACTGATTCCTGGCCCTTTTCAAAATGGTGGTCTGGAGCTCACTTCCACTGAACCATGGTGCAGTTTGTATCAGATACACATCAAGTGAGGAACACTGTTACATCTAACATCCAAAAAGTGCTGTTCTTTGCCATCTGAGTGCAGGCACCAAAGATATAAAAAAAAAATTAATAAAGAAACAAGAAAAGGATGAATCCAGTGAATCATTCCATTTTCCAAACCATTGCAATTCAGTCCACAATTCAGAAGAAATTCCTGTATGAGAATGCAAACCTGGAATTATGAGCCCCTTCCCTTAAAATGAGCCCAAAAGTCCTGGATGTAGCCTTTTTTTTTTCTTCTTTTTTTTTTTTTCTTTTTGGGAACGCCCAGTGATCACAGCTTACTACTGATGTTTCATCCAGGACAGATTACAACAGCACTTTAATGAAATGTTTTTTTTCCTAACCAACATTACAAAATTTTTCACATTTCAACACAACAATAATGATTCTGCCATTTGCTCACATGGCTACATGGAACTAGTGCTGAGACACTGCAAGAGTGGAGTAAATGTATTTATCTGAAATGGTCCCACATCCTATTTTCTCCCCTACTAGGCTATTATTATTATTATTAATAATAATCATTGTTTTGTCATTGCTTCTTTTTCTTCTTCTTTGTCTTATTATTGTAATTATTAAAAAAACGGTATTATTATAATTCTTTCGGAGTGTGATTTGACAATTTAATTTGTAATTCTTATCTGTGTTAAACAAGTAGAACCCTATGCCAATGGTGTCGAAGGCCATTCAGGACACCTCTGCCAAAGGTCTTGTCCTTCTTGTTACTAGTTTGTGTGGCAGAACTACCCTTAAAATGTAATTCAAACAGGAAGGAAGCTATTAAAGAAAAACTATTTCAGATATTTGACCTTGCTGTGACCTTGAACCTGTTTGGATCAATTCCAAAATGAAATCAGTTCATTTGCTGGTTACATTCATAATTCCATATAAATCCTACAAATGTTCAGCCAATCGTTCTTGAGATATCGCGCTAACGAGAATCTCAGACAGACACACGGACAACCCGAAAACATAACGCCTCCACCACCGAGTGACAGAAACATAAAAATATCACAGTACATGATTGGAGACATCTTGCTACCAAATTCCCAACAAAACTCTGAAGCCATATAATGAACACCTCACCATTTATTTATTCAACACTTCAAAATATTCAGAAAGAGAAAGTTCCTGAGATACAGTGGATATAAGAAATCTACACATCTTTATTAAAATGACAGGTTTTTGTGATGTAAAAGATTGAAACTAAGATAAATTTCAGAACTCTTCCCACCCTCAATGTAAAATTACAACATATAAAAATTAAGTGAAAAACAATCAAAAATTATTTAAGGGAAAAATAGGAAAAATAAAAAGTTACAATAACCTGGTTGAATAAATGTGCACACCCTTTTAAAATTGGGGATATGGCTGTGTTCAGAATGAAAAAATCACATTCAATCTCATGTTCAAAAGTAATTACCATACAGCTGGCATCAATGAGATTATTCTGATTAACCCCAAATAAAGACCAGCTGTTTCTGCAGGATTTTCTTCACATCTTCTTGGTTTCATCTGACTTCTGAAGCCATGGTCTACAAAGAGCTGACAATGCCTCTACAGGGTCTCACTGTTGAAAGGTATCGATCAGGAGAGAGGTACAAAAGAATTTCCAAAACATTAGATGTACCATGGAACACCGTGAAGGCCTTCATCAACAAGTGGAGAAAATGGAGCACCACAGTGACATCACCAAGAACAGGACGTCCCTCTAAAATTTATAAAGGGATGAGACAAAATCTTACCAGGGAGGCTGCCAAGAGACCTATGGGCAACATTAAAGGCGCTGCAGGAATATATGACAAGTGCTGATTACTCTCTGCATGTGACAACAATCTCTCATATTATTCACATGTCTGGGCTGTGGGGTAGGCGGCTATAAAGAAACTCTTTCTCACAAAAAAACATACAAGCTCAAATAAATCACCCCAAACCATGTGGCAAAATGTGTTGCAAAAAGGTCTGATGAGACCAATTCCAACAGGTATAATAATTTCATAATTCCAAAACATATATGTTTGGCACACAAAAAAAATGACATCACCAAAAGAACACCATACCCACGGTGAAGCACGGTGGTGGCAATTTGACGGATCTAGAATGTGATTGCAAGAAAATATTGTCAAGTCAATACGTGGCATGCAGATGGAATCTTACTCAAAAAGACAGAGTGGCGTAATACAATCAAAAGGCACCTCAACAGTGAATCAGTTTAGGGGTGTGCACACTTCTGCAACTAGGCCATTGTAAGTTTTTTATTTTTATTTTTCCCCTAAAAGAATTTCTCATTGTTTTTCACTTTATTTGTATACTTTGCAATTGTACATTAAAAGTGAGAAAGAAATCAGGCATTTCATATCTTTTTGCCATTCTTTTACATCACAAAAAACTGCCATTTTAGTAGATCTTTTATATCCATTGAATAAATTTGTTTAAACGAGCAATGAAGACACCTGTGGTACAAAGAAAAGAATTTAAAAAAAAAAAAAAAGAGACACAGTTGAAGATTAGGAAAAAAAAAAATCTTTTTCCAGTCTTCAACTGTCCAGTTTTGATGAGTCTGTGCCCATGACCGCCTCAGATTCCTGTTCTCGGCTGGCAGGAGTGGAACCCGATGTGATTGCCAAGGTTTGATGTGTTGTGTGTTCCGAGATGCTTTTCTGCTCACCACGGTTGTAAAGAGTGCTTACTTGAGTTAATATAGACTTCCTGTCAGCTCAGACCTGTGTGGTCATTCTCCTCTGATCTCTCTCAACAACAAGGTGTTTCAGCCTGCAGACCCTCCACTCACAGGATGTTTTTTGTTTTTTGCACCATTCTGTGTAAACTCTAGAGACTGATGTGTGCGAAATTCCCAGGGGATCGTCAGTCTCCGAAATTCTCAAACCATTCCTTCTGGCACCAACAATGATGCCACGATCAAAGTCACAGAGATCCCACTTTTTCTTCATTCTGTTTGACGTGAACATTAACTGAAGCTCTTAACCTGCATCTGCACGATTTTATGCATTGTGCTGCTGCCACTTGATTGTCTGATTGGATAACTATGAATGTGCAGGTGTACAGGTGTTTCTAATAAAGTGACCAGTGACTCTGTGATAATATTTGTACAAGTAAAGAATAAAGAATAAAACAAACACAAAACAAAAACCGGCTACTGCACCTTTAACTGTCCATATATTTTTGGGCCGCTGCATGTTATTACATGTACTCTTTTCTGACTGTCATGGTTATCGTCATTGCTCTTACAAAGATGTTTATAAATCAGCAACTAGCTGTACTTTTTTTTTTTTTAATTATTATACTGTGATAACGTTTTCAGATCATTAGATCACTCAGCCCTATTTCGTCAGTGAGTGTTATGCCAAGAAGATTAACTGTACCTAACACACTCAGTTGTTTGACTAAACAAGCCAGTCCTACATTTAACAGCATTTATTATAGTTTCTAATTTTTGGTTCAGAACAGCAGAGGACATCACTTCTAGTACTGCAGGGCCAGAGTGCACGACGTTTGACAATTTCACTGCTCCAGAACATCTACAGTAATTAACCAGGTAGCTGCTTCTGAGCAGGGACATCACTCGTGTTGGGTTCAAGACCACTTCAGTCGAGACCGAGGCAAGACCAAGACCACAGGCGATGGAGTCCGAGTCGAGGCTGAGTACGACAGCCGGGCAAGACCAAGATGGACACGCATAACCGAGTCCATATGCTCAGCTGTGTTAATCTGATGGTTGTAGTATCTTTCATTAAACCAAACATTAAATGAACTAAAGTCTCCTTTGGTACTAGCATTTTGTACAAATAAGTACACAGGACATACATGGGACGCAAGCTCATACAACTTTCTGTGATAATTACACGTACTTGTGCTGTATCATTTCGAACAAGAGAAGATGAAGTATTCTGATACGTAGTCAGTTGAAATTTATAGGCGCTCTATTAACTCCACATTTTGTACTGCAACGGGAACATCACAATGCAAACTAATACTTGTTCATGGAAATGATGTTATGGTGTTATGTTAGATGGTGTTAATAAAATATTTTGTGTCTTCGTAGGACGAGACCGAGACAAGAACGATTAAAAGTTCACCTGAATTTATGACAAGACCGAGACCATTGATGTGTGGTCTCAAGATCAAGACCCGTCTCGAGTACCTCAACACCAATAATCACCAAACTGATCTGACACTCCAGAACTGGACATCCTTGAGATCCTGTGAGTTACAGCGTGCAGGTTCTTACCTCATACTGAAAGGTCGCATCACGCAGCAGCTCAGGAAGCATCCTCACGGCCAGCTCCTTACTGCCTCCATCAGAAACATAATGAAGAACCAGAATTTCATCCTCCTGGAAACGGCCATATTTTGCCATGGAGCGCAAGGCCACCTTAAACTTGCTCTGCATCGTTCGGCTCGAGTTAATCTTCGTGAACATCATGAGAGCATGGTAGGTCTGTCGTTTTCCTGCTCGGCTCTCCTCGTGATGTGCAGATCTGGTGTCCGCTGAGAAGTCAGCGTCGTTGCGATTGGAGTTGTGACTCGTCTGCGTCTCCTTGATTCGCTTGGTGGTGCTGGAGAAGTTCTGCTTTTCTGCACCTAAATAGTAGAAAGCGATCACAGCCAGGGCTGCAGCAAGGAGCAGAGCAAGCTGATGAAGTCTGAAGGTGGCGATTCTCGCCAAGGTGAGTGAAAACACACGCAAAATGCCCATGGCTCCTAAATATACAGGGTGGAATCTGAATAAGGAGGAACAGAGAGATGATAAAAATCATAAAGATCATAAAGCACCATGCATAAGCATCACCATAAAGATCATAAAGCACCATGCATAAGCATCACCATAAAGATCATAAAGCATCATAAAGCAGCATAAAGGTCATAAAGCATCATGCATAAGCATCATGCATAAGCATCATCATAAAGCTCATAAAGCATCATAAAGGTCATAAAGCATCATAAAGCATCATGCATAAGCATCACCATAAAGCTCATAAAGCATCATAATGCTCATAAAGCATCATAAAGATCATAAAGATCATAAAGCATCATGCATAAGCATCACCATACAGATCATAAAGCATCATAAAGCAGCATAAAGGTCACAAAGCATCATGCATAACCATCATGCATAAGCATCACCATAAAGCTCATAAAGCATCATAAAGGTCATAAAGATCTTAAAGCATCATGCATAAGCATCATCATAAAGCTCATAAAGCATCATAAAGGTCATAAAGATCATAAAGATCATAAAGCATCATGCATAAGCATCACCATAAAGCTCATAAAGCATCATAAAGGTCATAAAGATCATAAAGATCATAAAGCACCATGCATAAGCATCATCACAAAGATCATAAAGCATCATAAAGATCATAAGGCACCATGAACCTGCACTACTTTGGTTTCTGATTCACAGGTGCACAGGTGCACCAGCTCACTGTTCTGAGGACCACCTGAAGGCTTCTCTACACCTGAATGCAGTGTGAGCTCATGGCCAAGTAAAAGCTAAAGGTGCAGCACATGTCACCTGTTTAACACCACAGTTTCAACAGCAGCTCTCATTAAACATAAGGCTCATTAGGAAAGCCTGAATAGCACACATCTTTCACACACTGTGCTACAGTCAGCTAACAAAGCTCTGGTTCACTCACCGTGGTGTAAACTCTCTCAGAAACACACCTTAAACACAAACAGTTTAACAGCGTCACGTTAAGTGTTCAGTCAAACTCGGGGGAAACGGGCAGGAGTCAATAAACGTTATCTGGAGTCACCGCCAGTCTCACTTCATGGCTGAACCCAAATGGCAGCCTACTCACTTCAGACGCGCCCTACATAGTGCACAGGATAACGGTTTCTAGCCTTCTGCACGCGGCACTACACACAGTGCACTTATTCAGCTCCGTTTGGGACGCGGCCCAAATCTTCGCCGTGTGAAGCCGGAGATCTACACAATAAAAGTCATCCAGATTCCGTTTTCTCTTCATATCTTTAATATCAAATAAGAAAAAAAATATACATTCGTTCATGGATTAATTTTTAAATTTATATATACTTTTTTTCTATATTGTCAAGTAAATACCATAATGCTAGATTGCTTACATTTTAAAGATGCAGGGTTAGCGTTAACTATTTATATAGAGATCTACATTCCCGATTAATCCACCACTAAAAACAAAAATGAGAATAGTTTTGTGAGTGGAATTTATTACATTAAGAAAGGAGGCAAATATAAAATCAAGAAACATTTTTAAAAATCTTTTTCGAATCGAGGCATTTATTTTGACAAGAACCTTTTGATGCTAAGCTAGCTAAACACGTCAACGGCGGCGCCATCTTCAATAGGGCAATTGTCCAAAGAACCCATTAACAGTGTTGGATTCATGACCAAGTGAGAACTGGTTCTTTCCCCCGGGGGAGTTTCTCAGAAGAAACAACTAAAACAACTAAAACTTAAACAGCTCTGCAATCGTAATTCCTACTGCGGAAAGTCGGGTTTTTCCGGGTTTACCGAGTTGCGGTTCCGTGACGTCACTTCAACATGGCGGCGCTCATGAGAGTGAAGAGTAATAATAATGAGAAGCAGAAGCAGAGATAATAATAGAGTGATTTAAGGTTATTAAGCAGTCTTTTGTGTTTCTGTTCAGATTTTGAAATCGCTAAATACCGGGTGATGTTTTGATAAATGAAATGTTAATTCACCTTCTGCGAATAAACAATCAAACTGCTCTTTCATGTAAACTATTAACAGTGAATGATTACGTTTAATAAAATGAAGCACTAAACAAACAATGCTGCCTTCAAGTGCTACCGGAATTACCGTAAATACAGGTTTCCCACTAGGAAGTTGCACAGGAATAACCCCATAAGTCGTAATTACTAATAACTGGGAAACTCGGAGTCCTAACCCTTCAACAGTTTCACTGTACTGAGTGACAGGTTTTGTTTATTTTTCTAAATGAAGCTTATTGATAGCGCTTCATGTTTTGGTCATATTCATGTAAGTATTATATCAGCAACCAGTCTTATGCATGTTGTACATGTTTACACCCTGAAAATAACTTGTACTTGACCAAAATTTAATTATCATTAGCAAGTTGGCTGAGTAATATGCGTTATGGTGTCAAAATAAAATAAAGAAAAAATAGATATGTATGAATGAACCTGGCGTCGTCCATGGTTCATGTTCATTGCGACACCAGAGCATGTGAACGCGCCTCGCTCCTAATTACTGCTTCAACACAACCATAAACTCAACCCCAGAGGTATTCAAACTTTTCCCTCATGAGCCACACTTCCCAGTTCTTTGAGATCTCGCACCCCTCCTCAACTTATATAATTACTTATATCATTTATATTAATAGCCTGTGATCAGTTAACGACCGACGCCTGGTAGTGCCCATACTCAGCGAGGCATGAGGTCCCTTTCCAGATCCTTCAGACTGACTGTCCCTCAGTGGTGGAATGAACCTCCAGCCTCAATCCGGACAGAAGAATCTGTCACTATCTTCAGAAAAGGCTAAAGATCCACCTCTTCTGTGAACACTTAACTTTTCGAGTGTGTCGTCACTGCGGCCTGTAGTGCGGTGACATATTGGATTAGATCCACTACGTACTGGATGTTTTAACCCTAACGCTAACTCTAACCATTAGATGAATTACTTACTAACATACTGTGCATGCGTGTTACTACATCCAGAACATAGTGGATCTAATCCAATACGTCATCGTGCTACAGGCCACAGTGAGGACCTCTTGTACTTCTCCCCGCTCAAAAAAAAAAAAAAACTGCACTTACACTATCTCTTACACCTCTACTCTGTGCACTTTGCTCCTCTGGCACTCAATTAAAAATCTTGAATGGTGACACTACTTGTATTGTTCTCTGCAAAGACCATATTAAGTAAATAAGGAGCCAATTTAACAAAAAGAAAAGGTCAGCCTGTCTAAAGGACCGTGATTTAAGTATAAGTATATTCAAGTTAAGTATATTTAAAGTCAGTTCAATCCATATATGAATAAGTACGGTTGACTGAAAATGTTCCACTTATAAGTATGTCAGTTCTTTCAACTGCTCCCTTTAGGGGTTGCCACAGCAGGTCATTGGTCCACATGTTTGATTTGGCACAGGTTTTACACCAGATGCCCTTCCTGACACAACCCTCTCATTTTATCCGGGCTTGGGACCAGCACTGAGAGTGCACTCCCAGTGGCTGGGTTGGTTCCCTGCCCAGGAATGAAACCCAGGCCGTGGCAGTGACAGCGCGGGATCCTTAGCCGCTAGACCACACTGGGGGTCTCCATCAATAGCCAAATTTTGGTGTTTGGGTGTTCAATAATATTTTGAATATAGTGAATTTTTTTTTTCCATTGTCAGACCGTATACGGTGTTGGTATAGTGTTTTTAACAATGGACATTTTCATAAGGCAGCTTTACAGAAATATATTAATCCAGGATATAAATATTAAATATATGAATTTATCCTTAATGAGCAAGCCAGAGGTGGTAGTGGCAAGGAAAAATTCCCTGAGACGATATGAGGAAGAAACCTTGAGAGGAACCAGACTCTAAAGGGAACTTATCCTCATCTGTGTGACACCAAATAGTGCAATTATAAATAATTCCCCTCTATAACTGTGTACTACATTGTCAAAAAGTGCCAACAGGAAAATTCATTATAGTTTTCACTATAATAAGTCTATTTTGTTGAACTTATCCACTGTTCACTGATGGAGACTTGAGTGCAAAACAGTTTGTGGGAATTGCAGTCCAAATCCATCATCGTGGTTTCTAAGTGGTACCAAATTGTGTCTGTATCCAATGAGATTGTAGTTCTGATTGCTCTGGTGGTAAACCATGTGAAGATAATGCCAGATCATTGCCTTCATCTTTTGTTGGTTTACATTTTTATATTATGATTTTATTTCTTGAAAGTATTTCTTGAAAGTATATCCATAAGGACATTTTTGAATGTTTGTTTTGAGGGTGCAACTCTGGATTTTTTTCATGATGGATGAACAATGAACCTGATTTCTGAAATGGATTAGCCTCAGTAACATTACTGAGCCAAATCCACTTTCATAAGCATCACGTAAGTGATGCAGCTGTCAAACCCAATGCGATCCAGTTCTTGCAGAATCAGTTTGAAACTGAGAACAAAATGGATTCCAGATTTAGTCCCCTTTTGCTGTTATAATAAGCTCCACTCTTCTGGGAAGGGTTTCCACTAGATGTTGGAGCGTGGCTGTGGGGATTTGTGTTCATTCAGCTACAAGAGCATTAGTGAGATCAGGCACTGATGTTGGTGAGGAGGTCTGGGGTTCAGTCGGTGTTCCAGTTCATCCCAAAGGTGTTCAGTGGGGTTGAGGTCAGGGCTCTGTGCAGGACACTCGAGTTCTTCCACTCCAACCTTCACACACCATGTCTTCATGGAGCTCGCTTTGTGCACAGGGGCATCGTCATGCTGGAACAGGTTTGGGCCTCTTAGCTCCAGTGAAGGGAAATCGTAATATTACAGCATATAAAGACATTCTATACAATTGTGTGCTTCCAAATTTGTGGTAACAGTTTGGGGAAGAACCACATATTGGCGTGATGGTCAGCTGTCCACAAACTTTTGGCCATCCAGTGTATTTCTAGTGTTTGTGAAAAAGTTGACAGAGGGATTAAACAGGGGTTCTGTGCATCCAGTGAATATTTAAACAATGGTTTAGTTAGATTTGCCTACTTCTGGGTCTTGTGTGCTAAAAGTTACCATAATGCTACTGTACCAAACACTGGTCTACCTGCCAGTCAGGACCACTTCATGATACTTATAGATACTGCTGCATTCGCAATGGGTGTGAGATTTTTCTTTCTAATTCATTGTGCACAGGTCTTAAAGGCAAAATCACACGGTTGGCATATAGGCAAAATATCATTAATTCTTAAATACAACAACTTTTATATACAGCTACTGATTAGTGAGAATTCCAGTGTAAAGAAAAACCTTTAAAATATATTCATTGTATCATTGCTGGTACATGTAGTGATCTGTCAAGGAATTTAATTTGAGAGGTATGCTGAAATTCTTTTAAAGCTTCATGATATGTCCTTTAATTTGCTTAATTTGCTTCATAGGCGCACAATTTATTTACTCTCTATCTGAATAAGGTTTACAACTACAGTGCTACCTTGCTGATTAGCTGATTACTCTTTGTGAGATGTGGAATTCAAAACATTATAAATGAATGCACACGTTGAAAATATAAAACCAAATTTATTTTTCAGTATATCCACATGATTATTTATTAAACTTTCATCACAGCAACTGGGCTATAGACATTTCAAGGAACTTAATGTCAGTGAAATTACAACTAATAAAGGCGAAAACTACAGAAACACTAATATACATGTTAAAACACTAAACATAATTAATTAGTTTAAATCTTAAATAAACAAATGAATTCTATGAATTCTGAAACTTATATCACAAGTAATACCTATGCTAACCATACAACAGGAAGATGAGTGACATTAAGTGATATATGGTTAGAGAGGTGTGTCTATGTCACTGTTTCTTACGGCAGGTCCTTGCCATTAAAGAGATTTTAAACTTGTTAATAACATGTAAACATTATGCACTGAATAAGATATCAAAGATACGCAACTGCTTGGTACTTAAGCATTAAATGCATATGTTGTACAACGTAACCACAGCACTTAAATGGTAACAGTATTTCTTCTATCATATAGAACAGGGGTGTCCAAAGCAGAAGCATAAACCACACCTGAGGCTACTGAAACCCAGGATCAACTGATTAAACAGGTGGAATCTGGTATGGCTCCTGCTTGACTGGAATGAAACCCTGCACCTACACCCACCCTTTGTGGATAAGATTGGACACCCCTGGTGAAGAACAATGGTGCATTTTAAACAATAAGTAAACAAGGTGTTTCTTTATGCAGCTTAAGACTTCTTCTATGATTCTGCATCAAAAACCATACCATACCAAAACCATAGCAAAGCATAACACTGTATACCAGTTGTAAGCCACCTTTGCCAATGGCACATGAATCTGTGAGATACCACATCATAAAGACATTTGTACTTTAAAAAAAAACTCCTAGCTTTGTTCTGATGTTCTCGCTTATTCAGTCAAGGTACTTCTCTGCAGTCGGTGCATCCCACTGAATGCTTTCACTAGCTTTTTACTCACAGTGCTAGAGTGGTGTTTTGGGAGCTGATATGTGTTTCTGTTCTTGACCAGTATCTATAAAACAATTTAAAACAATAATCCCTACATTTGAGACAATTTAAAAATGTTGAAAAGCATATTATTGTTATTGTACTAAAGCAGGCAGTGACTTACATTCTGATATGACATTATGTGTCCTCATCTGCTCTGTGAACGTCATGTTCAAAAATTGATGTTTTAGCCAGGTTGCACGATCTTGCTCAAACATTTTCCTCTGCAAAAGAAAAAGTCCAAGCTTACATTTTAGCACTTTACATTGTACATAGAAAGTTCCTGTTGTGTAATCAATTGAATCCCAATGAGTCTAAAGAATTCTTGAAGAGTTAGTTAACCTTGTCCAACAAAAATGCATAGAAAAACATCCACACACAGTTCCCTCCAAAAGTATTGGAACGGCAAGGCCAAATTTTTTGTTTTCGTTATACACTACAGACATTTGCATTTGAGATCAAAAGATGAATATGAGATGATATATCAGTAATTCCACCTTCATTTTCTGATATTTACATCTAGATGTTTTAAGCAACTTAGAACAAGGCACCTGTTGTTTGAACCCCTTTATTTTCCATGTGATCATAAATATTGGAACGTGCGACTGACAGGTGTTTCTTTTTGCCAAGTGTGCCCTGTTAGATTGATTGTTTAAGCAATTAATAGCTCTGAATGTCTATTCTTAGTTTGAGCCCTGGCTCTCACCTGTGGCAACTGAATTTGTTTTTAAAAAGGATAAAGCAACATGAAGAACAGAGAGCTGTCTATGGGAGAAAAGCCAGCCATTTTAAAGCTGAGGAAAGAGAGAATATTGATCAGAGCCAGTGCATAAGCATTGGGTATAGCCAATACAACAATCTGGAATGTCCTGAAAAAGAAAGAAACCACTGGTGTACTAACATCGAGATGTTGAACAGGTCGACCAAGGAATACAACAGCAGTTGATGACAGAAACATTGTGAGAGCTATGAAGAAAAACCCCAAAACAACAGTCAGTGACAACCAATATCCTCCACAGGGCAGGGTTGAAGGTATCACAATCCACTGTTCGACAAAGACTTCGAGAGCAGAAATATAGAGGCCATACCCCAAGATGCAAACGGCTCATTACCAGTAAGAATCAGAAGACCAGATTGGAATTCACAAAGAAATACAGAAATGAGCCACAAAAGTTCTGGAACCAACATTAACCTCTACCAAAATGATGGAAAGGCCAAAGTATGGAGAAAGAAAGGATCCAAAACATACAAGCTCATCAGTCAAGCATGGCTTGGGCTTGCATGGCTGCTTAAGGAACGGGCTCACTAGTCTTTATTGATGATGGAACTCATGATGGTAGCAGAAGAATGAATTCAGAAGTCTCCAGAAACATTCCATCTGCCAATTTACAGAGAAATGCATCCAATCTAATTGGGAGGAACTTAATCATGTAGCAAGACAATGACCCAAAACACCCTGCCAACACAATAAAAGAGTTCATCAGGCGAAAAAGTGGAAGGTTTTAGACTGGCCAAGTCAATCACCAGACCTTAACCCACCACTGGGACACTCAATTACATTTAGAGACTTGTCTCAAAGCCACTCCATTGTTGACTTGGCTGTATGCTTTGGGTTGCTGTTGTGCTGAAAGGTGAACCTTCGACACAGTCTGAGATTGTGTGCACACTGGAGCAGGTTTTGATCAAGGACCTTTCTGTATTTGGCTACATTCATCAATCTCTCAATTCTGACCAGTCTCCCCATCCCTGACACTGAGAAGCACCTCTACAGCATGATGCTGCCACCACCATGCTTCACTGTAGGGATAGTATTAGGCAGCTGGTGAGCAGTACCTGTAGCTCATGAAGCCCACTGTGCTCCTGTGAATATTCAAAGCTTTAGAAATAGCTTTATACCCTTGTCCAGATCTATGTTTTGAGACAATTTGATCGCAGAGGTCTATGAGGAGTTCCTTGGACTTTATGGCTTGGTTTTTGGTCTGACATTCACTATGAATTATGGGACCTTATATACACAGGTGTGTGCCTTTCTAAATCATGGCCAATCAGTTGAATTTGCTACAAGTGGACCTCAGTCAAGTTTTAGAGAAATGTCAACCTGAGTTCAATTTAAAGTGCTCTAGCAAAGGGTCTGAATAGATAGCTAAATGAGATATTTTCAGATTTAGATTTTTTTTTTCCCCCATAACTATGCATCTCACGTGCAGTTGTCTGTGTAGTCTGTAAGTATTATATAGTATATAGTCACGTCTGAGGTCTGGATACTGATGTGCGCAATTTCTGTGCTACATCTGCTTAACTCAACTCTGAATACTCCCCAAGGTGACTAACCTCATGCCCCAATCTAATGGCTGCCTCTGTGAAACTCCTCCTCTCCATTTCAAAGTTCTTCCTCTGCTCCTCAAAAGTTCTCCATTCCTCTTTCAAGCGTTCCTTCTCTTCTAACATGTAGCAGTCATTCAGGACAGCTGCAGTCTCCTCATCACATGGAGTATTTAGCTGTTGCTATTGATTACATAAGCACACAGAAGTTGAAGTTGAATTTAATTTTCCTAACCATCAAATGATAGTCATATGATTGTGTAGCTGTTCACCTGCAAGAGCTGCTGCTGAGTCTGAATAAAGTCCATGCATTGCTGGATCTCCATTTTGAGTCTCTCTGTTTCTTCCTGATGGACCTGCTTAGAAATCATCTCCTCACTGACCCCCTTTCCCAACTGCAAAACAAATGCTGCAATACAAACAGTTCAGAAATCAAAATGTGATTTAAATTGCATAACATGTTGAAAAGGTTCATATAAGGAAGTTAATGGTACTAATAAATTACACATTCAATTTTTATATTACTCTCAGGTGTTGGGTGGCCATGAGCTTCAGTGCACCTTGCCATAGATTCTACAAATCAGTGGAACTGTATTGGAGGTATGAACACCATTCATCCAAAAGATACTCCCTTATTTGATGTTGTGATAGTCGTGGTAGTGAATGCTATCTAAAACATCAGTCCAAAATCTCCCATAGGTGTTTGATTGGGTTGGGATCTGGCAACTGTGAAGACCATAGCATATGATTTATCATTTTCATACTCATTAGACTAACCAGTGAGATCTTGTGGAGATCTTGGGTGCATTGTCATCTAATCCAGTTCTGAATTTACCTGAACCACTTTTGTCTTTTTACTTTACCAACCAATGATTCAGTGAAGCACATAATAATCAGGTGTTGACTTGAAACAGGTGCATTTAAACATTTACATTTTTAAAATGCAGAATGCAGGAGGCTCATCAGTGGAGAAATACACTATATGGCCAAAGGTTTAGGGACATCTAACCATCACACCCATATGTGCTTGTTGAACATCCCATTCCAGATTTATTCCCCCTTTGCTGTTATAATAAGCTCCACTCTTCTGCGAAGGCTTTCCACTAGATGTTGGAGCGTGGCTGTGGGGATTTGTGTTCATTCAGCTACAAGAGCATTAGTGAGATCAGGCATTGATGTTGGTGAGGAGGTCTGGGGTTCAGTCAGTGTTCCAGTTCATCCCAAAGGTGTTCAGTGGGGTTGAGGTCAGGGCTCTGTGCAGGACACTCCAGTTCTTCCACTCCAACCTTCACACACCATGTCTTCATGGAGCTCGCTTTGTGCACAGGGGCATTGTCATGCTGGAACAGGTAATAACCCACCTATAGGTGTGATGGTCAGGTGTCCACAAACCTTTGGCCATATAGTGTATCTTTTAGGGGTCTTTTGTTCCTCAAGTATACCTTTGTTGTCAAGGCTTTCCATATGCTGCTTCAGTTTTCTCCACTGCTGCCGAATGCTGTTGGTAAGCTTCTCTCGAGCATGCTCACATGACATCTCTAAAGTCCCCTTAAAAGAAGTCTCCTCTTCTTCAGCTATTTGCTAGGTATCCAGAGTTATGAAGGACAACATGCAAAGAACAACAAATAAAAAATATTAAACTAACATTGGATTTGACAATGGACTAAATTTAATTGATTATGTGTCTTCGTCATGAAGAAAGCTCTAATCAACTGACCTGATCTATGAATTCAGTGTATTTCTCCTGTCTTTGGATGTGGGTCTTTGGACTTAATATGACCACCATTTCCTGTTTCATTTGCTGCAGCACTTTTTTCAACTCAAAATTTTCCAGCATGAGCTCCCTCTGGCGTTTATCAAACTCATTCAGAAGAGTCCTGCACACTTCAGTTTCATGTCTGATCAAGAAAATGAATGAAATTACTTCTGTCACATAAATGCCTGGTCAGGGTCATAGTGAATTAAATTAGGCCACTAGATTATGTTTATGTTTATATACTTGTATTTTGGGAACCAACTAAATTTCTTAGAAAATATCGCTAGCAAGTACAAAATAACCTCACATGCGCACATGTCTATTTGAGACCAATTTATGAACTGATGTAGAAATGTCAGAGGCAGAAGTGACACACTATGCTGACAGTACTGCCATTTCTACCTCTTAGGGATGTGACCAAATACAAAATACATTCGAATAGAACAGATAAATTATTTTAAACTGATATAAATCAGCCTACTGATTTTTTTTTTTTTAGTAAGCTTGTCCAAGCGCTTTGCATTGTGCTTAAGAACACCCTTACCCTGATAAAATTACTGTAACACAGCCCTCTGATGGTTTAATATCCAGGCCACAGAGCCATTCTTGCTGAAAAGTAACACACTCAAATAAAATGCAAGTGAATACGGCAGACAACACCACAAGATGAAGTTACCTTGAATCTGTCCTTCCAGTTTTCCACTGACCTCCCCTACCATCAGACCTCTCAACATAATTCAACACCTCCATCCCTGATAGAGAGCATACACACACATGCATTAAAGTTTGTTCTTCTAATGTTAAATATAATGCAGTCTATTATGATAAAAAGTGTGTCCTCTGTAATAATAAGGAAACCAAACAATATTTATAAACCTTTGACTTGGTGGTGTGTTGCAGGGTCTCTCTCTCTCTCTCTCTCTCTCTCTCTCTCTCACACACACACACACACACACACTTGAAGAATATATACGTGTGCCAACTGGGAACTGTACATCGACTGTTGTGTTGAATTTCTACAGCAATATCTTTTTTTAAAATCCATTAAATAAATACTATGCACACTGGTGTGCACACTGCTCTCGAAACTCACTTTGTTTTATACAAAGTGGTTCACCCTTTGAGTAGGCCATGCAACAGCACCACACACATTTTGTACAACTCATGTCTAATATTAGTCACTGCCTGATAACCTCCTACTTTTAAAGTTACGTGATGGGAAAATTACACACACAAGCTGTGCCATGCTGTTCAGTGGAAATGTGCTACTAAAGACACCCACACACATACACACAGTTTCAGTAAAATATTTAGTACTAATACTTCTATACTAATGCAAAAAATTTTATTTTTCTTTTTAAAGTAAAAAAGCACAGAATGCAGAGTGACAATATAGCATTTCCATACTCTGTTTCATGTCCTTCTTGTCAGTAAGTAACTGACTGAGGTGCTCTTTAAGCCTGCTGAACTCTCTCTCTTTCCTCTTCATACAGTGATTGTACTGTGTGGCACGGCTTGCAATGATTTTCTGAAGCTTTTGAACCTGTTGAGCATTTATAACAGTGTTACAGTTGTTGAGCATACATCCAAAAGTACTGTGAATAATTTAATATAAGAACATGGCTTACTGGAACTACATAGAAATACATATTGCGATACAAATGTATTGTATGTAGGTGCTATTATACACTGTGAACCTATAAGCACTATGTAATGTAAAGTGGCCTTCCAAGTTCATAGTTAACTTCCTCACCTCTTCTTTTTCATTTTTCAAACATCTTTGTAAAGCCTTTATATTAGTTTCTAATTGCTGTTCTCGTTTACATAATTTGCCATTTTCCTTCTTGGAAAGTTCAAGCTGGTCCTAGAAAAGGGGATCAAGACAGACAAGACTTAAAGTTATTCACACAACTCATGACTGGTCACGTTAAACCCAAACTTTGCAGTACTTGAAGCCAAAAGCATTATTTCTTTGACAGTAAGATGTTGTGGTTTTACGTAACCTTGAAAAAAATACAAGCCTGACTTCCCATGGATAAAAAAAAAGCTTTGAGTTTGGAGCTGTAGAGATGCTAGCATTGGCACTGCTGACCTTAAGCTGTGCCACTTCATGTTCATCCACAGCAACGTGATGGAACTGCAGCAGATCATACATGTTATTTAGGGTCGAAATAATATCAAGTTCTTGATTTCTATTTGAATCATAAAAAATCGATGGCAAACCCAGAGACGACAGCTCCTGTGAATGTAAGACAGAGAATAGTAGGGTAAAACATGAGTCTACATTGCCAGGCTTGATTTTATATATTTTTTAATGAATTAAATGAATTTACCACAGTACTTACTTTACTGATGTATTGCATGCACTCTGTGACATTTTCCCCTGTACAGAAGACACTGGAACCACTGTAAGCTCCAAAAGGCAGAGGAGGCCTTATGGATTGGCTGTATGGCCTTGAGGGAGGCATCATGAGATTTATGTCTTCTGTAAAGTAAGAATAAAAAGACAAATTTGAATTTTTTGCTCTCAGTATTTTGCAAACAACAATGTGCAACTGTGTCACACAGAAAATGGCAATTAATAAAAATTTGAGACTGTGTTTAGTATTAGATGAGTCACAGTTAAGTGTACCTGTATGCTAAATCGTGTATCCTTAATTCTAATCATGAAAAAAAATAATGTGGGTGAACGCAATACACGTGACACGTTTTATTGAGGTTAGGTGATATACCCATCTTTAAAATAGCACTTCAACATTATTTTTAGTCTTTTCATCTTTTTTTCTTTCCACATGAGACTGATTGACTATGCATAGCAAAAACACTGATGTTCTTATTGCAACTGTAAAAAAAAAAAAAAAATACATGCTGAAATAGCAATCCATAACAGTCATTATGGTATAATGTATTTGGCATTTGTACTGTATATATGAGAGATAATACGAACCCCCTTTCATCAAACTGCATTTTGACAGTTTTTCGTCCAATCAGAGTGTGCCACGTCACGAGGTCCCTCCCCTTTTTATCCAATCAGAGCGCACCGTGGTGGGTAGTCCCGCCCCCCTTTCAACCAATGAGATTCTTCTTTTTTTGCAGATGTCCCGCCCCGATCCCCCTCCCTAATTTTTGTGGGTCCGTTCACGCGCATCTGAGTTCCGAGCGGGGGTCCGTTCACGCGCTTCAACCCCCTTTCTCTCTCTCACCCCCTCACCCCCTGGTCAGGGGCCCCGTGCAAATTATCCGGCCTGCGCACGAGGTCGGATTTCAGGCGGCTAGTGTCATGCCGTTCCGGTCTTAAACTTTAGCTAATATTTAATACATCTTAGATAAATTTGGATTAAAGCTAGCTAGCAAAAATTCCCCAATTGGAAGAGTTTAGCAAAAAAAAAAAAAAAACCCAGTGCTTAGCATCGGTTAGGTTAGTCTCGCTATTTATATTTAGCCAAGTTTTACCAACAAGCATACATTTAATGCACAATGTACAAATTATTTATGTGTTACTGCTGTGTATAAGCGATTTATTTGAAGCTAGTCAGAGTTGATGGTCGTAGCGATGAACTTTTTTTCCCCTTTCTCCCTGTATCGTGCGATTTCGGATCTTTTATTAATACTTTATTTATTTATTTTTGCAACATAAACGGAATCTCTGTTATATGCAAAAAAAAATAGATTTTAATTCGAGCATCACATTTTATTCTGTTTCCCAGCGCGATCCTCATATTCTGAAAATATATTTTAAAATTATATTTTAATTCATGTACCAGGATTCATTCATTCTGATTCTCTGCGGCCGCAGAGCACGTGTTGACTGAGCAGTCGTGACAGTCTACCCCTCCACCCTCTAAAGAGATGATATGATGCGCCAGGTGTATATGGTTGCTCGAGAACTTGTGACAGGTGTATCGGTGGGAAAAGAACTTTAGGGTATATAAGAAACGAGACGGACTAACATTTTCCATGAAGAAATTCGGGGATCGACATGATGGCTCATGGTAAGAAAACTTGTTGAAATTATAAGGTATTTCTTTTCTCTTAAAAACATTGTTTAAATAATCACTTTATGTATTCTCAGCTTTAAAAGTTCAAGCTGAAATTCACCAGGTGCCTGAGTATCATGGTAAGCTTTTCTATTAATTTCTCTTTTATTTTAACTCTTCTGTACTTTTTTAAATATGTTTTTCTCTTTAATAAAGTTACAGCGGAAGAACTAGAGGGTATTAGCCTCACTCAGACAGACCCAGGTACCGTATCTCTCTCTGTGTTTTTTTTTGTTTTTGACCTCTGTTATTTAGTTCTGGTGAAAAAACTTTTTTTTTTTTACTACGCGTGACAGATTTTACACGGGGAATTAATCCTGATGAGTTTGCGAGAGGATCGGGAAGCGACAGTCTCGCGGACGATTTGGATTTGATTCTAACAGGGGCCTCGCCAGCGATCTCGCGAGATCGTCGCGTTCCCTCCTCTCCTCCGAGAAGCGGAAATGGCGTAATAGAAATATCAACAACTCCGAGACCGGCGAGGCCGCAATTCGCGAGCGTGACACCAGTTTTAAAAGTCTGTGATGCGCCTCGGCGAGCGAAGAGACGGAGATTAGTCAGTAAGACAGCGTCTCTAGTGAAGCGATTATTTACAGGTTTGTATTATTTCAAATTTTATTATTCAAATATATATATATAAATATAAAGGATCATTAGACAATCTTCTTCTTCTAATCCTCTACAGATTCAGTCGAATCACCCGCGTGTTCAACCAGGGAAGGGGGTTGTGGATCTCAAAGCGTGATTAACGGTGTGTTTTATAAATGTGTGTGTGTGTGTGTGTGTGCGCGTGCGCGCGAGTGTGTGTGTGTGTGTGTGTGTGTGTGTGTGTGTGTGTGATGATACGTTTTTTTTTGACACGCGCCTTCTTTTTTTAAAACAGAGACCGAAGCGGAGACCGAATCGGATAACGGCCCAGAACCGAATCAGGAAGCAGAGCGAAGTCGGAGAGAGCGCCAGAGTCCCACTAGACCCCTGTTTAAGCGCAGGTTTCCTCAGGCTGACCCCGCCGGTATGTATACGTTGTATATTTTTGTATTTCTTCTTTATATACCTATACGTATAAGATTTTGATAGGGGTTTTTATTTTTTTCAGCCAGCGTCTCTAACCAGGAAGCGAGACCTGAACGGGCCCGTCGGTTGAGAATAGCGCCACCTCTCCGCCAGCGCCGTGACAGCGGAATCTTGCGACTCGCTGAAATAACTAGCGATTTGATTCGCGACCTGATTCGTGACTACAGCGCCACGTTTTCTAACGCGTGTGAAAAAGGTTTTGTGTGAAAGGTTTGAATGCATGTCCGTGTCGAGCTATATTTTGATGTTGTGAATTCATGTTTTCGAATGTATGTTAGCATCAGGGAAATATTTCTGACATTGTGAATGCTGGGTTATAGATAGGGGAAAATTATATAATAAAAGTGTGCAAGAAAAATAAAAAAAAATCATTTAACCCTGAGGTGTGACGTTTTATTTAGACCCCTCGTTAAAAGTAAAACCATACGAGATAAACCAAAAAACATAACACTATAAAACACTATAAATATAAACACTATAAATATATAAACACTATAAACATTATAAATCATATAAACACTATAAAACATATAAAATAAATACATATATATTAAATATATATATAAAATACATTTCATTAAAAAAAAAATAAAAAAATACATATATAATTTAAAAAAAATGGATGAGACTTTAGAACGGGTCCTTGCCGAATTAAGGCTGAGCGTAGAAGGGCTACGGCTTATCCGCCCCTCCTTTCACATAGACATGCAGCAGGACATATACAATAATGCCTCGATGATCCAGCAAGATCCTCTACAGGCAATAGAAAATGCAATCCTCGGTCTAAATAGGCACGATGATCCATTTCTGGAAATCGAGGCCGCTATTCGTTCTATAAGCACAGAAGAAGAAGAGGGGGAAAGAAGGCCGCACAGTGAGGGGGTAGAAGGAGGTGTGGAGGGTGAGGGGGAGGGGATAGAGGAAGAAGTACCAGAAGGAGGGGTCGCGGGTGAAGCGGTAGAATTGGGAGAAGGAGGGGGTGGAGGGGATGGGAGCGGTGCTGATAGTGAAGAGACACAGGTAGGAGGAGGAGGAGGTGAAAGAGAAATCGAAGTCACGACGCACGAGAATTTTAATACTGTAAAAATGAGACGCGTGTTAACAATCCCTCCACCAGGGGATGAGCCTGATATCGCTACGTTTTATCAAAACGTGATCGGTCTCATTCGGGAATTGGTCGATGATGCGAGAGCCGTAGCTGGGAGGGGGGACTTGGTACAGTTAAGTGTAGAGGGTGAAAATGTAAGAGTTCACGCGTCGGTAGTCGCCGACGGCACGGGTGAAAATATTCTACCCGTTTTTGAAGATATGCTCGATCGGTTAGTACAGTCGAATACCGGGGTTGTGGCGAATGAAAGAGTGGATCTGATTGTTCAGGTGGTGCAGAACCCTAGAGGCGGGGGAAAACGTAAGTTGGAGAAAACTTTAGACTGCGAAATCATATGTAAAAAAAGACGTCACCTGTACGTTACAGAGGACCGCAGAGATCAGCTCTGCTTCGCCATCAGTCTAGCTCACGTGTGTAACGGCAGTTTCACAGATGGGCAGTGCGAGAGACAAGCTAGAGAGTGGCAGCGAGCCGTCGGTCTGGACGAGCAGACACCCGTCGGCTTTAGCGACGTGCGAAAATTCGAAGACATTTTAGAACGTAAAATCGTAGTGTTTTACAGAACGTCTAACACCCTCTCGCATTTTGAAACAGATTTCCCCGACCGTTCCCAAACTTTGTTTTTGTTTTTACTGGATAACCATTATTACGGGATAAAAAACCTCAAGGGTTTTATAGGCACGCGATTCGTCTGTAATTATTGCTACAAGGGTTTTAATTGCTCCTATGTGCATTCCTGCAGGGGCTATTGTCATATTTGTAACAATGGGGAGTGTCCCATGCAAGAGTACAATCCTGTAGAATGCTCGGACTGCCTCAGAAAGTGTCGTTCCCCGGCGTGTTTCGCCCGTCACAAAGAAGGTAAGAGGAACTTTGTAACGGGTAGGTCGGTCAGTCTCTGCGAGCTCGTTAAAAAATGTGCTAGATGCGGCCTGTGTTACAACACAGGACCGAGCACCCGTGTAGGAAATGGTCATCGTTGCGCTAAGCCGAAATGTAGAATCTGTGGGGAGACGTTAACGAGGGAGCTGGAAGCCGACCACAGGTGTTACATTCGCCCTCTCCCCGTGAGAGCCGACCATCCTGATTTGATTTTTTATGACTTTGAAACGTTCGCCACAGAGAACGGCGTGCACGTACCTTTTCTGGTGTATGCGAAAACATTGAAAGGCGAAGAGAAGTGGTTTTACGGTCATGGATGCGTTAAACATTTTCTTATGTATTTCAGAAATGAGCGCTACAGACGTAACGTTTTTATCGCTCACAACGCCAAAGGGTTCGACAGCTATCTGGTTTTGAAAGGTATGCTGAAAGAGGGGTTATCGCCTCGACATATTCTCATGACGGGGAGTAAAATCCTCAGTTTTGAAGATCCTCATTATGAACTAAAATTCATAGACTCTCTGTCTTTCCTACCCATGCGTCTTAGCGATTTCCCAAAAGCCTTAGGTTTCACCGATCAGACCAAGGGGTATTTTCCTCATAAATTCAGCTCGGCCGAACATCTCGAGTACGTAGGACCCTACCCACCCGCCTCCGATTATGGGGTAGAACGCATGTCGGAGCGGGAACGTCAAGATTTTCACGAATGGTACGACGTGGCAGCGCGGGGCGTTTTTAACTTTAGGAAGGAAGCTCTGCATTATTGTAAAAACGACGTGGTTATACTTTCCCAGGGTTGCATGAAATTCAGAGATCAGTTTCTCGGAGAGACGGGGGTGGACCCGTTCGATTCGATCACCATAGCGTCAGCCTGCATGAAAGTGTTTATCACAAATTATATGACTCCTAAGACGCTGGCCATACCATGCCCCTACGGTTACACCCGGGGGTGTAAAAGATTCTCGCACGCGTCCATCCAATGGCTAGAATGGATCATGGCGAAAGAAAAAATCTTTATTCAGCACGCTCTAAATAGGGGGGAAAAGCAGATCGGTCCTTTTTTTGTAGACGGTTACGCCGAGATTGACGGAGAAAAGTACGCGTGGGAATATCACGGGTGCTTTTACCACGGGTGTCCGACGTGTTTCGACCCTGCAGAGACGTGCCCGTTGAGAGACGTCAGATTCGGCGAATTATGGTTGAACAGCGAGGAGAGAGTGAGGACGTTAGAGTCCGAACATGGCGTCCGCGTGACGGTGGTGAGAGAACACGAGTGGCACGAGATGAAAAAATCTTGTGAACGTGTCAAAGAGTTTCTCCGTACGTTTAATCCTCCGGAGCCTCTGATCCCTCGCGCTGCTCTTTACGGAGGTCGAACGAGCGCTCTTAAGCTGAGACACACAGCGGGGCCCGGGGAAAAGGTGCTCTACGTCGACGTCACCTCTCTATATCCATACGTTAACAGTGCATGCTCTTATCCCTTAGATCACCCTACTATCATATACAAAGATTTCGGCGACCCTAGAAATTACTTTGGTCTCATCAGAGCCACAGTCTACCCGCCTCGTGGGCTCTTTTTCCCTGTTTTACCGTACAAAAGCAAGAGCGGTAAATTGCTCTTTCCTCTGTGTCGCGCATGTGCAGAATCATGCTTGCAGAGAGACCCGTGCTCGCATGACGATGACGCCCGAGCATTGACGGGTGTGTGGGTCACTGTAGAATTTAACAAAGCCTTGGAGATGGGCTACAGAGTGGCTAAAATCACGGAGGTATGGCACTTCGATAAAAGCAGCGACTCTGTGTTCACAGGGTACGTACACTCGTTTTTAAAAGGAAAGCAGGAAGCGTCCGGTTACCCGCCCGAAGCTAAGGATCCGGTCAGCAGGGAGATGTACGTCAGTGAGTATCTGGAACGTCAGGGGGTCCGATTAGACCCTGAAAAGATAGAGGCGAATCCGGCCAAGAGACAGGTAGCTAAACTCTGTCTCAATAGTCTTTGGGGGAAGTTTGCTCAGAGAGACGATCTGCTCCGCACCGAGATAGTATCGGATCCTGAAAAGTTTTTCAGCTATCTGTTTTCCGGTAAATACGTGATCGATTACTTTGATGTTCTGGACGACCAGAGAGCGTTGATCAGGTGGAGATTCAGCGACCGTTGCATTCAACCCCCAGGCAGAAGGAGTAATGTGTTCATAGCCGCATTCACCACAGCCCATGCGCGTCTCAAACTGTACAGCTACCTGGAAAGGTTGAGGGACAGAGTTCTTTACACAGACACGGATAGTTTAATTTATGTGGTGAAGGAGGGGGAGACTCCTTTAGAATTGGGTAATTACCTAGGTGACCTGACCGACGAATTGGGCGGGGATAGCATACAGGAGTTTGCGGCAGCGGGGCCCAAGAGTTACGCCTATCAGACAAAGAATAAAAAAAAAGTGGTGATGCGCGTCAAAGGGATCACACAGACCGTAGAATGTAGTGAGAGAGTCAACTTTGACAGCGTCAGAGATCTGGTGGAGGATTACCTAAAGATCTCTGGGGAGGGAGGGGTGCCGGGCTCTATCGAGATCCCACAGCATGGAATAACACGTGATAAAAAGGGTTTCTCATTAAAAAACTCGACATTTCAGAAAAAGTTTCGGGTTGTATACGACAAAAGACAACTCTTTCCGGACGGTACTACTCTGCCGTTCGGATATTAATCTATATTTTTTTTTTTGGAGGGGCAAATAAATAAATAAAATGTCACATCTCGAGGTTATAGAAGAAACAGATTTCGAACACAGGTTCGTCTGTCCTTTCTCTTGTATAATAGCGGGCCCTAGTGGCTGTGGGAAAACCTGTTTTGTAAAGAGTGTACTGGAATGTTCTGAAAGGGTCATGAATGTCGTACCCGAAAACATTGTATGGGTCTACACTTCTTACCAGCCTATGTATGATGAATTGCAGAAAATGAATAAAAAGATAAAATTTGTCAAAGGGCTTCCTGATTCTTTCGAAGATGAAAACCTGTTTCCTCAGGACTTAAACCATTTGATCATTCTGGACGATGTTATCTTTCAAGCATCCGAACATCCTGAAGTGGTTAAAATTTTCACTCAGTACAGACACCACAGAAACATGAGCGTCATGATGCTGACTCAAAACGTGTTTCAGCGAGGTAAACACAACCGTACCATCAGCCTGAACAGTAATTATCTGGTATTGTTTAAAAACCCTCGGGATAAACTACAGGTGAGCGTATTAGCCCATCAGATCTTTCCTTCACAAAAGGGTTATTTCTTGGAATGTTTCGAAGATGCCACCAGAGATCCTCACGGTTATTTAATCATCGACCTCACCCCGGGGTGCCCAGACAGATACAGGTTGAGGAGCGGACTGCTCCCTCACCAGAGCTCGACCGTGTACGTCCCAAAAACGTCATGACGACTCGTATAAAAAGGAACGCTCCCTTGCTGGCGGCTCTGTACTACGCCGCTCCCCGGAAACGTAAAGAGATTCTCGAATACTGCTCTCCCGACTTTGTCAGAACCTTGTGTGAGATCTCTTTAAACCTTCTCAAGGGTAACATCCCCTTAACACCTTCGCAATACAAAAAACTCAAAAAGTGGAGAAAAATTATCAGGCTGTTGGCTGATGAAAAAACCTGTTTAAAGAGCAAACATAGGGTTCTGAAGAAACAGACTGGAGGGTTTCTTTTACCTTTGCTCTCGACCGTCATACCTCTGATAGGGAATCTTATCGGAGGGCTCTCTAGTAGACAATAAAAAATAAAATGACTTTGAAGAAAGCTCGGAAAATGTTTCTCGTCTCACCCCGTCGGTTAAGCGGTCTGACCCGGTCTACGGTCAGAGAAACCGCCGAAGACAATTTGAACGATAAAATGAGGGAGGTGTTAAACGAGCCGGGGCTGAGTTCTTATGAAAAAATTAAAAAATACGACGCTTTGTTGCAGAGATATTTGACATTGCTGAAGCAGGATCGGCGCGACGAGCGTAGAGTCACTCTGACATTACGGGAGCGACCCGAGGATGGAGAGGGTGGGGAGGTTGACGAGGAGGAGAGGGCTCGGATCCCCGCCCGTGTGGGAGATCCGCACCCCTCCTCTTCTCCCTCTCGAACCGCACGTGCGTCAGACGGGGGCGATTTCGACCGTACGGGCGATGAAGTTTTGAAAAGCCTACCCCCTCGGGGTCGCAAGAACGCAGCGTACATCGTCGAGAAATTAAAGGAGAGCGGCGGGGGATGGAATTCGAAGGGGGAATTTGTTTATAAGGGTGAGACGGCGAAAGGGTCTCATATGATCGATTTATTCAAACATCTTTCTCTCTCCTATAAGAAAAAAACACTCCCTCCCGCCGGTTGGATGCAATTTCTGAATACTTTATCGGAACTGAACGTCCCATTATCTTCGGTAAATAACCCGCACGCTCGAGAACAATACCGTTCCCTGAAGGAGGGTAGCGTTACCGGTTTAAAATCACATCCTAAAAGCACCTCGGCTTCGTTATCCCCGCGATGGATCACACCCCCTGCACCTCTCACCTCTAAGAAGTTCAGGAGCAATAAACGAATCGTTCTATCCCCTCGATGGATCGAGTATTCGCGATAATAATAATAAATGTCTGAGACAAATATTTTGTCAATAAAGAGTTTAATTAATCGAATCGTTATGCGTACAGTCTTTCATTTTTCACAACTTGTATTCACATGCAGATAAAGAACAGCAACCCTGCCCCACCGCAGTAATCGCTTTTATTTTTAACCCACATTTTTTCACAAAGTCATACACCATAAGATCGTTTTTTATCAAGTCCTCCTCGTTGTACAAAGACAAAACTTGGTCAAAAGATAAGCCTCTGGCTCGGTGGTAAAGATAATAGACGCAGTGATGACCGCATACGGTAGACATAGACTGTTGTAGCTGAGTGCTGTGGTACTTGATGTTTTCGGAGCGTTTTTCCAAAAACTGCAGGATGGTCGAAGGGTAATGCGCAAAGTCCGGGGGAAATCCGTAAGAGTCAAAAAATGTGGCTTCACCCTCCTTTTCCAGGGTTAATGCTAACCAATGCTCGCCGGGCATGTGAGCAGGGTGCGTGTTGACCACGAAGTAGGCGGGAGGTCTAAAGGAAGGATTCAGAGAGGGTAGGTGGTCGGAAGCCCACACGCCACGAAATACGTTCCTCGGAAGATGCCGCAAAAGACTCTCTAGCTGAAGATTATCCATGTTTAGTAATAATCCACCAGCACCTGTCTTTTAGAGTCAATCTCTAGAATAGAATCGTAACAAGCATAGACGATAAGAGTAGTGGTATTCGCTAAAGGCGCTCTGAATCTCATCTCCAGTCTCAAATTTCCGCTCGATACGACCGACAACGCATCGTTGTCATCGGCTGGGTTGAGATTAAAAGCGAACAGGGCGTATCCTTCGTTAAATTCGCTACGGTTAATACTCAGAGGTAAATCTTTCAGATGTCTCCCCGTAGCCATGAACATGTTGTAAAACTCCCTGACGGATTGTCTGTTGTTGAATTGGGGCTGGAAAGCCTTGGCGGGGATCTGTCTACCGTCCTGACAGAGAGCCAGATATTCTACGTCGTTATGTACAAAGTTAAACGGGGATAGGTCTCTTCTCCCCGTGAACGCTTCGTGGTGCACCATACCTAAAACCACGTATTTAGGAGTGGTTCCGAGAAATAGATTCTCCTGGTTACATATCCTAGAGTTTGCTGGGATGGAATAGGTTTTCACGATGACGCGTGAGAGAGGGTAGAGAGCGTTGGCTTTCATCAGGGCCGCCGCGTGCCCTAACCGCACAGCAGGGGCTACGGTCACTTTTTTCACGAAGAGAGACGCTCCCAGCACGTTCAGTCGGAATCCCGAGTCGCGCGCCCCCATAAGACAGAAAGCATCTCCGGCGCGTGTCAGTTTGACCCTCAGGTCGACCGAGTTCAGCAAAAGTCTCTCGCAGAAAAATATGTCCCCGTGGAGTGGGCCGAGCAGGTGCACTTCTCTAGAATTAGCGCTGAATTCGGCTCTCTTGTTTAATCCTCTGTTAGGACCGTTGGCGATCGCTACAGAATCCATCGCTCCCGCGGTGTCTTTGTAAAAAAGACCGGCTGTGAATTGACTCCCGAGGGTATCCGGTGAAAAGTTGAGCAGAGTCTCGATCATGGCACGGTAGGGATGTGTGGCGCTCGATTGTGAGATTAGACGGTCCCCCAGAATGACGTCGCATTGACTGAATATCGTATTCAGAGGGTAATTGATGAGCCCTACCGCGGCCGCGTCGGCCAGGTCCGTGCCATCGGCGTTGGTGATTTTTACGCGGAGATGCAGCATGGTGTCATTCAGATCGAGATACTTTTCCCCATCTCCGGGGATGAAAAACTCGATGGGTCCCGTGTCCGTGATGGCAGACACGGGAGAGATTTCGGTGTATATTTTATCTTCGATCGAAAGCTGTGTCATTGGTGCTGAAAATAGATCCAGCTCGCGCAGCGTGCACTCGTGGGATTTCTGATGCAAGAGAGCCATGTTTTTTTTTTGTTTGAATTTCCCCTACGTCGGTTAAAATATATCGGAGCTCCGGGAGGGTTTCCTCTTCGAACGACCGCTTCTGCCAACTGTTTTCTTCTTCTTACCCGTCGAACGTTTATTAGAACTCGACGAGAGGCGCTCCCCCGGAGGTCGTCTCCTCACCCTTCGCGACAAAACCACGATGCCCCCTGACCCCTCTTGTTTTTTCCGATCGTCGAAGTTCGACATTTTCCCCACAACTCTACCGACCGCATCCGTAGCGATACGGGTGGCGGCCGTTTTAAGATGGGGTTTGGCAATGTCGAACCCTTTTTTCAGCAGAGGGGATACAAAACGAAACAGTTTTGAGAATATAGAGCCGATACCACGACCGTACATTACAGGGGCTCCGTAAAATCCTCCTAAATCGCCTCCGGCCTGATTTTCGTAGTATCGGACAAATCTGTGAGGGTCTTCCATCGCTAGTACCCGAGCCATTTTATTTTTTAATTAGTTCTCCGACACCCTCAAACGTAGCTTCGTCCTCTCAGGCCTATACGCGAATGACGGTCGCGTTAAAGGATGGATTTTATATAGATTCATACACCATATGTTTTCGGTCTAAAGTGAAGCGTCACGATGACCTTCCCGTAAGTGAATTCAACCTCTTGGTTCTGATCCGTTTTTATCTCGACCTTTATGTTCTCGATGTGGCGCTTGCTCGCGGGTAAATAATACGGCAGATCGAATCGTAAGGTTACCACATCCCCATACGCTCCGCGCACGTCGACCACCCTCATCAGCGGAGCATAAGCGTCGCCTATCAGCTGAGGGCGAACCGCGTCGCAGTAACAGAACATGTGATAAAATCCAGCTCGTAGATCAGCTGGGTAATCGGCCAGCTTCCTGTCGAATTCTATCCATTCTCCCGGTCTCACACCCATAATGTAAGCGAGCGGTGGGTAAAACCGCACATGAGTCTGCCCACCCGCTTGGAAATCGAATTTCCTCAGATAATTGTTGTAGGACAGGTAAATATCGGAGTTGATTTTTCTAAACGAGGCCTCCATCTCCGTTTTGAACTGTCCCAAGTTAGCAAAAAAACCCGTTGGGAATTTGTGACGACGCACCTTGCTCTTCGTCTCCGGGGTTTCTGGTTTAAACTTATATTCATAGTATGCTCGTTCTTCGGGTACGGTATACCACGTGTGAGGATAGGAAATCTCCGTCAAGGCGACCTCCCATTCCCCTTCCAGATCGATATGCTGAGCCAGATCCACGCGGTAACTGGAGATTTTGTTATCTTTAAAAACATCGAGACTGGCGTTGGACGGTAGGGTGATGTAAAAACCCGCGTGTTTCTGACCGTACATGACTGAGAAATGATGAACCCTCACGGACGTCGTCCGTTTTTTATATATTTTTTAAATCGCTCTCTCTGATCCAGCTGTTGAATTTCTCGGGCCAGTTTTTCCACCGTACAAAGACCTGATTTTCGCCCCTGACCGTACGCCTCTTCAGAATCTCCTCCACGTGGTAGACTTTGCCCCCGTCCGTTTTTACTTTTTGCAACTCGGCCTCGTAGAAGGTGCCTTGGACCGGATCTCCGTCATAATCTTTCAGTCTGTACACCGGAGGGTCGCGAGGGAGGCGTTCGCCCACCGAAAAAAGCTCGTCTGTAAAACTCTGTTCGTATTTTTTATCAAACACCCCTCTTAATTTCGATATCCTGACAAGATCCCCCGTCTCAAAACCCATCTTCAAACCAGCCTTCCGGAGTGGCGGCTTACCGTACAGGTTCTGAAACACTCGATCAACGTTCTCCAAGGTCACCTGAGCCGGCGCCATTTTAATGCTGCTGTGAAAACTGTTATTGTAGCTTTTCACCAAGTCCTGCAGCACGTCGAGGTATCGCAAGGTGTTGTTAGCCGTGAAATATCTCCACATTCGACCTTTTAAAGTACGATTAAATCTTTCGACCACCGAAGCTTTGAGTTCGCTGTATGTGGAAAAATGCACGATGCCATGTTTTTTCATCAAACCTTCAAAAGCTTTGTTAAAAAATTCTTTTCCGGCGTCTGTCTGTAACTTTACAGGCGTCTGGCTTTCAGAGAAAATGGATTCTAGAGCCTTTACCACCTCCGCGGATGTTTTTCTTTTGAGAGTTCTAACGTAAGCTTTCTTGGAAAATACGTCTATGACCGTTAATAAATAATTGTACCCATCGTTATAATCCGATAAAGCCTGCATATCGCACAGGTCGGCTTGAAATTGGCTCAAGGGACGCGGGGCAAAAACTCTATTTCTAGTAAAATGTATTCTGGCCGGTTTGTGTAGAGTATAAGCATCCTGCTCCGATAAAAAATCTTTTACCCTTTCCACAGACGGTGGCTTCCCCTTTTCATCCCGCACGGTCCTTCGCAGTCTTTCTACCCCTCCGAAGCTACCGGGGTCGGCCGGATCGTAATACGCTTTTTTCATCGCACGCTTCTCAGACATGGCTGAACCGAAATGAGAGAAAAAGGCGTGGATTGAGATTCAAATTCTTTTTTATACACAGAGAGAGGCGAGATTCTTTATTCAGACTCTTGTAGTAAAGGGGGTTTATGGTTCAGCTACCCTCTAGATGGCAGTAGTAGCTAGTTGTAAGGGGATTTTCATGTTTGCAGGGAGTGAGGAGCGACTGGGTGTATGCATCAGAAAAAGCAATAATGTTGTTAGCTTGGGCTACTTATTTTCATGTCTTCAGGTATTGTTAATAAAGACATAAGATACAGAAGTGGTGGCCCCGCGTTACTACAACTTTTTTTATTCAACTTTTTTTTTATACACGCAGAGAAAGTCATGATTTTTATTCAGACTTTTTATTCAACTTTTTTTTGTACACACAGAGAAAGGCATGATTCTTTATTCAGACTTTTTATTCAACTTTTTTTTTTTATACACACAAACGTTATTAATGTCTTATCATAAACAAAGTTTGAACCATGATGACCGTGAGTACCGCATAGTAGCTGCAAAAACACACTGAATAATTGAATATAATAGTATAGAATAAAATATAAGAGGTAGCTGCGAAAACACTGAATAATTGAATATAATAGTATAGAATAAAATATAAGAGGTAGCAGCGAAAAAAAACACACTGAATAATTGAATATATAATAGTATAGAATAAAATCAAACACATGCGTGAAAAAACTATATACATATAGGCGTCAGCAAAAAATCAAACTACAAGCGTATATAATAGCTACCAGCACAGCAAAAAAAACACACACTGAATAATCAAATATATAATAGTATAGAATAAAATATAAGAGGTAGCTGCAGAAACACACTGAATAAATGCATATATGACGGTATGGAATAAAATCAAGTTAACAGGTATAGCAGCAGTCCATGACCAGCTTTATGAAACGCTCTATTCTCTCCTCGTCAGGTTTGATTTCATCGTACATTCGGTAGATGCGGTCGTAGATCGGTCCTCCTGATCTATACCCCAGCAAAAGAATCTCTGCTGCAGGCCCGATTATGTCGCCCTCGCATGTCTCGTAAAACCCGTAGCTCTCCATATATTTCTCAAGGGCTTGGACGAACTGTGAGTCCCACAGCATCCGCATCACACCGTGAAAGGAGGTCTGATATATGTCGTCGGGTGGGTCGAGCAAGCACGTGTGTTGTCTCTGGCTAGGATGGCTGATCTGACAACCGTTGCATTTGGCTTCGGCGTACATTCTCAGAACCTTGTTGAGGCAATGAAGCACCGCTGATTCCAGACATTTGAAAAACTCGACCCTCTCCAGCCAGCATGTGAGCGGTGCGTCGGGGTCGTCGATGGTCGTTGGCAATGGGTCATCCGACCCGCAGAGCGAGTTCTCATTCGAAGGAGTGTCCTGAACCTCCATCCCCGCGGGATCCTCGTTAGCGTGCTCCGTAACGACAGTCTCCTCGTGCCCCGAGACGACAGGTTCCTCAGAGCGAGTGGGTGAAAGCTGTCGCGAGAGCTCGGGGCTCGGGGGAGGTGTCGGCGGCAAAGGAACGGCGTAACTCTCCTCCGGAGATGAAGGATGGTCGGACATTCCGTCTTCTTCTTCTATAGCCCTCAGCACGATCGGGGTAGGCCTTATTCTCTTGAGCCTGCGTTCACAGCGGACTTCCATATTTCTCTCTCTCTCTCTCTCTCTCTCTCTCTTTTGCTCTTCTCCTCTCTCGGACGAGTCTGCTTTTATACCATAAAACGAAGTAGAGCACGACTCCCCCATCCCCCCCCCCCCCCCCCCCCCCCCCCCCCCCCCCCCCCCATCTGCAATACGATCCGTGTTGAGGGTAAGTGTGCACATGTGTTCAACAATGGCTCATTTTTTCATCGCTCAGGGCATCGTTCCACTCACGACAGCTGCGAAAGAGCGAAGTAATTTTATAGTCAATCTCCCCCATCTTTTCCCTCCACGTTGCAAACGGTATGTCCAACACGGTATGAAAAACACCACAGTCCGAGCTGAAAAGATCCAGGACAAAGTACTCTCTGGGTTTCTTACATACCCCTTCTCTCTCCATGTTCTCCACACAGCGACTGGCCCTGTAGAACCAGCGAGCTGTACCTGAGGCTCTAGTCATCCAAACAGCCATAAACTTGACTTTTCGCTCTGAAACCTCCGCTGTGCTGGGAAAAGTCTCCGGGAGTGAGGCCCTCCCGTTCCCTCTCCATTTTCCTTCATCCTTGTCAAAATTCTCAAGGACAACCTTCTTTAACACACCCCAGTCGTTAGAGGATAACGAGGCTAGACACGTCGAGACCCCCGGTCTCTCTCCACACTTCGCCTGATAAAGCTGCAATTCCCCGGTTTCGTATCTAAACACATAGCCCCATCGTCCACCCTGTCCGCAGAAATCCAGAGGCCATTCCTCGCACAACGGACCCACTGGTGGTGCTTGAGTGCGGCGAAGATACGCGCTGGTTTTCCACGGGCCGTCTTTGTCAGAATCTTGAAAAATTGAAATAATAGTCTCGCTGATAATAGAACACCCGTGATGAGCCATTAATCCTCTTTTTGCATATAACAGAGATAGCGTTTATGTTGCAAAAATAAATAAATAAAGTATTAATAAAAGATCCGAAATCGCACGATACAGGGGAAAAGGGGAAAAAGTTTAAGACCGGAACGGCATGACACTAGCCGCCTGAAATCCGACCTCGTGCGCAGGCCGGATAATTTGCACGGGGCCCCTGACCAGGGGGTGAGGGGGTGAGAGAGAGAAAGGGGGTTGAAGCGCGTGAACGGACCCCCGCTCGGAACTCAGATGCGCGTGAACGGACCCACAAAAATTAGGGAGGGGGATCGGGGCGGGACATCTGCAAAAAAAGAAGAATCTCATTGGTTGAAAGGGGGGCGGGACTACCCACCACGGTGCGCTCTGATTGGATAAAAAGGGGAGGGACCTCGTGACGTGGCACACTCTGATTGGACGAAAAACTGTCAAAATGCAGTTTGATGAAAGGGGGTTCGTATTATCTCTTATATGCCATAGTCAAATAGCATAATAACTTAACATAACATAACATAACACAATATGTAAAAGAATATTCTAGCATTATATTACCAAATAATGAATCTGTTATTCTGTCAGTCTTCAGTATATTAAAGCTGGAAATCCAGGTTTATCCAGGACACAATAATTAAGTGGTTGTGGTGTCACTGCTCTGTCAAGCACAAAAAAAGAAAGCTAGTTTAAAAAAAAAAAAGAAAAAGAAAGAAAAAAGTCAGGATAAATACCAACCTTTTCCCCAAAAATCTCGTCATAGTACTTAAAGTATCAGTTATAAGAAAGCATGTGTAGCAGAACCTGATCTGCAAACAGGCAGCATTATGTACATAAAGACAGAATCAGATTACCAGATGAAAACAAGTGGCATGTCAATGCAAAGAAACCTAACGTTAATGCTTTGATGAACATATGAGATGTGTGTGTGCCTCGCTAAAAATCAGGTCAAGGAGAATATGGAAACGACCAGTTTCTGCGACACAGCCTACTACAGTCGAGTGTGTTGATGCGCAATTTGCCCAAAGAGTCAGTCGTCATTATGATGAATTCACTTACTTCTTGTTGTTTTTTTCAGCACTGGAGAACAACACCATGATCCTTCAGTCTGGAGCAGACGACATCGACAGAGATTTCACATGCAAGTCTGCAGAAAACGCAGAAAGCTTAAAACCGGTGCATCAAATGCTGCACGCGAGTGTGAGCGCGCACATACAGCTGAACAGCTGCCTACTTAGTTTTGGAAACATCTGTCTGTGAAAGACGGAGGATGAACTGAGCTGAGGATGAACTGAGCTGAGGATAAACGCATCTGCGTTGTCTGGTCACGAATAGCAGGGTTGCCATTGGTCGTCTCTCTCTTCCACCAATGACTCTGAGTGTAGAGAATGCAGAGTACAACACCACTTGTACACTTAAAAAGAAAGAAAGAAAGAAAGAAAGAAAAGAGAAAAATACAAGCATAAAAAGTGCACGTTGTCATCATCATCATCATCATCATCATTATTATTATTATTAGTAGTAGTAGTAGTAGTAATATTAGTGTTATGCTTTTTTTCTTGCTCTTCTTCTTCTTATTATTTTATAATATTACATTATCCATCCATCCATCCATCCATCTATTCTCTGTACCGCTGATCCTACATAGGGTCGCGGGGAGCCTGGAGCCTATCCCAGGGGACTCGGGGCACAAAGCGAAGGACACCCTGGACGGGGTGCCAACCCATCGCAGAGCACAAGCACACACACTCTCTCACACTACAGACAATTTAGAAATGCCAATCAGCCTACAAAGCAGGTCTTTTGGACTGCGGGAGGAAACCGGAGTACCCGGAGGAAACCCCCGAACCCCCGAGGCACAGGGAGAGCATGCAAATGCTGCACACCCAGGACGGAGGTGGGATTCAAGCCCCCAGCCCAGGAGGTGCGAGGCAACAGTGCTAACCACTAAGCCACCATGTCACCCCCCACCCCCACCCCCTACATTATTTATAATAATACTATTATTTATTATAGTAATATTACATATTATTTATAATATTACACATTAGTTAATACACTAAAAACCTACAGTGGAAATGACTAAATGAAATGCTGACCATCACACCCATATGGGCTTGTTAAACATCCCATTCCATTAATATGGAATCAGTTTCCCCTCTGAGAAGGCTTTCCACTAGATTTTGGAGCGTGGCTGTGGGGATTTGTGTTCATTCAGCTACAAGAGCATTAGTGATGTCAAGTTAGGAGGTCTGGGGTTCAGTCATTGTCTCAGTTCATCCCAAAGGTGTTCAGTGGGGTTGAGGTCAGGGCTCTGTGCAGGACACTCCAGTTCTTCCACTCCAACCTTAACACACCATGTCTTCATGGAGCTCGCTTCATGGAGCAAACACATACTATATGATTGTGTGCTTCTAACTTTGTGGCAACAGTTTGGGGAAGAACCACATATGAGTGTGATGGTCAGGTGTCCGTATACTTTTGGCCATATAGTGTACTTTGCGACCAATTCTGCTGAACCCAAAAACACAATGCAAAATGTGAGAAATAAGGTGAAGTGGATACTTGCAGAGAGATCTTGGTCCACTCCTCTATGCAGAACACTTTAGGATCCTTTATGGTCTTTGGTTTCTGCATGTGGACTTCGAACTCTACAATTCAGACCATTGGTTTTCAGTTGGCTCCAAATCTGAGCTGATCCAAGACTTAGTCATTGCAAAACACTGGTTTCAACATTATATTTAACAGATGTTTTGGCTCTAATTGTGCATTACGCAAGTTATTCGAATACATGTAATGTCAAATTTTTAAGCACTTTGGAATTGTGAGTCAAATGTGTTCTCAACAAAATTAACATGATGTCTGTTTATGAAATAATGCTAGGGTGCAGAATATTGCACCTTGTTATTATTAGGGGGCCAAGCACCAAAGGTGTGTATTGTTATTCTATGTTTTCTTCTTCTTCTTCTTCTTCTGGCTAGGTTGTCTAAGGGAGCCCATAGAACCATCTGGTAAAAAGTTGTGAAATTTGGCACACTGATTGGGGAGGATCTAAGGAACATTCTGATCAAATTTGGGCCAAGTGTTGCCAATGCTGTAGTGCCACCATCAGGTCAAATTTAGGCCTAATTTGGAAGTACATCTATGGTCATAACTTTTGAACCGTGTGTGCAAAAAACAAGGGAATCCAGGCATCCCTGGATTCCCTGGGTCGAGACGGGTTCAATGCAATAGATTGTGTATAATTAGATTTTCCACCATCTTGGATTTTGTCAAATACAGTTTTTTCAATACTCCTCCTAAAAATTTTGTCCAATCATCACCAAATTTGGCACACATCATCTTCAGAGTAAGCCTCACAAAAATTCTCAAAAGAATTTTGAATAGTCCAAAGGGTTTGCCCATAATGGGCCAACGAATCTGATGGCAAAGCCGCCAAACAGGAAGTGAGGCTGTATCTCAGCAACAACTTTGTGCACTGACACAAATCTTGGTAGGCAGCCTCAGGACCACGACCTGAGGCTATGCAACAAATTTCGTGATAGCGCCACCTACTGGTCAAAAGTTACAATAACAGCCATTTTTACTGATCCTCCTCCAAATGTTGTCCAATCTTCACCACATTAGGCTCACATCATCTTGACACCTGTCTAAACAATGCTGCAGCAATGCCACCCTGCTGTCCAATCTAGACCTTTCCTCCTACAATCAGAGAATTCCACCACTGTCCGTGGTCACGACGTACACATCATGAGTGAAACTACAAATCACTCTTGAATCCCTTTGCCTAAAGTTATGGCTCTGCTTTCCTTTGATTGCTTAGGCAACAATTGTAGCGTGTCAGTGAATGTGTGGCTCATCGAGTCTGGGTGCTTGGCCCCCGAAAATGCTGCTTGCAGCTTTTATTATTATTATTATTATTATTATTAATACATCTATTTTTAATAATACATATATTTATCTTTTATTATTAATAAAACATCTATGAAATATTGTTGCATAGTCTATAGAATAGATCAGAAATTTTTATTAATGTAAATACAACAGCATGCAATAATAATAATTATTCATTTCAATTTTAAACTTTTTATCAATAAGCTGTATGTGAATAGTACAATACTTAACATTACAGTTAACCAACAGGCAAATTGTAAACAATCACAGATATTTACAAAATAATGTAACCCAACCATTGAAAGCTGGAAAATTGTTTCTAAATGCACAATGACACTAAGAAATGTGTCTCATTTTAGAAGACCAAAAGCTGGAATAGGTGCCTTTTGAAAAATAAATAATTAATATTTTTAATAATATTGAATATCATTATAACAAGACAACAACTACAAAACATGGTGTTTACGCTGCTGAAAGACACCCTGGAAAGCATTAAAGTGTTATTGAAAGTTGGAGCTTTCAGATTTATCAGCAGGTACCACATATCAATCATTATACCACAACCAAGAAGGTTAGGCTCCTACAGTATGATGACAATGTAATAAATGCCAACCACCATTATATCCTGTGGTGTAAATCATGTTCAAGCTAAAAAAAAAAATAGTAGGGATAGGAAATGGACATTGATGGAGATAAGATAAGATAAGATAAGATAAGATAAGATTCCCTTGTTCTAGTCCCACTCTGTTTGCACATGGCCACCCTGACTTTATAAAACGTCATTCTTCAAGCAATATTTCTACCAGAGAGGTTGCCAAATCCAAGAATGTTGCAATTACTTTGTTACTTCCAATACACTAACATCACCTCACAGTTTGTAACAGGAAATCACATGCATACAGATCAGAATATGTATCTACAATACCTTACATAATCCTCATACTAATACAGAACATGGCAATGAACATAACTTGTATGGAGTTTGTGCTTAGTTGCTAACTGGGACAGGCCCTTTCTGTGGCTCTTCATCATGAAGTAGATCTGTGGGGCCCCTTTTTGTTTCCAGCCACCACGTTGTCATGTCTCCTTTGCCCTGTAAAACAAAGAAGAGCAGGCAAACAGTAAACCTCAGCTGATACTGCAGTGTATAGAAGAATGATGGTGGGAAGGGAGGCAGGTGTACTGGTTAGTGAATAATAAAAGTGGTTGTAGAAGCCAGCTGAAGTCAGGATCTAATTGCTTAGCTAGGGCTAGGGCCTTCAGATCTTTTGCTGCATTTGACTTACCTCAGAAGTGGGAATTCAGAGCTTGAAGTTATGTTATTTTCAACCTTGGTGCATTCAAGCTACAAAGTGGGGGAAAAACATGGATGCCTCCATGTTTGTCTTTTGATAGAAACAAGCAAGCCTGCTAGCTGTGATGAATGATGTATAATTTCTTCCTCAAAACAGTGATCTGTATAGTCAGTGCTATAGATTTAACAAGCGAATATGTCTGTATGTTGATTGATCTAAAGTAAATACTTGTATACATAGCATAACTCGTTTAAAGGTAAGAAGTGCCACATTGTTTACTGCTGATGCTGTGAGCAGCCATGTTGATTTGACTTCACTTGCTGAACTCAGACTTGAGGAGACCATCCTGTGTACCTGAGTAGGAATTTCAAGTTGAGGGGGCATTTTCTTTGTTTTTTTTCCTAGTCAGAAGTTGGAAATTACAGTTATGACCTAGTCGAATACAGTACTACTTTTAGGGCAGATTTTATTTTTTTAAATGAATTCTCAATCCATGCAAATCAGTTACAACTATCTATGTAGTTTCTAACATTTTTATTTGGACCTCAGTGATTTTTTGTATTTGTAGTTTTGCTGACAAAGAACAAACAAGAGCTAAACAAGTGCATCATTTTTATGCTAATTTAATTTTTTTTCTACCAAAAGAATACTAAATCAAACACTAAATACTACAGAAATTGTTTTCAAATATCCCTCCTATCAAACCCATAAAACGAGTGAAAGCTGTTACTTTTACATTACCTTCACATTCAGAGTGCCACGGCAGACCAGCACATATCCTCCTATAGTGTGCAGCAGATCAGCTGTAGATTCACTACACTGAATCTTTAAAGCTGCAAGATGTAAAAAGATGAAAAAAGAAATGAAAATTACATGTAACTGTGCACCTGTACATTTTTATTCAACTGTAAGTAACATGCATGACAACCTGTTAGAAATGTCCTTTTTTCTTTCTTAAATTACAATTACTATTACAACATTTGTATCATATGGATCACTGCTGAGTGCTAGCAGTTCTTCCTACAACTGTTTTGCACATCTTTCTGGTCCATAGATGGAAACTTATTTGTGCAACACTTTGTCTGTTCCTATATCTGCTGAATGTAAAAGTAAATTTATGTTGTCCCCATTAAGAGTGCATAATAGTCATTAAAACACACATTAAATAGAATCAGTGGTTGTCATGTATTTTGAACATTAACCCTTGTTTCAGTTACCTTCACTGGTGGACTCCATGCGGGATGCTGTGTTCACAGTGTCTCCAAATAAACAGTAGCGTGGCATTTTGGTACCAACCACTCCAGCCACTACAGGCCCTGTAAAAGCCAGATCAAACCATGCAGTACACACACTCACCAGCCACTTTAATAGGAACAGCTGTGCACCTGTCTTTCATGCAATTATCCAATCACCTAATCATTTGTTAGCAGCGCAATGCATAAAGTCATGCAGGTCAAGAGCTTCAGCTAATGTTCACAACAAACATCAGAATGGGGGAAAAAAGGGATCTCAGTGACTTGGCAGACCAGATGGGCTGGTTTGAAGGAAGGCTACTGTAACTCAAATAACCACTCTTTACAACCGTGGTGAGCAGAAAAGTATCTCAGAACAGATAACACATCAAAGCTTCAGGTTGATAGGCCACAACAGCAGAAGACACCATCAGGTTCCACTCCTATCAGGATAAGACCAGGAATCTGAGGGCACAGTGGACACAGGCTCATCTAAACTGGACAGATGAACGTTGGAAAAACATCATCTGGTCTGTGTAAACTCTAGACACCTTGCTTTGCATCAAAGTCCCAGGAGATTAGCACTTTCTGATGTCAATATTAACTGAAGTTGTTGACCTCTGTCTGCATGATTTTCTGCATTGTCCTATTGATACATGGTTGGCTGACTGCACAGTGGCATCAAGGCAAATATTTTCTCTGAATTGCAAATGAGAAGTAATTTTCCAAGACCAGTTTGACTTCTTTGAAAGGAACAGTATAGGAACAGACTGCAAAACAGAAACCATTTTAATAGCACAAGAAGAATTGATGATAGCCCTCCCAAAGCCAAGTCAACTTGGTCAGGTAAAGAAAATAAAGCATGTGAATGCTAATTTACTGTTCTAAAGGAAACCGGACCTAGCTCAGTCAAGTGACAATAAGGATGTGGCACACAGTATAATCATGCCTGTAGCTGTTTATCAGGATATGTTACAAGTACTGTTTGCATGTTGTTATATAGTCATAAACCTGTGAGTCACTGTAGTTTCAGCGAATGATTCTACAAGCCACTATGATGTTTGTATACTAGTCTTTCTTACAGGGAATTCAAGGAGTTATTATTACTGTAAAAACATGCTGACCTGAGTGTATGCCAGCTCGTATCTTCAGCTGGGTAGTAGGCTTGTGTGGGATTTTAAACGCATTGCAAACGCTGATCAAATCCAGGGCCATGCTGGCAATTTCACCTGCATGATTGATGCCATTCTCATTTGGTACACCAGATACTACCATATCTAAAAGGTTAAAAAAAAACTGTGTTAGTTAGGAATGGTACCTGAATATAATCTACCTACGATAATATGAAATCTCATATGGGTAGAGATGAAAACAGCAAAAAATTCTTGTCGCCAGACTCACAAGCATCTCCAATAGTTTCCACTTTGTACACGTCATAGTTGTCAATGATGTCGTCAAAAGTGGTGTAAAGTTTATTGAGGAAATCTACTACCTGGTGGGGGGTGCTGGAGCCAGAGAGCTGAGTAAAACCCACTATGTCACTGCCCAAAAGAAGAAAGAAACTCATAGATAAGTAATTGTGTGTAAACTTAGCTATCACTTGTGAATGGACCTTCATTTAACAGTACAAACTGATCGCTCATTATTATGACACTTGCCTGAAATATACAGTAGCACTAGCGTAGCTTTGTGCCTCCGCTGTGCGTCCTTGTCTAAGATCATCAGCCACTGGTTTAGGTAGCATACCTATCACATAATGAAACCACACAGAGGTCACAACTCAAAATTACAATTAAATCTTCTTCCGCAGAAGATCTTGTTGTATGTAACCTAAAGAATATATATATTTTTATTTATTTAACTGTGCTGCTGCCTGAGCTTTACTAAGCAATTTCCTACAATGGTTCTCCTGACTAACAATATTACACTCCCAATGTTTAACTTGCAGTAACAATAGAAGCCTTTATCTTTCCACTAGATGGCAGCTGTAGAACAAACTTTTGTTAGACATATGAACAGTCAATTTAGGAGCTTCATGCCAGTTTTAATTTGATATGTGAAGGAAGACTAATGAGAAAGCACTCTGGATGTACTATAAAGCAGCCGGTCTGTCTTCTGTTTCTCCTGGAGAAGATCTTGGGTTCTCTCAGCAACTATAGCCTCCAAATGCTTACTGTATTTTTCCATCTAGAAGCACAATAAAAACATTGATCTAACTTATTTACATTGTCATAGATGAACACAAATGAAATGTTTATCTGATAGGTTGTGTAAGGGTTGATTCATTCTTTGCAATATTGGACAATATTAAATAAGATGTTGCTAATTGTGTTAGATTACAGACTCTTACCAGGTTCATCATCATATCAACAGGACTGACTTTGTGTGGGTTCATTTTATCCAGCATCTTTTTCACCTGCTCAAATGTTGGCCTGGTGGTGACACTGTGGGACCAGCACTTCTTAATCAACTATAATTATGATAATGCACAGGCATTAAGTGAGATTTTCTCCACCACTATCTTTTAACAATATCAAAGAAAGCATAGAGCAAATTCTTTACATGTGCCAAAGCAAATGTGTTCACACTTATATAATAGATGGGAGTTTGAATTCTGGAAAATGCAACACTCATGCTGGTTGTTGGTTATTTTTTTATGCCTCAAATGTAAATGTATGCATAAACACCTGATGATAGGATCAACATTTTCTTCATGTCATCAACCACAGATTGTTTTATCTTGCAGTAACTGAATAATCAGGAACAAACCTCACAGTACTCCACTTGATTAGGGCAGTCGCTGTCTGATTTCCCAGCTTTCAGTTCAGGAAGAGGTGGACGCCACATAATATCAAGCTTCACAGGTTCAGTTTGTGCCTGCTGCAATTTCAGGGGAAAAACACAATTACCATCCATAGCCTAATACCTGTCTAATATTGATTCCTCCACTCCTCAATACTTACTGAGATAAGGTCACTGCGTGTGGCTATCTCCACCAAGATAATGGAATAGCTAGAGGTATAAGAAAAGAAAATATTGATTTCACACCATTAACAGCATTTTACCCTTTATCTTAGGAGACTCCAGGATGTATATACAGGATGCTGTGCGTCTTTAGATGTGTGTTTTAGTGATAACAGTGTTTATTGTACTGTAAAACCCAAGACTGAGTCTCCTGGACTGAGTTATGGTTTGGTAATTTACCTGTTAAAGTAAATTTGCAACAAAAATGAGCCAGAAGTGCAACCATGGCACCTTCTTCTTCTTCTTCTTTTTTTTTAATCTATTCTTTTCCATAAGTTCATCTATTAAATACACTAGATGTAAAATCTGGTAAGTATTTTTAAAAAAGTTCAAAAAGTGATTGGTTGACTAATATTGACTGAAGTCTTTAAAGTGTTTACAATGCAATATATAATAGTTTGGATTTAGATAGTGACACAATATTTGTTATTTTACATATTATATGTAGAGACATATTAGCAGAGGTTTACTACATATGGCTGTAAGTTGACTTGACTGCTTTTGGTAGTATAGATGGTGTGACTGCTAAGAGCAGAAATGAAATGTATTTAGAAGTGAACAGAAGCATCTGATATGGTTTAATTAAAGGACTGTGAATATAGAATACTAGCCAAAATTGTGTTTTTCAAGCCTAATGGCTAGAGAGTCGGACTTGCAACCCGAAGGTTGTGGGTTCGAGTCTCAGGTCCAGCAGGGATTGTAGGTGGGGGGAGTGAATGACCAGCGCTCTCCCCACCCTCAGTACCACGACTGAGGTGAGACCCTTGAGCAAGGCACCGAACCCCCAACTGCCCCCCGGGCGCCGCAGCAAAAAAGGCTGCCCACTGCTCCGGGTGTGTGTGTTCACAGTGTGTGTGTGCACTTGGATGGGTTAAATGCAGAGCACAAATTCTGAGTATGGGTCACCATACTTGGCCACACATCACTTCACTTCACTTAATGACCAGAATCCCCTGGTTATTTAGGGAAACACTACTTTCATCCAAGTACAAAGCATGATGATATTTGGTTCATTTAATTTTGAGTAACTGCTTTATCCTGGTCAGGGTCAAGGTGAATTCGGAACATGAGGCAGAATACACCCTGGATACAACACACACACACACAGGGGCAATTTAGAGCTGCCAGAATACTTTTTGGGAAGTTGGAAGAAACTGGATAACCTGAAGAAAAACCAACGCAGACATTAGGAAAACATGAGAAACACCACAAAGACAGTAATCCAAGCTCAAGCTACAACAACGCCTAGCCTGCCACAGTGCTCCCTGTTTAATTTCAGATCATGTATCATCAATTTGGCCATGACCCACGTTTTCATAAATACCTGTCTATAATCCCTTTGGCTAACCTAATATGGATGCAAATCCATAATACATTCGGGCGGTCTGTCCTTACCCCTGTATTGAACAAACTGCTCGGTTACTTACAGGCTCTAGTGTATATAGCATTAATACATATAACCTGTATTGATTGATATAGTGAAAACTGATCAATCTTTTTATGCCAAATGTAATCAGTAAAGGGATGTTGTCACATTTCTGAGTCCGCATGCAGTTTTCACAATATAATTCTCACCTGTACACATCAGCTGCAGCAGTGTTGGTGTTAGTGTTACCCAACAAAACCTCAGGCGGAGAGTAAATGCGGCAGAGGTCTCCACAGTGGAAGGTGCTGCTTAGTACTTCTGAGTCCTCTTTTCTATAGGCCATCAAACCATAGTCTGTGTAGACATGGAGGAATTTGGTATTTATCAGGATTTGTAAGACATATTTCTTACAGAACATAAAAACCATTGAGTGAAAACACTACAGAAAAGGAAAGTGTTTTTTACAGGTGGCTTTTTTTTTTTTAACCTGATATTTTGCAGACCCAGCGATCGTCAACAACACAGTTGCGAGAATGAAGTCGTCCATGGAACATTTTGTGTTGGTGGAGATACGCCATCCCACGGGCGATATCAGTGGCAAATGATAAGCTGAGGAAAAACAGAGGCCAAGAAACAGATGAAAAGCACATTCTGCTTCTATTAGTAGCTCATTTGAGGGAAAAAAAACAATGAAAGATTTACCGAAAGCCCCAGTTGATAGGAATATCTTCATTCAAAAGAACATCAGCCAGGCTTCCTTTAGGACAATATTCTGTAATGATGCAAATGTATGGGACTTCGATGGAGCCTCCAATAAACTTAGCCAGATTTGGATGATCTAGTTCCCTAATTGAGAACAACCATTTTGTGAAAATAGACTTGTAGGAATCAAATGGAGCCATGAATGCAATGTGATATGAAAGAAATATTTCATTTCTAAATCACAAACGTACATATCCCACATATTTTGTTACATATGTATACTGAGTTATAATAGGGATTTGGAAATCCCATGTCTTGCAATGCTTCTTATACTTCCTGACGTATTCACTGCCACACAAGCCTACTTGGAAAATCATAAAGTAGGAATAGTAAGGATTATTAAGCACTAAGGACTACTGACCTTACTTCTTTCACTTCTTTCCGGATTGTTTTGGAGAGCGTGAAGTGCTTCTTCTGGATGTGTTTCACAGCCACAGTCCTTCCATCACTAACAAGAACGACACGTAGATTAGATTCCACCTTGTGTGAGACCACATTAAAATACAGTAACTTGCTACTACTCACTAGATGCCTGGCTGAATGAAGCCTGGCTTGAAGCTGGTGTTCACCACTGTGCACACTGTGACATCTGTGGCCCGGCTGATGCTGGAGTTGCTCTTCACTGGCTGTAGACTTGTTGTGCTACAGAAGCCCATGTAGCATGCTTTGCCTGTGAGCACCACAAAGCTGTCACCACCTTGAGAAACCTTTATTGCACAGCCAAAACAGTCTGATAAACACACACTCCCTACCAAACCTTTTCAATTATACTGTGCATCCATCCACTAATTAAAAGACAGACCATAAAATCTCTGTTCATCAGACTGATTCGACTGCACAATAAAAGTACCTGGTGAAGTTTACTTATTTATGATGGTCCTGGAAGATCTTACCAAACATTATATTATTGTAATTGATTATCCAACTCTCATCCCAAAACATCTTCTGCTTCTGATATTGCAGCCACTATGGAGAGGTTATAGTGTAATGATTAAAACACAGAATTTCTTTAGAAAGAAGTACGATTTTTAATATATAGCATTTTACTGCTAATAATATTCTAATGCTCATTTACTGGCTATTCCATAAGATGCTTTTTTCAAATAATAAATCTCTTTAATGAGGAAAGCTAACTTGCTTTTGTAATTTATTTAGTGATTGTAATAGCAGTATGTTGACAGTAGCATAATATGAGGTTCCTCACCACTACAGTTAAGATGAAGCCAGTACAGATCAGGGCAACTGGCAGTCCAATGGCAACCTTGATGGACGTGGCCATAGGACAGACACCACAGTCTGCAGGACAGTTGAGACAGCTCTCGTCTAACTCACAGATGTCATCTCCACAGACTGACCCACAGAGATAGACAAAGAGAGCAACAGAGATTCACAATATTACAATTACTGAGATGCAATTTTATTTTTATTGTAAATAGAACACTGTAAAGGACCTAATGTAAAGACTACCAACCTTGGGCACTAACGACAAGGACCTTGGCCTCCAGTGCAGCATGCATCTGTCCTACCTTGATATGGGCAATGACTGATGTGACTCCCAAGTGCACAAGCACCACCTGTGCAATGAGAATCACAACTGATGCACTATCATGCAGGCTTGGTTATTATCAAAATGGAATGATGTTATCACATGTGGACAAAGAGTAACATGAATGATCACAAACATGAAGAGTAACATGAATGAGCACAAACATAGAGGTTTTTGGGTCACCTTTGAGGTCCAGAGAAGCTGAGTCATCTTGCCTGCTTTAGAAACAGTATGAGTGACAATCTCGCCATCATCTGGGATCCAAGGACCACAAATGCCTCTCTGTGATAATATACAGCAATTTATGTTGTCTTTAATATTAGGGTAATTGAGTGATTAAAGTTAATCCAGTCCCTCTACAATCTTGGTGCAATCTTGGTGTTTTGGGGTTAGTCATATCATACAGTGTTCTACCAGTGTCTGATCTTGTGCATAGTGCTGAGCAAACAAACTATGCAAACTATTTTACCATAGTCAATGTATAACTACAAGCTTAAGGTGTTTTCAACTGGCTATCAAGTTAAAGAATTCAAGAAAAAAAGAGAAGGGCAGAAAGAGTAGGTCGTTCTCTAATAATACTCGTATTATACAAAATTAGTTGCATCTTTTGGTCAAAAGTAACTTCTTAAATAATTAGACTTGCTTTAGATTGATTATAGCAACCTAGTACATATATTTTAAGCAGCACATTGCTTATTGCTTTCTCAGCAGATGAACTGTTTATATTTTACAGTGGGTGCAGTGCTTAAGAGTAGCACATAATGATTGACTGACCATAAGAGCAAGGGGACAAGAGTGGATGTTGGCATGATACACGCAGCAGTTTTGCTCATTGGCGTTGTTCCAGTTAGAGGGACATTCATGTTCGTAGCAAAATCTTTTAGCCTCTGAAGCATTACTGTAAGAGAAATGCAAGAAATATCTGGCATTAGGCTGGGACCCGTGGTTAGACGTTAGTTATTAAAATGCTCTTGAGGACTTTTTGAATTGTGTTTCCTTGATTCAAGTGTCCAATCAAAACTGTCAAGAGGGGAGCAGCGCTCAAAAGGGCATGATTTGAAGTTATTCTGAAGACCTTGTATTTTATATACAGTATCTGACTAGAGGTGCAGGGAATAGGAAATTGGAGTGGGAGTTGCCATATTTTTCATTTTTTAAAAAAGTTTTAAAACAAAGACATTACTGCAAAAAAGGGTAAGCCTTTTTATTAATGTTTCCTTAACTGACATTATATAATGCATTAGTTAATATGAACAAACTATTAACTTCAGCACTAATACACAAAAAGTAACATTACCAAAGTAACGAACACAATGATACTTGGATAGTATCATGTGGAAACATGTGGAAAAGGGTTTTCTGGTCTGTTCAGACCAAAATTTAACTTTTTGATCTTGCCACTAAGGCAAAAACCCAACCCTGCTTATCTGACCAGAACACCATCCCGACAATGAAGCATGGTGGTGGCAGCATAAGTTTTCATCACCAGGGATTGGAAACTGAGTTGAGGATAGGATGGATGGAGCCAAATACAAAGCAATATGACACATGGTGAATAGATGTCCTTAAACATTTTAAAATAAAACTGTTTCAAATTCAGAAACTCTGGATGTGATCCTAAAAAATATCACTAGTGGACACCGTGACCCTCAAATTACAAAATGCAGTGCTCAATTTCAAAATCTTAGTTTCAATCCAATTATTATTGTTATTAAAAGTGTGTTTTGCTAGCCACAAATGTCTGTCATTAGGTTATTGCATTCTGTGATTTGAGAGATAGATGCTCTCTATTGAGGGCTGATTTATCATGGCCCCAGCTGAAACAGACTTGCAGCGCCTCTGTTTCTAAAGGTAAGTATGTCAGTGTGTTATTGGTTAATTATTGACTTAGAAAACTGAGCAGTGGTTGCATAGGAGTGCACTGGCACACATAGTCTGTTAGTCATGCATTATGAGAATAGCTAATAGCTAATCAGTTGTAAGTTGTTAAGAGCTTACAGTAAAGATATAATTGTGCACCATTTGTAGGGTATACTGTGTATGTTTTCATGAACTGAAATGCATACTGCATAAATGAGCAGGTGTACAGGTGTTCCTATTAAAGTGAATGGTGAGTGTGTATTAATATGGGACGGATAGATGGATGAAGATTACTCACCTAAAGTGTAGGATCCGGTTTTTGACAGCATATTCATAAAAGGAATCTGAGGCTGTGACAGAATAGGTGACATTAAACTCTTCCCCGTCGGTGACTTTCTCTGGAGGACGCTGCACCCAGGCCATCTCTAACCCTGTGAAAGGAGTTAATGACATTTTCTGTCTTTTCCTCTTAATGTTCATGTTATATTTTCACCTTCATGACACTTCTAAGATATAAAATCCTCTCAAAGTAAACATAAGGGCACAATTTTGTGCAATATTAACTCCTGAAAAATGTCTGCTGGCTTTTGACTGTTATATTTATTGTGAAAACTATTTGTGATCTATTTGGTTAAGGAACATGTGGCAGGAATTTTCTTTGATAATGGAAATTCAGAAACAAAATTCTTGCTGTATCTGTAAAGGAGATACAAAAACCTCAAGCAGATGAACTGAGATAAGGAAGTTTGATGTTGGGTACTCCCGATAAAAGACAAAACATCAAATTTTTTAACATCAAATTTCTGTCTGGCAGTCAAATTTTAATTACCTTGCATTTTGATCAGCAGTTTTTACTTTGCCAAATACAATATTATCAATTAATTTGTGTTACTTTACTCCTCCTCTGATACCTGATAATGTTCTCTACACTAAAATAGGTTAGCCATTTTCCTGCAGTTACAGTCAGCTTTCTCTGCATGGATGAAGTGCATATGCATTCACTCAGGCATTTCTATCTGGCATAGTTATAGCATAATCCAGAGAAACAAACGATAATAGTTTCCACATAGTTCAGAGTAGTACTGAGTTAATACAAAATTAATATAGTGAATTTATCTGAAAAGATTATACTTACCACCACAGCTGATCATGTTGTAATCATTTGGATCGGCTATTGGCCAGCAGTCATATTCAGTATTATCCAAGTCATGCCAACATTCAACTACCATAACCTGGAGAGAAACCTAATGAAATCATAACTCTTGTTATGCAAACAAGCAACTTTTTTTTCAGAGAGTGAAAGAGAGCATGGGCTCGCGCTTAGCCACTTCCTGCAGGCCAGTTAACTGTTGTTGTTTTTTTTTAATCTGCAATACCACATAAAGTATATATTTACATTTTCACAACATTAAACTTACAAACAGTATCACGACTACGAAAGAAAAGAAAATATGCATCAAACGTCCTTCGTACTGACTCTTTGCATGCAAAACCTTATGGCTCTGTCACTGGCAGCATACTGGACACAAAGACGCATTCACTAAGGTACCCTTCATGCTCACCACAAGTGTTCCTGACACAGGAACAAAAGCAAAAGTAAAGGCAATTTAATCAAATATGCCGTACTGTACTTTGCTCAGTAACTCAGAAAATCAACCAGCGTTTATAGGTAAGATGATATCTTAAAAATACATCCTCTGATATTATCTAAAATAGATTGTGTCTAAAATAACTCCTATTCAGATATTTTAACCCGACTTAACCACTCAAAACCAGAAAGGTTCCGAGACAACGCTTACCAGGAGGAAAAAGAAAGCCAGGATGTAGTACAGAGCCATGGGAAACTGTTCATCCCTGTGGGGTCTTGGTGAAGACTGACTTGGTAAACAGCTGCTGACTGCTCTCCACTTTTTTTGTTCCTTGATAGCCCTCTAATTATTCAATCAGGCAAAGAGCCCACACTAATCCACAGTCACCTCCACTCTCCCAAGGAGAGGCAACTGACCTTCAGCCTGCTCTAGCACTAACATTCAACTAATACAAGGCCATATATTTAAAGAAATATTTTAATATAATATTTTAATTATATTTAAAATTAGGGTAGCAAGTGTGCAAGTATGGTCCCAAAAATTCCAATTTCAGAAACTGAATAGCAAAACATTTACCCCAATTTCCCAACATTAACTACCTGTAAAATCTTCGGACTGTGCTCAGATCTTTGCTGGTTTTGAGCGACACTGTGCCGGCACATCTGGTAGCATCTCAGAGCTCCATGGCCCCCGAGTCGATCCAGTGCTTGGGTCAGTGTGAGGAGTTCTGCATGTTCTCCCTGTGGGTTTCCTCCGGGTTTCCTGCCACCCCCTAAAACATGCCAGTAGGTGGACTGACTACTCTAAATGGCCCATAGGAGTGACATATGAGCATGTGTCTCTAGCAGTACGTTTTCTGAGAAGCTATAGTTTTGGAACTAGTTGTTCATAGTACTGCAACAACAGAAATCTTTTCACTTAAGTTCATGGGTATTTTATCAGCCATTTGCAATGATAGTTGTTGACCAACAATTATATTACATTATTGTAAGCCAAAAAAGTATTCAAAATGTAACCAGGGTTTTGGTAATGTGTTTCAAACACCCTTAAGTATGTAATTAGCAGTCATTCCAAGTAGACTACACACACCAGTGATGTGAGTACATGAATTTTACTCCTTGGAGAGCTCCTTGACACAAGCCATATGGCTTTTTTGTTAAAAAATAAATAAATAAATAAAAATTTGTAAAAGTTAGTGAGAATTAAGTTATATTCATGGTCACAATTGTGACTGGTCGGAAACTCCGAGTCAAAAATTGCATCAGTTGATGACCAAACTGTAACTTACATTTCCAACAAAGAATAATGAAGCAAAGATAATAAAAACACAGAATTTATTTGCACCTTGTTAAACTTTTGTTACATCATTTAGTGTAATAATGTATTAAAATGTAGTGCAATATGAACCTTGAGGTAGGGAAATAACTCAAGATAACTTGGAGAGACTCTTTGCCACATGCCAGAAGACAGTGGTTCAATGTCACAACCAATGACAACCCTGTGGATCATCCAAGAGAGAGCAGAAGAAAATGGGCCACCGCCACTTCTTTGACTATAATATGTCTTTGTACACTATATTGACAAAAGTATGTGGACACCTGACCATCACACCAATATATGATGGTTGAACATCCCATTCCAGTAGTTGCTGCCTACTTTGCTGTTATAATAAGCTCCACTCTTCTGCGAAGGCTTTCCACTAGAATTTGGAGCGTGGCTGTGGGATTTGTGTTCATTCAGCTACAAGAGCATTAAGTGAAGTCAGATACTGATATCAGGCAAAAATGTCTGGCATGCAGTTGCGTTCCAGTTCATCCCAAAGGTGATCAGTGGGGTTGAGGTCAGGGCTCTTTGCAGGCCGCTCGAGTTCTTCTACTCCAACCTTCACACACCATGTCTTCATGGAGCTCTCTTTGTGCACAGGGGCATCGTCTGCACATGCATTGACTCCTCTATTAGACGAGTGGCCAGATCCACCCTCATATTCTATGTCTGAAGCATCAGTCTCTCTCAGTCACTATCATTTGCATCCTTTTTAGGCTTAGGAATGATTGCAGTGGTGCATATGTACTCTATTTGGTCATCTTGGTTCAAAGTCGAACTATGTGAGAGAAAACAAATATTAGAAGAAAGTTTATCAACAGCCGATTATGTATTAATAGTCATGTTTTTACAGTGAGTCATGGTTCTATCGCAACATTCACATCTCCTGTTAGTTTGATATACAGTGGAATTAATGTGGAATTAAAATCTTATCAAACTATCAATAATATACCCTTAAAGATTATTTGTTTTAAATTTGGTATGTGTATTATAACACATTTACTTCCTTTTATAGAGCTCAGATGCAGACATGTTTTTGTATTAAATTCAGTACGTGTATGTGTATTATAACACACTTACTTCCTTTTATAGAGCTCAGATGCAGACATGTTTTTGTATTAAATTCAGTACGTGTATGTGTATTATAACACACTTACTTCCTTTTATAGAGCTCAGATGCAGACATGTTTTTGTATTAAATTCAATACGTGTATGTGTATTATAACACATTTACTTCCTTTAATAGAGCTCAGATGCAGACATGTTTTTGTATTAAATTCAGTACGTGTATGTGTATTATAACACACTTACTTCCTTTTATAGAGCTCAGATGCAGACATGTTTTTCAGGTGCATGCTTGAAGTAAATGGCCCTGTTCATGTGATCAATTACATCACTCACTTATATTGTTCATAGGAAATCAAACCTAATTTAAAGTTTACCTTTCAATAAAAAATGCATCAACAATTGTTTTAGTCATAGTTGTGACCGGTGGGAATAAATGGGTTAACTGGTTAAACATCTTAACCACAGAAAAGGAGCAATCTCTAAAGTGTTACATAGAGGGTAAACATTGTTTACCTCAATAAGTCTTAATACAAAAACTAGGATGCTACACTTAACTTCCAAACAATGTTACATTTAGCCTCTACCTCCTACTGACCAAAGTTTATGACCAAAGAGTTTTAAGAAGTCTTAAAATGGGACATGAACCAAAAATAAATGTCAGAGTCAGGTTAAAGGTGTGGATCCATGTGCTGTAGTTTATTTACAGTGTCCAGGTAAGAGTCCAACAGTGGGACAGTTGTGTGAACCTTTGGGAATTGAAGATGATTAAAAAAAAAAAATTCTTCCCATGGATGTCTTAAGGGTATAATTGGCAACAACAGCTTTGCAACAAACTGCAAATATTGTTAATTTGTAATGTCTGAGTACTTTCCCCCCTATTAATTTCATTTTTTTAAACATACTATATATTTGTTTATGTTTATGAATACATACCTTTTTTGTTCATATTCATAAATTTATACATTTGAAGTGAATACATGCACTGCAAGTATTTTAAATACATTAAGTACATTCTGATAAACAACAGAAAAGAGTAAATAGTTGTGCAAACCCTGGATGAGGTATGCTGGCCTGCCCTTGATCTCCAGGGGAGGCTGTGGTTCAGTTCCAAGTGTCAGTTCCAGCAGTTAATATGAACTTGGCAAGAGAAACATCAAAGTTCTTTATATGATGCTGGTGGTGCTATCTGATGCAGAGGTTTTCGGTTTCGAAATCTTCAAGTGGCCAACAAATCTGGGATGTAGCTTTTTTGCTGGGAGCTGTGGTCAGATGTCTTAAGTGGACAGCCAGGCCTACTGGCCAATAGATCGCACATTGCAGGCGAACATGGGCTGCTTCACAGGTGAGTATGCTTTTCAACATTCAAGGGGTGGCTGGAGTCCATGAGGAAGCTATGCACATGCAGTACCTGAAATTACTCCACTGTCTCTGATTTGTGCTGCCATAGGCTCTAAGAAACCTGACAATCTCTCGGTTGAAGCACTGGCCTGGGGGTGGTACTCTGACAAAAGACTAACATTGATTGTAAGCAACCTTAAAAAGAACTTCTGCTATTTTCTTTGCAGCGAGGAGTTTAACTATTGGGACTAGCTGGGAGGTTTTGAGGATCAGCCATTTCTGACTTGTTTTGGGATTGTGGTAAACCTTTTGGATTAGGCCAAATCAGTGATAAAATCAACTATGAGACCAGGAAGAGCAAGGAATGGGCATCGACTTGAACAGGCCAGTGGGAAGGTGTCTATTGGTATGGGACTGGGCACATTATGTATAAATTTGTGTAGCCCCCTGTAGTTCTGTGTTTGTCTTATGTAGCACCTTGGTCCTGGAGAAACGTTGTTTCATTTCACTATGTATGTGGCTGTATATGGTTGAAATGACAATAAGCTCCACTTGACTTGACATTAGTGACAGGCCCTAAATTTGTTTAGTGAGGGCCACTGAAGATTGGTATCAGTGTTGTTGTTTTTTTTGTTTTCGTCCATGGTCAACAGTCCATAAGTCTGATAATATGGCATGGATGGGATGTGGTGCTTGAGGGCCAAGTTCTCTAATGCATCAAACTCTACTACAAATGGGTGAGCCTGGGTGTTGCTGGAGGGTGAAATGCTTCTTAAGTCTTGAAGGCATGGTCTTTCCATCTCTATGTCTTCACTTTCCTTTTAGTAGGGAGGTGAGTGGGATTGCCCTTGAGTTAAAACCTTAGATATATCTTCTGCAAAAATGTGCAATTCCAAGAAATATTTGAAGCTCCTTCATGGAATGGGGCTGTGACCACTGGTGTCTTGAGTCTTTGTGTCATGAATCTTGAGACTAGCTGGAGCATGAGCCAGGTGAGGCCTAACACAATGGAAGGAGCTAGCAATGATGAAGGGGGTAGATTCACTGTGCATGTTGAGTGAAATAGCGATCTCTTGCACCAGTGTCCAGGGGGCTGCCATCTACTGCCTGGATGCTTAGTGCGGTTGCACAGGGAACACAGGGGACGTTCGGTGATTGGGACACTTCCTCATCCAAGCAAAAGATCAGTCAGCGCTGGAAAACACCTTTCCTCTGAGCAACATTTTAGACAAGCTAGAACTGCATACTTTGTTTTCTCAAAACAGGTTCTTATCTGTAGTCTCATCTGTGAGGAAGATCAAGTGTAAGAGGCATTCAGCTCTGCTCTTTGGTTTGTGGAAAGTAAGGGCATGTTCAGCCGTGACAACAGCTGCTCCACTGCTGCATTTCCCAAAGTGGAATGGTACAAAAAAAATCATGAAACATCAGCTTAAATTGTTGGTAAGGGTCCACAAGGCAAGTTTCACTCTGAAAAACAGCAATCGCCTTCTGGTTCAGTGTCCCAGGTGTACAAAGAGGGTGAACCAGTGAATAATATAGCTCACTATTTTAATCATCTCTTACTTTTACAGGACATCTGTTGTGTCGGAGTTGTAGTTTCTGTTGTTATCAGGAAGTAGTGGTGGCCTGTGACCTTAGCAAAATTGGATCAACCTCTCCATTGCTGAGTAGACTTGTTGATGTTGTGTGTGAGTTTCCCAGGAACATGCCTTGGGCAGTGAAAACAGATCTCAAAACCTCTAGCTCCATAGGATCCCATAGTGTCAGATTCAGGTATAATTTGAGGATTTATGTCCTGGAGTTTATTTGCAGTATACAGCTTGAGAAACATTTAAATTATGCAAAGTTTGTTATCCAAAAACAGTTAGGAGTCAAAGCACAGAAGACTAATTGACCAAGGTACAGGGGCAGTCCAGAACACAGTAATCAAACATGTCACAAAGGCAAAATGTCAGGTACATGAAAATATCAGGCAGAATAACAAGGCTCAGAACTTACACAGATGGTTGGCAAGACTTCACAAGGATGTGATAAAGGGCAGACTTTAAGGGTGCTTCTCATTACTTTAATTATGCCTCCTTGATTTATTTTCTTGTTTCTATTCCATGCCCCTCCCTCCAAGGAACTGAGATGAGGGTGCATGGAAACAAGAACAGAAAGAATCAAGCACAAACATATTAATTGTAGGTACTTCGCATTTTTAAATTGTTTCATTTCCTTGCTTCCCTTCCTGGACTCTTAGCTCCTTCCTAAGAGGCAAGGAGGGAAAAAAAGGTTCCAGGAAAAAAAAATTGGAGGAATCAAGGACAAACTTATTTACCAAACCAGTCATCCTTAACACTGCAAAACATGACAAGTGAAAATATCTTGAATATAGTATAGTATAGTAATATAGTATTTCTTATTATAAGATTACAACACACCAAATTTGTGATTATTAAACCTATTTCTAGCCTTTTTTTTTTACAAATTAATTATAAACTTAAAATAGTCCTGTTGTGTTGCCAATTTTTTGCTAATTTTAAGGATTTATTCTGGAAAGAAGGAAAATTATCTGCCAGTAGAATAAGAAAATCTAAAGTTTGAAATTAATAATAATAATAATAATAATAATAATAATAATAATAATAATGAACATTTAAAAAATAAAAAAAAGAAAGAAAGAAATGTCTAGAAATAGGTGTAATAGACTTATATTAGATATTTTACTTGCTAATATGTAAATGTGATCTGAATTCACTTAATGATGACATGTTGCCCAACTGTATTAACTGTATAACAGATCTGCCTATACAGTGATTAAGCCTACACAATATATTAACCTTAAAAATGTATGTATATATCAAAATGTTTTAGCATAAACAAGATTCTACTCATCTGACTTCTCATATATATATATATATATATATATATATATATATATATATATATATATATATATATATATATATATATATATATATATATAAAGCAAGCAAAATGGGTAATTTCAAGAAAATGCCTAGGCAATTCTAGGTGAAATTCCCCCTGCTTGTGCTTTTCGTACCTTTTTCTCAGCTGTTCAGATAAGCTCTGCTCTTCCGCCCTAACTGACACTCTATCTGTATACATCACAAGGTACCATAGCAACCAAAAGCCAACAATTTTCTCCGAATGCAGTCAATTAGCAATTGTGACCAGGAAAGCACCTAGACTCAAAAGGACCAATTCACCTTGACATCTCAAGATGCAGCCCACTGAATGAATATTAGATACTATAACGAGGCGCTTGCATGTGTTTTCAGTATGTATATGCTTTCTCTCTACAGCAGCTATTAATAAAAATGTGGTTGGTCATAATTACTGTGAGATTGCGATCTTCACAGGAAGGGCAATTCATGCATTTTATTAACGTGACAAACTGACTTGATTCACATGATGAGGAGTTGCATAAGTTCATGTTGAAAGGGCCCTGGGATTCACTCCTAAGCATGGAAGAGACAGTAAAGCGGGTTATTCCACAAAAATCTGTACAAAGGTCCAAGGGATTTTAGTATGACATGACATAAGGTATGCCTACAATAATGTAGAAGGTTGCAATACCACCTAAACTCACATAGTCAGCCACAGCATGCATTGCGTCAGACTGGGGCAATGAGTAATGCATCTGAGACCATCCCACTGATAGAAGAGGAAAAACAGGTTCGCAGCCATGCCTGTGTCTGCGCTGGTATTTCTTCTTACCTTGGATTATAAATGCCATATTAAAGAAAGGAAATCTTTTGATTGTTGTCTTATTTCTTTGTAGCATTGTCTTTTGTAATATTCCCACGATTTTTAGGATGACTATATCACTTTACTACGTTGAAATGTGGGAAAGACGTGCCTAGACACAGCTAACCACAGAGACACAAGAAGGCGGCGTGTCTTTTTTATTTTCATGCAGGTTGCACAACAGTTCATCTTGGCTCTAGTCAGCTCCTTGGTAAAACTATGAGTCTAGATGTAGTAGCATACTGTTGGGACTTGTCAAGGCAGGCAGAGACTACTGAATAACAGTTTGAAAAGCCTGCAATGGACTGGCATCCCATATAAGGGTGTATTTTTGCCTCATGCTCAGTTTCCAAGGACTGCAAGCCCTAGCAGGATAAAGTGGTTAATGAATGAGTGATTGAATGAATTTTTAAAGGCTTGTACAAAAGATCTAAATGGGACAGACTGTCTTGTTTTTGGTCTGTGATACTGTGATTCTCTGAGTCCTTTCCTCTGGTTGATGACATGTTGGAGCTCATAAAGAACTGAAGGCCCTGGTGGCCTTTGTTGAGTCCATATAAAATTGAGAAACACATTTGTATCAATAAATTGTACTTTATATTCAAACCAATGAGAAGATTAGCTTTAAAATAAAACACAGTAGTTACAAATCCACAGTTCTGGCTATTTGTGCATTTCATTTTTATAGATATAATAATAAAAAAAAAGTGCTAGACTTATACGTAAAAAGACACATGACTTATAGTACCACACACATAAAATAATAAAAAAAAATTCAACTCAGGCTCAAGGTTAACATACTATACAATTTCTACGGCACTCAAAAAAAAAAAAAAAAAAAAACCTGAAAGTACAGTACTAACAAATTATTGAGGTCAAACAGAACAATGATGCTTTAAGTCTCTTGCTAATAACAAATCACACCATTTAAAAGGAGCGGTTGGATTTTTCGCATGACATTGTTCAGAAGGAAACTGTACATGAAAATTCATTGCCATGTAAAAAAGCAGAGCTATTAGGTCTTCAGCATGTCCTGTGTTGTCTTTTTCTCCTCTGAGAGACGTAGACTGGTACTCATTTCTGTGCTTGAGGTGGTATGACGAGTGTTGGCCCTAGATGACCTCTGGCGACGGGTGCCATTACATACACATCGCAGCAAATTCTTGATGGTGGCCCACATTTCTTCGTCCTTGTAAGAGTATATGATAGGGTTCATCACAGAGTTGAGGACAGCCAGAAGAAGAAACCACCGCTTAAACTTCAGCAAATTACACTGCTCACATTTTAAGCCATCCAGGAGGAGCACAACAAGACCAGGTGTCCAACAGATCACAAACACCCCTGCATGAGGGAGAAACAAAGCTGTTTTAGAGCATGTGAATTCACACACACACACACACACACACATATATATCATACAGGGAACATGGATGAAGCCAAATATAAGCAAATTGTTGAGAAGAACCTATTCCAGTCAGCCAGACATCTGCATTTAGGGAAAAAAAATATACACTATACGGCCAAAAGTTTGTGGAAACCTGACCATTACACCCATATGTGCTTTTCAAATATCCTATTCCAGATTTACTCCTCCTTTGCTGTTATAATAACCTCCACTCTTCTGGGAAGGTTTGTTCAAAAGTAATTATCATAGTAATAATCACCAGTCATCAATGAAGTGATTCTGATTAACCCCAAATTTGTTGAAAGGTATCAATCAGGAGAGAAGTACAAAAGAATTTTCAAAACATTAGATGTACAATGGAACACCGTGAAGGCCATCATCAACAAGTGGAGAAAATGGGGCAGCACAGTGACATCACCAAGAACAGGAGATCCCTCCAAAATTGAGGAAAGACAAGAAGAAAACTTATCAAGGAGACTGTCCAAAGAACTATAGCAACATTAAAGGAGCTGCAGGAATATCTGACAAGTACTGGTCTCTCCCTGCATGTCACAAGAATCTCTTGCTGTGCACAGGAGATCCGCTTTCAGTTTCAAAGAGCATTTTTGCAAAGAACAGTGGAATAAAACACCCAAATCAAGATGAGCTAATTTGTGAGACTTTTAGTCAAAAAGACTAACGGCTGTAATACAAGCAAAAAGTGCTTAGTATTAGTTAAGGGGTGCGCACACTTATGCAACCAGGTTATTGTAAGTTTTTCTTTTTTTCCCCCTATCGTTTGCTTTTCACTTGAATTTTCTTGCTTGCTATATTACATAAAAGGTGGAATAGGAAGAAGAGATTCAAATCTCGAATTGGTGGAACAAACACAGCTTTAAGGATGATTTCAAATTCCTGTCAACTGAAGAGAACGTACCGAAATCAGTGGTGAATAGCACGTAGGGGCTTGTATTCAGGAACAGCAGTGTTCCTGAATATAAAGCAGCAGCAGAGCACAACAATAATGATTTTGTTTTCAGCAATAGAACACATGCTAGCATATAACGCAGAAATACTCAAACCATTACAAGTTTAAAGGGCAATAATTGGGCTTATTTAGCCCAATTACTACACTATACACAACTGTAGCACCACTCACTAGACTGCAATGTTTAGCCATTAAGATTTTACAACATAACCACATCAACTGGGGAATCCTCTGTGGTTAGTATGTGCCACATGGAAGTTACCATCCCCTCTAATCTTATAATAAAATATCTGTAGGAAAAGGCAGGGAATGCATATTGCACATGTGGCAGCTCAGTTTAGAGGCTTTTTGACCTAATGTTTTCTGTTGCAACAAAAAATGGCCAAAAAAAGTAAAGCTTCTCTTTCCCATGGCTTCAAGAATGGGATACAAAACATACCCTAGATTTAGAATATTTATGCATGAAATGCATCAGAAATGACTTATTCAATAGTAATCTTTCAAACAGCCACCAAGAACTGTAAAAAAAAAAAAAAAGAGCTTCCATTGCCCCAGGCTTATCGAGAAGGTTTATCATTGGAGCATTTCAGGAATGCTTAAACTAGGTATGCATGCTGTATAAGGAATAAAACACACCAGTGAACACTGGTTCATCAACTATGAGTTGCTGTGATGCAATACAACCCCGATGTTTATTATTTTCCTATTATAGCATGACCTAAATGTGTTTTATTCCTCTTATACCACAGCAATTTTCCAACAATTAGTAGTTAATAGTTAATAGTTAATATCGATTTATAGTGTAATGTTGTGGAATGCCCATGAAATAAGTTATTTTCTTTTTTCACTTACATTGTAATGGATATAAACAACCACCAGGATCTTTATAAAACCAAAAAATGCAGCTTTTCATGTTACTGAGGAATCACAAATAACAATAATCCTGTCCTGAAGACAATCCTGTTGTGGGTGGAAAACCGAAAAGAACAGCTTTTCCTTTCACTTATCTTTGACACTCCTTACATAATTGTTGAAGTATACTTGCAGAAAGCTTCCCTATTTTCACATTTGTACATTTTCCTTTGTTAAATAACAGCACACTTTTTAATCTGTATAGAATCAGTTTTATACTACAGTGCTGCTGAGTTCTTGAGTCTGACTGGTCAGAAGGTGTTGATTAATTATTTATAACAGCACCACTCAGTACAACAGTAGCGCCAGCAGTAATCGATAGGTTCATATTAATTTTCCCCCAATATGTACTTTCTTTCTATAACAGCTCATTCACAGGGACTTATACAGCCAACAGTCCACATAACCTAGCACTAATAATAAGCTGATTTTAAAAATGTGCTGTTATTTATCAGAGAAATATGTGTAATCTTTCAAGCTTTCCGAAGATGTTTAAGCAGATTTCTGAAAGGAGTCTTCAATGTCAGTGCTTGGTAATGGTCAGTAAGTTTTCCAAGTCTTGGGAACATATCAATTTTTTTTTTGCTTAAATAACTTCAAGAGAAAGAAAAAAATGATGAGTGATGAAATTATGACTTTATATTTATTTCATTTTCATTTATTTCACTCTAAATGTGTGAAGTTTTCCAAATTGTGAGACAGACCAATATAACCTTTGTCCCTTTCGGTGCCATAAACAAAGATATGATGTACTATGGTACTCAAATCAGACGACTCATTTTATCTTTAGACGTTGCGTATTATATAACTCATCCGCTGTAAACTCCAGAGAATGATCAATGCATAGCAATGGAATATCCTTAACACTCTTAAACACTTCTCACAAAAATAAAAGATTATAACACTGAAGTAAGGCATTTAAGACTTTTTGTGGAAGCTACACATTATGCACAGTCAGTCTAAGTGTCATGTTCAGACAGCAGGCAGTGCAAGAGCAGTCTTGATCATTTTCACAAGAGGAGATAATTATACACGCAAAAAACGAGTCATTGTCTAGGAATGACTATACCCTTTTCTATAAGACAGCTCAAGTTTAGGAGAGGCATTCACTCCTTTGTTCTGCCCTGAAAATATCTTCTTTTATTAACAGTAATTTCTAAAACATATGCTGCAGTTAAATAGCCTGCATATAACTAACTCCACCCCTAGAGAAAAACACAATCAGATACAACCAGCTGAAAGACAAGCCAAAAAGAAGACAAGAAATTCAACCTCTTCTGTAAAGCATGGGGTTGAAATGCTGCCACAGTGATCCTGCCGTTGTTCTAAGCCTCAGATACAAAAGAACCGTTTCAAAGCTGCTTATTTGGTGTATAGGGTGTACAGTGTAAATAAACTGAATAACACAAATGGCAGGGTGAGTACACAGCCAAGAGGAATATGAAGCAACTGATTTCTAACAAGTGACTGTTTTCATTCTTAGTCGCACACTACTGAAATTCAATCCATCTTAGACCCTGTCGTGACATATACAGATATTTTTGCAACACCGCCAACTTGGGCATGCCCATTGTGGTTTTGTATTATTTATGAACATGCTAGGACTCTGTTTGTTCTACTGCTCCTGAGCTCCGGTGGTACAAACTGCACTGCAAACAGTTTTGGATAAGACCCAGGCAAACAATCTGTATTCAACTTTAACCTCAAGCTGTAGTACCACCTCATCAGCCGACCAAACATAAATCCTTGTATTTGTCATTTTTCGTTTTCCGACTTTTGACCATTTGGTGTTTTTCTGCATTGTGTCTTCTTTACTGCTCACTAGGCTCTTAACATTACGATGTGTTTGACGTAACAGTTTTATGACGTACTCTATTCCTTTATCACATGGCTGACGTGCTCATGTGAACTTTGTCAAAACGTTTTTGCGTTTTTATGTGTATGTAGATATTTTCGAAAATACTGTTTGTGTAGGTGTTTTTTTAAAAGGAGAAGTAAAATATCTACATTTTATAGAGAGATTATAAGGCACATAAAAAAACATTGTATTTTTTAGGTTGACTGATTACACCAAGTATCTGCAATATGATAAATGCATAATTTTGCTGTGTATGATAAGTACATACTTCTCATTTTGGGTTCTACCTGATAAAGTGCAGTTCATACAGGTCAAGTGGCCTCAAAGACATAAAACCAGAAATCGATGTTAGAGAGTATAACTGAAACTTACCCAATACAGTCATCACTGTTTTAATGAGCTTGATTGGTGTCTTCTTGCGTTTCAAAGATCCAGTGGCATGGTCATTTAAGACACGTGTTTTCTTCATAACATAGACATATATCCTTATGTATATGGCTACCATTATGATGAAAATCCCCAGGTTTAATGCAGACCAGAAGATCAGGTAGCTCCTGCTGAAGATTGGTGCCAGCAGTGAGCACTGGTCAATACTGCAGATGCAGTTCCAGCCCAGGCTTGGTACTGCACCCATAATGATGGAGAAGCCCCAAACCAGCACGATCAAGAGGGTTACCCGCCGCTTTGTAAGGTTACTGTGTACTTTCCAGTTCATGATGGAGATGTAGCGCTCCAGAGCAATCACCAGCAGGTTGGCAAGTGAGGCCGAGAGGCTTGTGTCCAACATGCCCTGCCGAAGAAAGTACTTCTGCACAGTCAGTGTTTGGGACACTGCACCAGTGTTGAAAATGAGATACAAATATGCGATCCCAGCAAGAAGGTCTGAGGCAGCAAGGTTGGCCACAAGATAATAGAATGCGTAGTGAAACCGGATGTTGGTGATTACAGCGGTGATGACCATTGCGTTGGACACCAGGATGAAGCAACAGAAGATGCAGCCCACACACTGAAGCACAATCAGATGCGTGGACTCCCAGTTTTCAGTGGTCGAATTGGTTTTCTTGTAAAAAAAACCCATCTGCTCCCCATAGTAACACTCGTTCTGACTGGACATCTTGTGCAGAATAAAATTGCTCTGGAAGGAAAGTTCACAAAGAATAAGGACATAAGATTTAATTGTATGAACCAATAGAAATGGATAAAGGTGAACCAAAGCACACTATCAATAATATCCCCAATCTAGGATGTTAAAGAGATTTAGCTGAGCAAACAGTAAGCTGGACTTTAGAAAAGGGTTTCGTTTTTACTTAAAAAGTGGGAAATCTGATTTGAAGCTCAGAGTCTTAAGTATGCTAAATCACATTTTGTTCTGATAATATTACACTTATCATCATGGCATTGTGCCTATTTTTCTCTTTTCATTCAAAAGAAAAGGACCTGACTCATTCTTTATGTTTGAACCAAACCAACCTTTCCATATTGTATCTGAAGAGGCTATTTCAGTTCTTAATTAAAAAAAAAAGATCCATAAGTTAAATCAGATGGTGACTCAACTTTTGTTCTTGAAGTCAGTTTAATTTTAATGGGGTTTAATTCAGTTTAATATGATTGGAAATGTTTTAATGACAACTATTCCCTTGGATACACCCTGGCAGTGTAAAAAAAAGAAAGAAAGAAAGAAACATTTTCAGGCAAGTTTTGACAGAATCCAAATCTTTTTTTTTTTTTTTTTTTTTTTGGTAGCCTACTTGTCTCAGAATGTTTTGGGACTAAGGCATATTTGAACACAAGTTAGAAGAGAGGTCAATCAGCACGGAATCATAATGTCGGGACTGCTGTGTGTGAAAGCTCTGCCGAATTCCCTAATCGTTCCCGACACTTACCAGTACGACATGCAGAACGTGGGCCAGATGAAGTGATCTGTCGCTTTTGAGTGTACTCCACTCCTGCAGTCCATGCGAGGTTCTTCCTTGTTCTCTCTAGTACACTGAAAGGAGAGCAAGTGAAAGCGAGAGGTTTGGAGGCTTGGAGGAGACGGGGCGGTCACGGTGTGGGTGTGGAGAGCCGTGTAGACTTGTAGCTCTTCCATATTCATGAATATTCATTCATATAACATCTCATTGGAGATGCATGAGGTATGTTTGCGCTATATACACACAGGGCTTTTGTATGAACAGAATAATAACTTTAGCATAGATTATACAAAATCTATGAAAAAAAAAAAAAGTGTGTCTGTGTAAAGTATCTAACACATCCCAAAAGCACCTCCCATCTCCAGTTAAAATGGTGTTACACCTTATTAGATGGACTGATTTTAGACTGGCAATAAAGGAGTGGTAAAGGTATAAATAAAGGCATGTACTAAATAAACTGAAGTGATGTAAGTTAAAGCTGCAGTATGTAACTTTTGAAATGATTCATTAAAAAAAAATTATTCAAGTAGCATACTTAGGGTCCCTGGAGGTCTAGTGGTTAGGTCACAGTGCTCTCACTGCTGTGGCTCGGGTTCGATTCCCGCCCAGGGAACCGGCGCAACAGTGTGCTCACAGTGATGATCCCAAGCCTGGATAAAATTGGGGAGGGTTGTGTCAGGAAGGGTATCTGGTGTAAAAATTGTGCCAAATCAAAATACGCAGACCAATGATCCACTGTGGCGAGCCCTAACGGGAGCAGCCAAAAGAGGAACAGCTATCAAGTAGCATGACTGAATCATTGGAGATTTAAAAAAAAAAAAAAAAAATCCCAACCCTGATAGATACATAGATGTTGAAGAAAAGTAACATGGTGCATGGCTAGTATCTTCTTGTTCATTATAGTGGCTGAATTATTCGTAAAAAAGAACATGCACTCGCTGGTCACATTATTAGAAACACCAGTACACCTGTTCGTTCATGCAATCAGCCAATCATGTGCCAGCAGTGCAGTTCATAAAATCATGCAGGTACAGGTCAAGAGCTTCAGTTAATGTTCACATCAAACAACAGAATGAAGAAAAATGTGATCTCAGGCCACATTCACACCTGGCGTTAACATCACTGCTAAGTACAGGTGTGAACGCAACGGGGTACAATGTGTCTCAGAGACTCAAACTCAAACAGCCTTGGAAGGTGGTTCGGGACACATAAGACCACATAACATTTGTAGTGTGAATGCAAAAGCATCCCAGTGAGTCCCAGACAGCAATGAAGGCCCACCTAATCGACTGGAAACAATTGCAGACTGACGTAATGAATGTGCGTGATACCCTTCCTCCTGTGAATATGATGTACTGGAAACGCATTCAAAATGCCAGCTGTAAATGGCCACGCGTTTCAGCTGTCCACTTGTGAACAGATAACTTTAATAGTGACATGGTTGTTGATGCCAGATGGGCTGGTTGGAATATTTCAGAAAATGCTGATCTCCTGGGGTTTTCATGCACAACAGTCTCTTCTGCATTGCTTTGTTAATGGGAGACATCAGAGGAGAATGGCCAGACTGATTCGAGCTAACAGGAAGGCTACAGTGACTCCAATAACCACTCTTTAAAATAGAAGTGAGAGTCTAGTAATAGCCAGTAATAAAAGAAAAAGGGGATTCACAAGTGATGGTTTTACTTTGGACGATTATTTAAGACATTTTAGTTTTTCACTAATTAGCTAGCCACTGAAATAATAGCTACTTGTAGCTAGTTATATTAGCCGACTCATCGATGACGCCTTGTTGACTCATCTTTTTCCTGATTTCAGTGTTATTGTTAAATGTAATTTTATATCACCATAAACATATTAACACCATGTTTAATCGTTTTATTGTTACTAGTAGGCATGGTGAGGAAAAGATTTAGATAATGTTTTTTTTTTTTCTTAATACAAAGTTTGTATGTGTATCTAATGTTTAACCCACCAGAAGCATCTAAATACAGCAGATGTAACAAACGCATCTCTGATAAGCATAGAAAAATGTTTATATATGTCTACATTCATACCTTTTAAATACTGTATATGCTTTCATATTTCATATCATGTTTGTCAATTTGTAATAGTAACATTTACAGGATACATACAGTATATAGTGAAAGTGAAGTGACATGGGGCCAAGTATGGTGACCCATACTCAGAATTTGTGCTCTGCATTTAACCCATCCAAGTGCACACACACAGTAGTGAACACACACCCGGAGCAGTGAGCGAAGAGCGGAGGAGGGATATATATATATATATATATATATATATATATATATATATATATATATAAAGGCTGCTTGTTTAGATAATATCAAGCCTATCAAGGAGAGGCAGTCATGGCTTCTATTAAAACCAGCATGTTTTGTTTATGTTCTGTCACTGCCAAAACCATAGCCTATTTGTGGCATGTGCATGCGGTTTACGTCATACTACGCCATCCTCCTGTTGGTGGTTTTAGACAAACATCATAACAATGGTCACACCCTGAGCTCTTAATTAAATATTTCTGACTCTGCCAGAGCTGTTTTTGTTGGCTATCTTTGGTGACAATGGCCAGCTGGTGAGCATGTCATATTAAGACCAAAATTATTCATTCATGACCAACGAATTCTTTTATGATGGGTGATTTTTGTCTATGACAGCAAAATCAGGCCAAATATTTGTACAGTTTCAACCTTAAAAAAATAAACACATGGTACAGAGCAGCATACACAAAGTGGAGGAGACAACTTTCATAGCAGCACATGACATTTCATAATGCACAAACATTTAAAATAAAACCTAAACAAAAGCTGCTGCTTCATAAGTTAAATAGACTAACTGATTGACTTTACAGCCTCATATGATGGTTCACTGGAAGGGTTTGATATTTCATCGATGTACTGCATAAATGTAGTAATATGTGGAGCAATTTCACGGTTTAATCAGGCCAGATAAGTCGAGCTCTGATGAGATGAGACAATGTCTAATGTGTTAATGTTATATAGTATGTATAAATAGTATAAATAGTTTCAATAAAGTTAGACACAAAGAGTTAGACAGAAAGATAAATTTAAATCCACAAATGTCAAGTTTCTTGTGTCTTTTTTTTAAAATAATCTAATGATTATTCGTAATTGTTAAATTAGTAGATTATGAAAACTATAGTTGTTATTTGATTCTAAAAATAATCCTTTGTTGCAACCCCATTGTTAAACGCCACACAGTTCCAGGGTCCTGGGTTTGATCCTGGTTTCATATGTTCTCCCCATGACCGCATGGGTTTACATCAACATCTTAAAAACATGCCAGTACGTGGACTGGCTACTCTAAAATTGTTAGAACGTGTGTGGCCTCGCAGAGTGTATTCCTGTCTTGTACCCACTGTTTCTGTGACCCCGTGAAACCTTAGTGAGGCTAAAGTGGTTTCTGTAGATCAGAGGCAGACTGGGAACAAAACTCAGCCTGGAAATTTGCTTTAAAGCAGCCTCATGTGTTTGGCCAAGATAATAATGTAGTATATCAACTAGCATTCGGACATAGGGCTACATTATATGCAATGTAAAATACCATGTAAATAAAATACAGCAATAAACAAAGTACTGTGTGAAAATATTACTCATTCATACAAGGAAACAAAATTAATGCTAAGGCTGAAAATACATTTTTGTATGCTGCTAAATGATTTAATGCAGAGTACAAAATTAGTTTTTGTTTTTTTCAGGGTGTGTTCCTGCTCACATTGGGCATGAGCAGTGTAAGAGAACATGCATGAGAGCCCAAGCACAGGAAAATAGATCAGTCCACTGGGAAAATTCAAAAGACACAAAAGACCAGAAACTAGCCCAAAAATTAGGGCATTGGAAAAAGGAGTCATTTTCTTCTTTTTCACAGCCTTACTCAGTATGTGAAATACTGACATTATTTATATAAATCTTGCAATAGAAATGGTGCTGTGAATCGTAAACACTCTGTCTGCACTTACATTTTGCTTTTTTGTGAACATTTTCTAGATTTAATTCCAATGATTAGCTATAAAACAACATCTTGAGGCTTTCAAATTTAGCTCAATCTGGCAACCCTGTCATTAACTGTGTCCATTGCTCCTCCTCCACTGAAAAGCATGGTGCAGTGTCCCTGCCCCAAAGGGCCTCCATTAGAGCTTGTTGTAGTTCCCATTTTTGACCACTAATAATGCAATAATAACTCTATAGAAGTGAAGTGGGGCAGCGAGCATGTGCATTGTGCAACATTTAAGAAAGAGGAACCAATGAAGAGTACACCAGCTTATATCTGTCAAATAACAACACCTTTTTAAATTGTTGGTCACTCAAAAGAGGTAATAAGCATTTTTACATCCTGGGAGAACCTTGCCCAGCTTGATTCTGTGGTCAGTGAACCATTTTTGTTTGGATTTGTCTGTATCTTTTAGATAATCAGATATCAGTTGTAGCTTTTTTGGCAGAAGTTTCCCAGGGCCATTGGATGGAAACAGATCTTCCACCATACTTAACAGTGAGAATTAGGTTCTCTTCTGTTCTGTTCTTCTTTTTACTTCAAAGCCACCTTGAGTGTTTGCTGCCAAAAACCTCTATTTTTTTTATCTTTCTCACTATGGACCCTTGTTGGCATGGAGGTAGCATTGTACATCTGGATACTTCTTGAGTCCAAAATGCAACCATCTTCTGCAAATCTCCAGCAGTGATCCTGCCTCTGTAATCAGCCACCTCACTGTGTGTGTGGGAGCAAAATACACTCGCGTCCTCTTCCCAGCAGGGTCACTACAGTTCTTAATTATAGTCATAATTATTGTTCTAGGTTATTGCCTTTAAAGCGGATATGGGCATTTTTTTGTAGCCATTGCCTTATTTATGAATATCAACACACTTACGTCTCACTTCATCTGTGTATTCTCTAATCCGGGCAGCACAGTGGTGGAGTCTGTAGTGTCGCCTCTTCTCAGCTCCAGGGTTCTCACTTTAATCCTGAGCTTGTGTGTCTGCGTGGAATTCTATTTGCACCCAGATGGTTTTCCTCTGGCTTTTCCGGTTTGTCCCCACCTCTCAGAAACATGCAGATAGGTGGACTGACTAAAGTGGATGCTAATTTGGCCTTCCAGGTATATGAATAAAATCAAGTAACTCAACTTTCAATTAAATTAATTAGCCACATTTTTACGCATCTTTGGAGCTGACTGTAGAGGCCTTGTTGACATTTTTTTTATTAATTATATTAAACAAACAAACAAAAAGAAAGAAATGGAAGTGCAACCTTCCACAGAGAAAGCACCAGGCTTTTGGTATATAATGAAGTGAAAATGCTGTTTTTTTCCAGGGATGACTGAATAGGTCATTTTAGTACATATGTCGACTGTTTTTCCTCCATAGCTGTGGCTCCAGAGCCACACACTCACCACATATTCTTCAGCTTTAATGCATTTTCCTGAAAATGAAAATATTTCCTTTCCTGTAACATATGCCAGTAATATTGTGCTTCTTATTAAGATGAATTTCATATTTTCTTCATATTTACTTGCTATCCGACCCAGTAAACCTTTTTACTCATGAGACTTAATGATACTGTAGTCCTCTTTGTGGATGTTACTGATTGTCTTCTTCCTTTGGCTAATCCTGGTTATGTTCTCATCCCTGATACACATGTAAACGATCGGGTAGATGGTATACAGTATACACAGTATAATGGAAGCATTTTATAATACAGCAGAGTCCGCAATCGCGGATCTTGCCACTGAAGACAGCCTTGCCTGGGTTGATTTAGTTGTTTCCTATCCTGAGATGGTCTCTATCAGAAGTAGCTGATGACAACAGTGCAATCAGGTTTGAGAACTCTGCAAAAATAGACAACACACAGCTATGAGAATATAAATTGACTTTTTATTTAGTCCTTTCTGGAGGCCCAAGCTTTCTGACAAATCCTCTCATTGGTAATGTCACATATAGTATATCTATCATTTTTATCTTGTTTCTAAGAACCTTCAATTAAATTACTTAAATCAACCTTCAATTAAAAGTTACACTTCCATTATACTTTCAGTGTGATATTAAGCTAATTAACCACAAAGCCATTCTGGAGTTGAATGTAAAGGCGTTCTTGATTAGTTTTATTCACCTGCAAGAATAAATAACTTTCACTTGTAAATGTGGTTTTGAATAGGAAGTGAAACCTTCGTCTAAAAACCACCTGGTTTTTAGTATATAATGAAGTGAAAATGTTATTTTTCCAAAGAAGTAGATTGTTTTGCTTTTTTAGTAGGTTGTTTTTCCTCCAGAGCCAAAGTCACCAACTGCATCACTGATTCCCACAGTCATGATATGACCCTCAAACATGCTGAATTGCTCATTTGAGATAAGATTAGGGTGCTATGAAGTATGGCACCAAGTTGCGGCCTTTGTTCAAGTTCAAATGCTAATTAGAAAATGCTGATTCAAACATGTATTTGTGACTGCATTTCCTGTCTGTGTGTGTGCATAATTTACGACATAATTCAAATTGAATCGCAAAACATATTTATAATTGCATGTTCATGAACTACAAACAATTCCTGCTAAAATTAAAATGCAAATCTAAATGACAATTCATTTTCAAACTGGCATGATTCTGTCATATTGAAAAATTAATAACAATCCTTATATTTATAATTGCATTTTCTCATTCCCACATTACAACCCAGTCAAAAATGAAATGCCTTTGCAGTTCCAATCATATTTGTATTTTAGCTGTGTATGGGATTTTGGGAAAGACCTCAAAATAAAATCTGTATAAATTTGTGGCGATAGTGCTAAAATTAATGCTAAAAATATGGACATAATGATTGCTAAGGACATTTCACAACTATTTAGTTTCAGGCCCGAGGGATTCTTGACCTGCTGGGAGTTTGTGGCTTTCGCAAAGATGCTGACATTGCAAAATTGCATCAAGTAAGTCTTTTGGGTGGTGAGCAAGGGTTGCCAAATCTGTATAACAAAAGCTATCCAATGGCCCATTAAACCCAGCCCAAAAACACTCCACATAGATAGATATTCTCCACATAGAATATAATTGTTGTAGCAATTATATACAGTCTTTCCATCACTAGCCTCTCTGTTTCCTCTCTCAAAGTTAATGAGACAAAAAAAAAAAAAACACTGCTTGTCATGTTACTGAGAACCTGGAAAGCGCAAACTCCTCTGTCCTGAAGATTCGAGTCTCATGGACTTTCCATAACATTAAAATTAACTATGTACATTTAAAAAAGTGAGATGTGTCATACAGTACTAAATTAAAATCATAATCGTTGGCAAGTCTCTGTGGTATAAGAGGAATATCTAATGTCTCCAACACATTTGAAATAGCATTTTTTAATTAGAGTTAGAATTTGAATAAAGTCTGGAATATACTGCCTTACAGTATAATTTTTAATCTCTAATCACAGTTGTCTGAGAAAGGGCCTGCATGGTGTTTCAGCGGGTAGTGATTCCACCTTACGGCTCAAGGCCCTGGGTCAATCCTGTCCTCAGGTTACTGTCTGTATGGAGTTTCACATGTTCTCCCTGTATCCATGTGGGTTTCCTTCAGGTTCTCCAGCTTCCTCTAAGTGCCTCGAGGTATGAATGCATGTGCATGGTGCACTGCAATGGATTGGTGTCCCATCCAAGATGTATTCCTCTACTGCATCCGGTGTTCCCGCTATAGACTCCAGATCCACAGCAACCCATTCATGAATGCATGAATGTATGTCATGTCTGAGTAAAATATACATGATACATGATGAAAGACACAAACACAATCAAGAACCATCCTGCTATCTATTTAAGCAATATCGCACAAGCAAAACTGCGGTTATACTGAATATCAGCAGGGCGGTGAGTTGGCCATAGGCATGAGCCCACTCATAGGGTGAGTGCTGTAGGTAATCACAGCCGTGCCGATATTCAGTATAACCGCACTCTTGCTCATGTGATATTGCTTTTATACCACAGTTCTGTACACAAGAAATCAATATCGAGTTACTGACATTTCAGTATGGCCAAATGTTCTGTTTATTTTTGCTCCGCTAGCAGAAATAGATCCCGAAGAAGCCACACTCACTTTGTAGCACGTTGGCTAGCTAGCTAACATTGATTTGTACTTTCCAGTTAAAGGTGCTTTCGGTAGAATTAGCTTCCTTTCTTTGTTTATCTTCATCGATGAGCTTTCATATTTTACATCAAAAGTTGTATTCCTGAAAAGTACCATTTGTCGTGTCCACTGATGATGTCGCTAACACTACTGTGGTAACAGTTTCGAATTAATTTTACATGGCGAACACAGATGAGCAGAATGATACACCCGGTGCAGTTTACAGTACACATAAGCACTCTTGGAACTCTTGCAATGTTTTATAAGACTGCATTATAGCCTTTGTTGTCTCACCTTTCTTTTTATTGAGTTAGTTAATTGAGTTAATTAATAATAACAAGGAATGAGAGCAGACACACATCAAAAATGTTTTCTTCTATATAAACAAATGAATAAAAGAGAGAGGGTTACTTCGTATTAAACATCCAGAGTGTCATTTTTCCCCAGAGTTTGTGAACTTCTTCAATTTAAAGTCATTAAACTTCCTGAATACAATCCAATACATATTCTTAACAATATCTAACTACTGGGTAATAGTTCATGCATTGCACTGGAGCCAGAATGCGATAGATTTATCTGCTTACTTCTGTTTATGAGTAAATGGAAAATAGTTTCCTTTCCTTCATTTGTAATATATGGCAGGAATAACATCACGCTTCTTATAAAGATGAATTTCCCAGCAAATCTTTTTACTCCTGAGCCTTAATTATATTCTAGTCCTCTTTGTGGATGTTACTGATCGTCTTCTTCCTTTGGCTAATGCCGGTTATGCTCCCATCCCTGATACACATGTAAACGATAGGGGAGAAAGTAGACAGTATACACAGTATAATGGAAGCATTTTGAAATGCTCGGCAGTCACAGAGTTTTCCACTGAAGACGGCCTTGCCTGAGCTCATTTAGTTCTTCTCTGTCCCGAGATGGTCTCTATCAGCTGATGAGAACGGTGCAATCATCTTTGGATACTCTGCAAAGATAGACAACACACAAATATAAGAATGCAAATGCAGTTCTTGTAATAATGTAGTCCTTTCTGGAGGCCCGAGCATCCAGATATCTCATCTCTCTGTAAATGTCACAATAAAAATCTATCAATAAATATGATCACAGTGGACGAGAAACATTCACATGCTATAATTTTATTATTAAAATTTCTAAAACCTATCTCTATATAGTACTATATGTCAAATTGTTATCCTCAGAATATAAGAACAATAATGAGGCTTGACACATTTCCCAGAGACAATTATTTTTGTAAATCCTCTGTGTCACTTGTCAGGAATGCCTTTGTTACTTATCAGTAACCTTGTTTTGGCAGATTAAACTTGTTCAAGGATGTCCAAGCAGCCATATTGCAAGTTCTTTGAATGCTATTTGAAGCTTTCCAGAAACCAATATACTGTAATTTTATTTGGCAGCATCAGTGAAGATTATTTAATTTAATTTTAATTTTTTAATTTTCTTGCTAAAGACCAATTAATTATACAAATGCTGTTACATAACAATTACATAACTTCACTGTAGGATGTCACTGTATATAAGTTTAATTTCTAGGTAATTTATTTGTCCAGAATTGTTTTGGGGACGAATAATTATTTCAGAAAATTTCCTTTGCAATTATCATAAACCTTTTAAACAAAACCTTTGTGATTAAATCCTTCAGTTTGAAATTAATTTGCATGTGCAAACTGTATCACTGTGCAAATCAAAGAGCAAAAATTATCACTGGGGTTTTTCTCCATCTGAAAATCCCATTGGACAATCTCACCTAGGCATGTGACATAACACACAAGGGACAAATATCTTCTCTTATTACACTGGTTTCCAGTTTGCATTTAGATTTCTGATGGCAAAACTGTAGGCTAGTGTAGTTGTGATATCAAGCAACATTGTTTTCATTAATTATTAATCAATTATTTTATTCATTTATATACTTCAGAACTTCTGAATGCAAAGAGAAGTAATAAATGTTTAAGCACTTTTATCTGGACTGTGTATCTTCTTGTAATGTTTAGGGAATATATATATATATATATATATATATATATATATATATATATATATATATATATATATATATATATATATACATACATACATACATACAATACCACTATAAAGAGGATTTTCATTTTAAGTCATTGTTATAAGTATTAAATAATTATTTAAAGAATTGAACAAAAAAAAAAAACTGGATCTTAACTGAAAATTACACATATTTAAACAAAGAAGTATCTGAAAAGGCTGATCAGTGGTTTGGTATCATAAATACATTTGAGAAGTCACTGATTATGACTTTTTATAATGCAGTAAAATAGATAAATCATGGTATCTGATTGTGCAAGTAGCTGATATTATACACAGATAACATGTATTTCCTAAGAAGTGAAATTACTACAGGATACAATACAGCATTTCTATCTTATATATCTAAGTTAAGCTAATATATTTTCCTGGCAAAAGAGGAATATTGTCATAATCTAAATATCCAGCTACTGTAACTGGGAGACTACCAGTTATCTGATAATTTTCTCAAATGAGTGAGTAAAAAAAAAAAAAAAAAAAAAAAAAAAAAAAAACCTCCTAAACACTCAGTGGCTAAATGAGAAAAAGGACGTGCATCCTCTCACTGCCTAAACACGTTTTCACAGAGATTAACATGGCCATAAAGCATCACATGTTGCAATAATCTAATGACCAGTGATAAATATCTGCACAAAACCCAAAAACCACTTTGCCATCTCTTCTCAAGTCTTCGCAGGATCTTGATAGCTTGTCACTCAGTGTATAAGTGGGTAAGTGGCTTTTATCTGTGGCTTATATAAAGCATCAAATTATGGTTGGGATTTCTGTGGCACTCCCTACAGATAAAGGCTGCCAGCTGGACAAGGACAAAGCAAATAAACACAGTACTCTTCCTTTCGGGATATCTTCCAGCCCCTCATATATGCGTATGAAATTAAATGGTTCGTCCCTTCACGTTGACAATGCAGAGAAGAGACTGTAAATTTATTACCAAGGTCCCACAGCCATGTTCAGAAAAAAAAAGTCTTGTATGTGTAGTGAAGTAGAGATCAGATAAAAACTACTGAACTATTGAACGTTTTACATCATTACTGTCCACCATGTGAAATGAGATTTAAAGTATATCCGAGTATTTAAAATCCAATACTTGAAGGAAAACATCATCTATTTTTGAAAAACACTGATTAGAGAAAAGAAACTGTCACAACATGATCTTGCTTATCACAAGAGCTGCCCACAGCCAAGGAGAAGTCTCCTCAGGTTTTTTTTTTTTTTTTCTGTCTAGCCCTACGTGCCTCTGTAATCAGCACATAGTTGGGTGTGTCCACTTCTCCCTCCCACCACTAATTTCATTTCTTATTCCACTGTGGCCTAACCTCAGCAGGGACGAGCCTGAGTCTGTGTACCTTCTGCAGCCACACAGCATAGTGAAGGTAGAGAAGCGATGGGTGCTGCCTTCCTCTGCATTCTCTACATCCTCCCCCTCTGCGAACTCCTTCTTCACACTCAGGAACTTCTGCAGCTCTGTCATGGGAAACCCGTTTTTCTGGTAGCGCTAACCCACAAAGGGAAGGAAAAGTTTGTTACTATGAGGAGAGCCACAGTTTGAAAAGGGTCATGTTATACAACAGGACAAAAAAGTAAAGATAAATATTTAAATTACATTTTTAAATTCTTCATACTTAAAAAAAAAAAAAGCATGGAAAAGATGCCACCTCAGCTTCTGAAAATGCACCCACAACTTTGCTCTAACAGTCTTTGTATTATGTGCTGTCGTGATTAGGAGTTGTAGCTTTGGTAGAGTTGTACCTTGATGCTCTCATAAGCATCTGTGATGAGAGCTATGAAAAGGCTGAGCACCATGTAGATGAAGAGAGAGATGAAGGAGTAGAGGTAGACCCTGCTGAACAGCCACACCACGGTGTTCTTCTGCTGGAATTCAGCAAATGTCGGGAACATGTCGTCCCCGTTCACCAGGGAGAAGAGGCATTCGGCCACGCGGCTCAGACCCTCAAACTGGCCCCATCAGCACAAATCCATGCAGACATACAGGACACTACACGATTAATTACTTGCTTGAAAGATTACGTACAAGAAAAAAATACAAGAGGTCATTTTCACACATCCATTGCTTAAACTAGACAACAGTAAGCTTTCGCTATCACCATACAAATGCTGCCATCTTATGGTCATAAGACTGAGGAACACAGTACACACTTACTGCATCTAACATTTCCCAAGAACATACAAATTCAACACTATGTACTATTTTACCTTTTCATGGTAGGGCCCTAAAACGATCCACCCACAGAATGTGTAGCCCAGATAAATCATTCCTGCACAGCAGCAGAAGCGGAGAACCTTGGGTAAGGCTGCCTGCATAGTAAGGATAAGAACCTGCAACGGCAGAGATGATTATTATAGGTCTTAATAACTAACTACAATGTATGCTGTATGTTATATGTAACATACAGCATACAAATACCTTTGAGCCCCTGAAAATGGAGGTACTTTGTTGAAAATGGCTGTAATTCCCAAATGGTAAATGCCATATTTTTTGTGGAACCTCTTAAAATAAAGCTGAAAGTCTACACTTCCATCACATCTTGATTGTTTTATTTCAAATCCATTGTGGTGGTGTATAAAGGCAAAATCACAAAAACTCTGTCACTGTCCAAATACGTCCGGACCTGACTGTACATATACAGTATGTAAGCCTAAATAATGCTAATAAATCAATACACATAAGACACATTGCTGGCTACAGGATCTCATTTATGGACTAAAAAATGAGACATTGAATGTTAACAAAGTGTACATGTGATGAGTGATGAAGGCTTACTCACATTATACTTCTGGAAGTAACCTAAATATCTGATGACACCAACCCACACCATGAGTGTGGATGTTCCTAAAAAGATGCTACACACATCATAGCTTGTCAGGCTCTGAGAGGAAAAGAAGAGGAATGACACAGAATGCTTATCTTGGCAGTGAGGGAAATTTATTTTTCTTCCTTGGTGTTAAAGTAAACTGCCATTGAACAATGGCAACAAATTGAAACCCTGAAACTATCATCTTAAAATTCAGTTATTCATCTTAAAACATTTAGTTAATGTCCAAATTAAAGCTTTATGGTTATGAGAGTGGGGCAGGTAAGTATGGATCTGCTCTTGGGAGATTCATGAAATAATATCTGTAGACATTCAAAAGTTATTATAAATATTAACTGATATGAATGTGACAAAGTAAACCAACATGGCTAATTTTTCCTCTACAATAATGCTGATCGAAATAAGCCTATAAAACGCAATAAAATTCATTCCTTATTACTATTAATTAGTATTTCATAATTACCTTTGCCTGAATTTCCATCTTCAGTATTGACCCTATGATTGCCATAACATCACTGATAATTACCAAGACGTACCAGCCATTTAAAAATTCTCGTTGGTCCTCCTCACATACTTTATGATTGTATTTCCAAACACAGAATTTGGAAAATCTCTGCAAGAAGATAAAATTATCATAAAACGTCTCAGAAAATGCACAATTTATGTACAGATACACAACTTGTGCAAGTCATACAAAGCCCAGTTTTTAAAAAAAAAAATTGGACATGTCTGTAATATATATTCATAAATAATTATTCTTCATGGACAGGGGTTTACCTGAAGTAATCTAATTGCAAGAAAAATAGAGCGAATGCAAAGCACAGAAGAGATCAGACACACTAGGATAACAACAGCATCAAAGATTATAAGGTAGTGATTCTTCTGAGCTGAAAGAAAATTAGAAAATTAGAAAATTATTTCTAATAACAGACACATTTTCCATAAATATCTAAATAAATGTATTTCAGTTTCTTACCTAACTGAATATAAAAATTTCACAAGAATCTGTATTTCATTATATTGAGTACACAAGTTGTATATGCGTGTGTTTTTTTTTTTTTTTTTTTAATTTATTTAGCATCACATCAGTTAACATTTATTATAATTTTAGCAGTGTCACTGAACTAAACAATTATTAAAACATGACCTGCTCATGTCCATTATTCATCCTTTAAATCTTATATCTAAATTTAGGCAGTCCCTGGTTAAGAACAGAAACAAAATACCCCCCGTGAACAAAAAGTAGGTCTTTCATATAAACAAATGTATTTAATTAGTCAACACTTAGATTGTGTCAGTAATATTTCTTCTCATACCAGTTCCTGAAATGTTCCAGTTTTTGCATACACTGCTAACAGCATCAATATCAAGGGTAATTTTCACTTTTCCACTATGGCACCGATTGTCAAAGGTAATCTGCGGAAGAATCAAATGATTAACATAACAAGGCCCTCTGTAATGGCATCTTCCAATCCTTATTAATTTGACGTTGCAAATTTGCAAGTTTTGCTAAACAACATCTTACCGAAACAGCAAAAGTGTAACAATCAGGCAACTCGTGTGAAAGGACAGTCTGTAGGTTGATTCCTTTAAGTCGGAATGAGATTTCAATAGTGACAAGTCTGTTTAACAAGAAATAGATGTGGTTTAAGCAGCTAAAGATGTAATGATAAAGACAGAAAAAGAACAATATTTAGATGTGCACACCTGTAAAAGTCAATGTCAAAAAAAGAGGCATTGTTAGTATTCCATGTTGCAGCAGATCTGGGATCCAAAGTTAGGCAAGCTGAAATGTACATAATAAATGTTAGTGAAATGGCAATGTATCACTACTGCAATTATCTATCATTTATTCTGACTTTATTCTGATAATCTTATAGATATGCCATATAAACACAGTTAAATGTTTAATACATGTAAAGAATTTAAATTAATTAAAATGTAAATAAATTTAAAATGTAATTTTTTTTCCTGTCTTTGATCAACGCTCAATTAAAGGCAGACCAAGTGCTGGCCTGTTATTCTTTCTTTTTTTTTTTTTTTTTTTTTTCCCCTTAAATGAACATTATTTTACTACTGACCTTTACCACTCTTTTCCTCAAAAGGGATTTGGGGGGAAAAAATCACCTTTCCAGAAAATAAATATAATAAAATGAAAAGACATGAGCAATAACCTGACTCAGTTTGGGCATCTATATGGTAGGTTTCTTCTGAATGCTTCCCGCTGCCCTGTCTGTAGTACTCTTTACAGATGACCAAAGGAAGTAACTTTCCATCCTCCTCGGCATAGCTGACAGAGCCCACAGACAGCTGGTCCAACTGAGAGTACTGCAAGACAGATAACACACATTTTTGTTCTCTTATAAACTCATTTTATTTAGACACACTTTTACTCAACGGCTCTGTGGTTTCCACTGTGGAGTCCCTCAAGTTCCTCAGCACCGCCATATCCAGCGACCTGAAATGGGATGGAAACATTGTCTCCATAGCCAAGAGAGCGCAGAAGAGCATAGTCTTTCTTAGGCAGCTGAATAAGTTCAACTTTCCACATGCACCGATGATCGAGTTCTACACAGCGATCATCAAGTCCATCCTCACTTCATCTATAACCATCTGATTTGGATCGTCCACCTAGCAAGAGAGAGCCAACAACAGGGTCACAAGGTGTGCTGGCAAGATGATAGCTCACCCCTGTCACCCTGGGCATCACCTCTTCCAGCCACTTCTCTCTGGAAGAAGACTCAGAGCCATCAAAGACAGCACAACAAGATACGCCAACAGCTTTCTCCTCACAGCTGTGACGCTCACTAACACAGTGGAAATGTTGCCCGTTGTGCCGAACACTCTCACTGTGGCTCTTACTGTAGCTCTAACTCCTCTGTACAATGCATCTGCATGTTCGTTCTCTAACATACTGTAAACAATAGTTATTTAATTTCTGTTTCCTCAGACGCTACATGTATACATTTTCACTTCTTCAACTTTTGGTTACTTTCACAATTTCTTCATTATATCTAATCCTTTAGGCTATTATTCTATTTTTATTTAAAATTTCGCTTAGTTAAATGTCTATTTTCTTGAATATTGTCAATAGTCCGTGCACTTATCTGGTCTGTTTAGTATGTTACATGTCATACATGTGTGCACACACCATTACAAATTCTTCATACTGTATGTGTAACATACTGTATTTGGCAAAATAAAGTGATTCCGAACCATCCTGATGAAAATCCTGATGAAGTCCACGTGTACTGTCATACATTTCATGTTAGGTTTTCAAGTAATCAAATATTCACATCAAAAAGTAATATAAAGTATGTTACATTTTAACAGCATTCATTTAGAGTTCAAATCCTGACGTTTAGATCAGGGTCACAGTGGAGCCGAGGTCTATCACAGAGAACAAAGGAGGGAATGAGGCAGGAATACACCCTGGATGGGATGCCTAGATGGGAAGTCCATTGCAGGATACCACAGACACAAACATTCATCTGCTCATTCACACATTTAGAGGCAATTTATCACAGCCAATCCACATACTGGTGGAAGGAAACCAGAGAACCCGGAGGAAACCCACACAGACACAGGGAGAACATGTGAATACAGATAGGAATAGGAGTTAGCTACACTATTTGAAAAGTTCTCAGGCATCTGCTTAAGAGTAGAGATGTGCAAGCCGGAGGCTTTTACTTTTACTTGTGATGCTGGCGTGAGCTTGAAGGCTGCAAATTTGAAGTTAGCAGGACAAATACTATGATTATTAACATGATAGCAATAGTAGGTGCGCTATATGGGTTTTTTGTTTCTATTGTCAGTGGTAGCCCAACCAAAATCCATAGTTCTACCATACAAACTGGCCTGAAATTCACAAACTAAATATGTTAATATGTGAAAGATCGTTTCTGATCTTTCTGGAATGTAACAAACATAAAAACTGAAGTAAATCTGAAAGGATATTATTAGGCGGCTACTGTTGTCAACTATAAACAACATTTCCTTGATTTGTGCAGGACACTGTTGTTTGGAAACAACAGAACAAAAGGCGCCCACGAGGCTGAGACCAGTTAAGAACTTGAGTAAACAGATACAAATAGTCATTTATAGGTATTATTAAGGTATTATTAAACCCCTATTGTATATAGAACTGGACCGGAATAAGGCAGGTAGCCTTTTCCACCGAGTGTGCTGCCTTGTGATGTTGAATGAGCAGTGGTTCAACAGATCTGCTCCTATCTTAGTGAAAACATGTCGTAACTGTCACACCATGCAGTTGGTAGCTGTTGTGTGATAAGGAAGAGCTACTGGCTGGGAATTGGCAATGTTTGTTAGTTTGTATTTAAGTTTATTGCCATACCAGCTTCAATGGCTTTTTCATGTCAAATATAGATATTAATCAAACATTCAATAAAATTCAGCTTATAAAAAAAATCAAACATTTCTGTACAACATGACAACTCTATAAAAGTTGGAATTGGCAAGGAACCAAAAAAGTGAAGGTCCAAAACCCAAGCGTTTTCGTATAATGCACAATACATAATACACAAATTAAATAAATGCAATAAAAAGTGAAGATGAGACACCTGAGAGTGAAAAAAACCCCAAACCTGATCTATGATGTAGTATAGATGGTCAAAGACGCTCTGTTTAGTATAGACAGCTACACTATAGTCATCCTCCTCCACACCACTGTAGCTCTTCAGGAACAAATTCTTGAAGGCCATCAAGTTCTCTTCTTTGTAGGTCACTACGAGCTGGTTGTTAAGCCCGAAGAGAATAAGCTTCAAAAGGAACAGAGAGAACAGATATATTTCTTCGTTATTCTAGAGGAAATTTCTCAGATCTTGCTCAGCCTACTGCATCTTTTGAGGAATTGCGTTCTGTATCTGTCTAGTAGTCAAGTAACAATTTGAGCTTACTGTTGTGTGATACTAAAGACATTTTCTACTTATCCATTGTTACTTCACTGGTGCTGCAGAATGAGACTTAAAGAAGTCTAAGACATTCCAGTAAATCACACAGATTATCTGAATACCTGAGTTGTAATCATGACTATTTTTAAAATCTGTACTGTCAGCTTCCATGGTAGCTGTCGCCGTGCTCTGTATTTCTCACAGGGACTCATGAAGTAATATCTCAGGTCATCTCGTAGGCTTTCTTCCAATCTCTGCTCAAGGCTCATGGACATCAGGTTACTGAAAGAGACAGCCAGTAACTGTTAGAAATTTAAATAATGTGGTGCTTGAAGGAAAAATTACAATTGCCAACAAGTTCAGACACATGAACATAGAGTTACGGGAAGCAGTGATAACTTACGCTTTACGTATGATTCTGTGACTGGAGGTCAGAGTTCAAATCCAAGTCAAACTATTTTATCAAATCTATCAAAAAGTATTCAACTATGTATGAAATTAACCCAGACCATTCTACATTTCACCTAAAGTGACCAGCACAGCAGCAAGTTCTCATTTCACCAAACATAAACCCGCTGAACGTGATACTTATTCTCTTGTGACACAGCTATTCTTAAAATGAGGAAGGTGACTATTCCACCATGCAAGAAAGGACTTAATGACTAGTGGGTGTTATGGAACATTTTAAACCACAAATGAGGATTGCGTCATTCTGTTTAAGGGCATTGACAGTGTTTGTAATGCAAAAGTCCAAGGCTATGCATAAACAATCAAAATATTGCCAAAAAAAAAAAAAAAAAAACAGCATTACCTTTTGCAGATTAAAATTCTTATACAACGCATATAAGAGAATATATACAATATTGGTAAAATAAAAATATTTACAAAGATACAAAGGTATTTTCACAAAGAGCTATAGTTGTAGTGTCAATTACATAATTCAGTAGAAATGTCTTTAGACATTTGAATATGTAAATTACAAGAATCATAAAGTACTCCTTAATGACTTACTTTGTAGGATCATCATTTGGCATGGCATTCAGCTCCATGCTCCATGCTCATACAGCTGGTTAGATTGTACAGTGACTGACCATCTTCCCTAAACCAGTGCACTTTTACACAAAAAGCCGTTGACCAATCATACACCCGGCAGCTCCTCAGTGGGCAGGGTCTTAGTGTACTGATTAAAAGATCCGTTCAGTAGTATGGCACCCCCAAAAGAACAGACAAATAATCTGACCATCATTGTACTGTCAAAAACATTATATAACAATGGGGAAATTATAAGACTAAAAAATATAAGAAAATTATAAGACTATAATTAATCTCTCCATTGCCACTGCCAGCAAGGGTGTCCCATAAATTTATAGGCACTACGCGGTGCAGTCTTTGTGGGGCTTCTCACCATCTTTTGAGGGCTGTCTCCATCTAGGGGCCCTGAATAGTCACTTCGAGGCCAGAGAAGAGGGCAGTGTGAATAGGAATGCAAAACATAATATAGAAATATCATTAGGACGTAGCAAAGTGATGGACAGGTGACCCATCCGGGGTAGATTCTCCACACCCTGCGCCCAGCGTTGCCGGGACTGGCTCTGGATTCACCGCGACCATGTAGATGAACTAATTCATAGCTACAAAAGAGGAAGGTATAAAATCACAGCAGTCAGAGTTAATTCAGCCAATCATTGCTAGATTTCCATGCTTCAAAGGTAACACGTCACCAACCACCCATAACATTTGGTCTGTGGGATTTAACACTAAGCCACATTTCCATCCCGGATCCCCCACAACTGTGATGCGAGAACCCATGGCTATGCAAGAACCTAACCTAGCCTAACTCTGTGATCTGGGTGCAATCAGCACAGTCATGGAGCCCATGGAATGACAAGGTCCTATCTGATGTTTTTTTTTTTTTTTTTGGTGAGTTAATATTATAAATATTTTATTTACAGGCCACTGAATATGTGTGAAATATTTTACATTAAAATATTTCTCAGTAGATATAAAAATAGGAAAGAAAATCTTAAAATCACAGTATTGTTAGATAGACCTTTTTAATTCCAAGGTTTTGTAAAGCATTGCTTTTTCTCCTCTCTAGCAATAAATATTGTTTGGCTTCTGGCTTATTTTTATTAGTAACATTCTACAGTATTATAAGGTTTTAATGCTCTGCTAGATGCGTGCTCAAGCATTAGAAGCCTATCTGACCAGGGGGACAAAGCTGAGCTCAGGTACCTTCTCTTTTCTCAGTGTAGATATATTGTGAAGCACAACATGTGCAAGGTCATGACAAGGTTCATCAAAATCACTGACAGGTGGAACATCTGTCCCACTAGCAAACTTCCTTCAATCAGAAAGTAGGCATATTGTACAAGTAGGAAAACATCATCATCCAGTTCACGTCAGCACCCGTGTTTTGAATACATTTGCCAGACCTTCGTCAGACTCCAAAACAGACTAGTGAAATAATCTGGAGTCTGGAGCCAGAGCAGCTGGAATCCAAATAAAATATTCACTGGGTTCAGAGAGTATTCAGACCCCTTTACTTCCTGCACATTTTATTATGTTATAGATTAATATTATATATTAAGTTAATAAATCCACAAAAATATATGAACATGTTTTCGTAATAGATTTGTCATAATGCATTATTGTAATGGCAAAAAAGTCAATTTAATCCATTGTAATTGAAACTATAACAATAAAATGTGCAGAAACAATACTTTCTGAACCCACTGTATGGGGTAAGTCAGTATTATGTTTTGGCATATGAAGAGGAGGCTTACAGAAACTACTGTAACTGTGCTTAGTGGCAGGTCTAGAGCACGAGTGTCCAAAGTCCAGCCCCAGGGCCAAATACAGCCCGCGGCTTCTCTCGTAAATTGTATGATCTGTCGCCCAAAAGCCAACATGTAGCATTTTTTCCTTTCACCTGAATATGGCAGCACACTATATAAACACAGTTAGCTAAATTCCAAGAGTCTTTTTTCCTCTGATTACTCTTGCAAATTAATTACACCTGCACTTTTTGGCACTATATGATACTCAACATACCCATAGGAGTCAACATACCCATGAAGTATGAGACATTCGCTTGGTGGGATATTAAATTAATTGTAAAATATTGTGTGAAATTGTAAAACTTACTTGCTGGCTTCCATCGACCTGTGAGATATATGTTTTTACTACACTAAAGAACTTTATAATTTCCTCAGAAATAAACATCACATGATTCTCACAGATTTACTAACACTACAAAATAAAAAGATTATTTACTTTTTCAGAGAAAAATGTAGGTTCCAAAGATTACAAAAATTACAAAGACTCCTCATCTTGCTGAATCTCCTACCTACAATAAACAAACAAACAAATAAGGTTAAACTGAAAATGAATAAATTATTCAGACAAATAAAAAATGATACATTACAGGGGAAAAAAACATGAGAAAAAACTAGAAGCTTCCCCAGTATAGCTTTATAGATTAAAAATATATATATACCAGTGCGAGTGGTCAGTGATGTCCAACCCACCAAGTCATAAAGAATGCAATGGTGAGTAAGAGACTTGACATTTGTTATAAAATGTAAGGATTCATGGTACCCTGAATCAAGGCTCACTAGTATCACCATAATCAATCACAGGCAAAAAACTAGCTTCCACAAGTTTTTTCTTGGCATTTAAAGTAAAACAAGATTTATTTCAAAAATAAAAGCCAATCTTTACTTTGAGCTTCCTACCTAGATTAGCCATATGTACATTAAATAAAAGCTTGTTGTCTATCCATATACCCAGGTACTTGTACGAAGACACCCTTTCAATGGATTTACTATCGGACATGAAAATACTACCATCATCAAGCAGCTGTGAGCGAGCTTGTGAGAAGACCATGAACTTTGTTTTCTGAGCATTCAAAACCAATTTTAAACTCAACAAAGCAGTTTGTAATGATCTGAAGCACTTGGACTGCTTGTACTATGGAGGGAGCATAGTCTATACACACGTGTGGGTGTAACTTTTCTATAAATAAAGAGGGATAATCGTATTTACAGTAAAATTCTAGACCAAATTTAACACAACAGAAAGTGTCATTGCCAAAATGTGCTGATTGAATAAAAGTTTGATTCAGCTTCAGGATGCTTTGGCTAATATTGGGTTTCACGGGCCATGCTATAGCAAATTTTAATAAAAATGAGATAAGAGGAGTAAAGAAAAGGCATCCAAAGAAAAAGAAGACTTGTATTTAGCATGACAAAAACCATGTGACGCCCGATCGTGTGCAGAGGGGGGGAAAAGTTTCGGCTCACACGACCATCGGAAATCCTGATACACGCACTCATTTGGTGGAAGAAAGAGGATTTCTACCAGTATCTTATTTCTAAGAAATAAAGAATGAAAATAAATATACATTTAACAATAAAGGAAGGTCATAGAATATACTTTAGCAATAGGAGACGGTTATAGAAACAGTAAATTTCCCAGAAACTCAGGGAAGGCTGACATGATAGCACATCAAAAATTACATTAATGAAGCAAGTAATAAACAAACAAGAAAAAAAATGTTGCCTACTGATAAATATCATAATTAAAATATTATGACCCAATGCAGATAAGTCTAGCACTAAAGAGCAACAGGAATAAAAAAATCACAAAAGTGTTATTCTTGAGTGTTATTATGAACTGTGCTTTTTTCATTCACTCACTTTCGAAGCACAAGGAAGCACTTTTGAAGACAAAGGCAACCTTCTGCGTACGAGCAGCGACACTAAAAGCTTCTGGCCATGCTTCAGCTTAAGAACTGGTTGGGATGGAGTGGTGCTGGTGGTGGAAATGTTACACGTTCTTTCTGTGAATCTCTCGTTCTACCACATTCTACTGGATGCTCTACTGGCATCAGATCTGCTGACTGAGGAGGTTACTGAAGTACACTGAACTCACTGTCATGTAAACGGAACAAGGTTGAGATCACCTCTGTTTTCTGGCTTAGCACACGATCATGCTGGAAGTAGCCATTACAGGATATCACCACCAGCCTGAATTATCGACATACGGATTCGTGATGACGCCAGATTCTGACCCTATCATCTGCAATGCCGCAGGGTTCATCAGATCAGGTGATGTTTTTCCAGTCTTCACCTGTCCAGGATTGGTGAGCCTGTGTTTCCTTCCTGTTCTTCCTGTTCTTGGCTGACAGGAGTGGAATGTGCTGTGTTCTTCTGCTGATGTGTTGTGCATTCTGTGATGCTCTTCTGCTCACCACAGTTGTACTGACTTGCTTTTTAAGTAACCGCGGCCTTCCTGTCAGATTGAACCAGTCTGATTAGTTTCAACATGGTATTTCTACCTGAAGAACTGCCGCTCACAAGACGCTTTTTGTAACGTCTAGAGACGTCAGAAGAGCCGCAGTTTCTGAAATACTCAAACCAGCCCCTCTGGCACAGTCAACTATACCATGGGTCAAGTCACTGATTAGATTATTACATATACGTATAATATGTATACGTTTATATTTTACAACATAATGACAATCACAAACTCCCAAATAGCACTACACTTGCACGCAAATCGACTCCCCAACCCTGATTGTAGGCGCGAACCATAACATAACGGAGAATCCACAAACAAGGACAAAGACAAATGTGCGAACAAATAAACTCGTGTGCACGTGTGTGGCTACTGCAGTGGCGATTAGTGGGGAAAAGAAATATATAATGAGAATGTATGAGAATAGAGCAAACAACTGATTTGACTGAGAGCAGGGTTGCCAGATCTGCAGTGTTTCCTCCAAATTGGTCTAGTCTGTATATGCAGTGTTGAGAGAAAATTATAAAGGTCCAGTTTTTTTTTTTTTTTTTAAACTTGAAAATTTACCGCTAAAAAAATAATACAGCAAAACAAGAAAAATAATTGTGTTATAAGTTCATACTGATAGATGAGTATTAGCGTATACCTGGAAACTTAACAATGGACATGAGCACATTTGGAAATAGAAAGGCAGGTGAATGTGTGCATGTTGGCAAAACTACTTCTCCCAAAAAAAAAAAAAAAAGTTTGAAAAGAGAGAAGGAAGAGAGCAAAAATGAAATGAAGCCTATTAATGTACGGCTTTCTTAACTATCATGAAACAAGTAGATCAGTTACTAGTTTATTAGGGACATCACCCAAATATTTCAGCTGAAAATAGTCAAACTTTTTGTTTACACCCAAAGACAGAAAAGGGGTTCATGTAGCAAAAGTGTGAATACGTCTGGTCTAGAGGATAGAATGGTGGGGTAATTATAGTTTGTGCTGTGTTGCCTATAAAATGTTTTTGGACTCCACTGCATAACTTGCAACATCCCTGATTTATACAAAACTTTCATATTATGTAGGTAATACGGCCTCATGTCCCCTAAGACTGCGCTGATTGGCATGTGAGTGCACCAATATACAAACTATTAATAGCTACTATGTTGATGTAGCTTATATGCTATTCAGTAGATACTCTTATTACATTGATTACATTAGGCTGGTGGGAAATTAAATGCAAAATATTTTTTTTTAAATTGTAAATTTGACTTGCTGGCTTCCATCGACCTGTGAGAAATGTTTTTGCTGTACTGAAGAGATTCATAATTTTCCTGAGAAACAATCAAATGATTCTCACAGACTTACTGAGCATTAAATAATTATAAATTATTTATTTATTTTTAAAAAAAGAGTCAGATTACAATGATTAAAAAATAAAATAAGAAAAAAGGGCCAGTTCAAAAAGCAGAAGCATTACTGCACAGTTTCCTGTACCGGAGTGCCAATATTTTCAACACAGTCTTCTTTCTTGGATGCATCTCCTCCTACACTTGCTGAATCCCCAAGCTACAATGAATAAATAAAAAGAATTCAGTGAAATGAAATGAAATATGCATAAATTAATTAAATAATTCATATATTAAAGGGGGTTAAAAAAAAAACATGAACAACTCTGCTAATATATTTACCTCATTTCTTTCAGGATTTCCTGCCGTTTTATTGTCTTTAGAGTCACTTTTAGCACTGTGCTCCTTAGATGCAGGTTGAGTGCGTTGCACTTCTGTGTTGGATGCGGACGCCTCATTTTCCTCCTTTGGCCCATGACTGAGAGTCTGAGATTCTTCCTCCACATGCTGAGCCTGGTCCTGGGCTGCTGCTTCCTCCCGGGTGTCTGTCTCATCCCCACAGTCTGCGCTCCGTAGGGTTTCCACACACTCCCTCTGCGGCTCTCGTCTCGTCTCGTCTGTTGGGTCTCCTCTGGCGAATTTCGGGCCTGCTGTCCTCTTGGTCCAGTTACCCACGCGGTTGACTTGGTTGCCGTCTTGTCCTATACGGTGTCTGGGCTGTGCGGCGCGGTTGGCGTCACCTCTTGCTAACTGTTCCCTTTCTTCTTCTCTGCCTTCCTCCAGGTCCTGCATGGGAGGAGCGGCAGGCTGCTGTGCAATGCCGGGTGGAGGATCCCGACGTCCGCCCCGCACAGGCCTAAACACAACATGCTGTACAGCTGCTTGGCCGGTGCTGTACATAAATACCTGTAAAAGGTTTAACAGATCTAATTTGGAAAATGAGAAATATGAGACATGATAGCATTAGGTTGGCAGAAATACTGGCTGCCTGACAATTGGGATTTTCTCACAACGGTCAAATAGATTTCCTCTCAGTTTCCTTGTGCTTTGGTTACAGCCCTACAGCGAACAAGGGGAATTTTATACTACATTCATATTAGAGTGGATCAATTTTACATTGAAGTCTTGCTGGAAACACTCAGCCCATAAAGATCATTCAAAACCATTCATAATTTCATACCACGATAGAGAGCGCGATTAAAAGAAGCACGGGTATCTGGAGAGTAATGGGCAGGTCTTTCAGTAAGGCCTTGAGAAACTCGCTAATGCCTTGTCCTAAGTGCTTCAGAGGGTCTGTAATAAAGGTGGTGATGGTCATAGTGATGGCCTGTAAAGACAGACACGAAACAAGTCAGGCAAGCCTAGGGCAATTTTTCATGAGTTGATGAGCATAGCAGTGAAACAGTACGAACCTTAGTTGGAGGCACTAGCAGGATTGGATTCACAAGCAGGGCCTTGTAGTATTCCATACAAGGATCATCCTGAAGAGTCCACGTGGTCCGAAACCACTCTGGAACAATAAGGCAAATACCACGTTTAAACATAGTTTACAAAATCTTCATTCATTCATTCATTCATTCATTTTCTCTCCACTTTTCCTGGTGAGGATCGCAGTGGCAACAGGCTGAGACGGTCAGTGCAGACTTCTCTCACTCTAGTCACTGATTGCAGCTTCTTCTAACCATGAGATATAATCTCTCCAGCAGGTCCTGGTTCTGCCCCGAAGTCTCCATTCGGTGCCCGATACAGCCTCCTTGTAAGATCCCTGAACCACCTTAACTGGCTCCTCTCAGTTTAGAGGAGCATCACAGCTCTACTCAGAGACAAAAATTATGTATATGGATGGAAAGTGGCAAGTGCAAGCTCCTGCACCTCACCTTTGAAATTATCCATCCAGTCAAATTTCTTCACTCCAGTGCATTTATCATTGATGTTCATCATCTTTGCAACGTTGGCCTGGTGTTCAGCAAAGGCAATCTAGAGAATGTCAAATCCACATGAAATTAGCAAACAAAGTTTCAATTATACTTTGTATACGATATAAATCTATTAAAACTAAAACAAGCCATTAAAAACTAGATATTAATTGCTGATGGTTACTGCTACAACCACTGCGCTGTAGCCACTATAGACAAATCAGTAAGGCTCAGAGATACGACTATATAATAGCAATACCATGACAAATTACAATATACTTTATTCCGAGATGTCGTGGGCATCATCAGTAGTTTCCTAAGATTGAGTGACAGCATCTTTATTCATTAGAAATTATTTTTATATCAAATGTTATTATCTGTTTCCATATCTGAGGACATTAAAAGGCATCACTAAACTAAATTTCTGATGTTTATATTAATCTATTTTATTGCTACTTTGTTAGCAAACATTAATACTATAATCATGTACACTGTGTAGCATCAAAGTATCAAGCATCAATATATATTTTATTCCATATTGATCCTTTAACGTTACCTTGTAGAGATAGAACCAGTTCCACACTACACTGATAAAGAAGCATATGGCAAACATTCTCCTAAATTGGACAAACCAGGACACCACAGACCACATCTCAGTGCAGATTATGCCCGCAATGATCAAGACAATGAGAGAGACCTGTATAAAAAAAAAAGCATGTGAGTAACATATTACAAAAGTAACAAAACAACACCTGAGCGTTGAGTGAGAGTTATGTTCATTTCTGTTCATTTACTGTGTAACGTTTGTTCACAGAAGAAAAAAAAAACATGAACATGGATAGATGTGTTTCATTTCGGCAAATTTTTACCTTGATAACAGTGTCGGGCTCCACACCGAACGTGTCTTCGAAGCGCCACTTCCAGGCCTCATAGTCATGGAGTTTAAAGTTGATGAGTATTTGACTAAGAGCATTATCCAGAGCCCCAGTTCTCCAGCCACTCTCATCAGTGACAAGCTTCTGGATTTCCGCCACCATTTGCTTGGAAAGTTTCACCTCAGCATCATAGTGCATTTCGGCAGTAACAGCAGTGGGCTAGAAGTTCACACAAGCAGAGAATGAGCAGCACAGGACTATAAACAGAATGGATAATGTGGCTTACGGAATTATCATACCAAGCCAAGTTTGTCAATTTCCTTCAGAAGCTTTGCGAGGAAGCGCTTGAACACAGGATTACATGTTGGCTGTTGGGAGGAAAATGTCACCCTCTTTCTGTGCTCTTCAATCTGGAATAGGTTTACAAATAGACAATATGATTAACTACACTTACTGAGATATCTAAAGACATTTAATGCAAATAGCAATCAACTTAATTGTTTAAAGAAAACCTTAATAATTAAATTTGGTTTGATTTCCTGAGACAAATATAGTGACGACTAATAACGCTAACAATTTACATCCATTTCTGCTTTGAATTAACACTTTCAGATTTGATCCTAGTGGTCATGTGACGTTAAATAAGGAACTAACTCTTTTCAAGTTCATGTTGTTGTGTTCCTGAATTTGCTGATTGTTTTTTTTTTTGTCACATTTTGTACAACTGTACATTCTTGCAATTGCCCAACTGCAATCAGTCACTCGTGTTGCAGCAACACAGTGCACAAAATCATGCAGATACAGGTCAAGAGCTTCAGTTAATGCTCAACTAAAACATCAGAGTGGAGGAAAATGTGATCTCTCTGCCTTTAACCGTAGCATGGTTGTTGGTGCTGGTTTGAGTGTTTCAGAAACTGCTGATCTCCTGGGATTTTCACATACAACAGTCTCTAGAGTTTACACAGAATGGTGCGAAAAACAAAAAACATCCAGTGAGGTGCACTTTTGCACGCTGAAATGCCTTGTTGATGAGAGAGGTCAACAGAGAATGGCCAAACTGGTTCAACCTGCCAGGAAGGCAACGGTAGGACAAATAATCACTCCTTACAACAGTGGTGAGCAGAAAAGCATCTCAGAATGCACGTCAAACCTGGAGGCGGATGGACTACAGACGACCATGTTTTGTTCCACTCGTGTCAGCCAAGAACAGGAATCTGAGGCTGTCATGGGCACAGACTCACTAAAACTGTACAGTTAATTAGAAATCACCTGGTCTGATGAATCTCAATTTCTGCTACAACATAGAGAAGGTCAGAAGGTCAGATTGTCTAATGCAGCATGAATCCATGGACCCAACTTGTTTTTGTTTCAACACTTCAGCCTGGTGGAGGTGTTGCGATGGTGTGGGGAATGTTCTTTCAGCACACTCTGTGTACCTTTAACACCAGTCGAGCTTTGTTTGAATGCCACAAGCTGCGTTTACACGGACACTAATAATCCGATCGTAATTGGACTAGAAGCACAATCAGATTTAATAAGTCACGTGTAAACACGTCAATCGGAATGAATTGGCCAAAACAGATTAAAATTTCATTCGGATCGTAAGGGGTGGTTTAAACCTTTTCTAATCCGACGGAGAGGACGTGTAAACACTTCATCTGATTGAAAATGAAACCAGATAGTTCTGCGCATGTGCAATGACGTACAAATCTCGTAATGACGTATGACGCACGGCTGTCAGCGGTATTGGGGCTCTGACCGTAGCCTCACCAGGTGCTATGTTCCCCTCCACCATGGAGCATAGTGTCATAAATGACTGTCGTGTCATCCTAAAATTCTCCTTCCACTCCTCGTCTGTGAAGTGGTGCAACACGACGTTGTCCCACTGGTCCTTGCTTCGGACCCTCATCCACAAACGCCTTGTTCTGGGCTCGGGAAGGGGCATTTTAATTGCTTGATAAATACACGCAGTACCGCACAACACATCACACGCTCGTCGTCTTCTAATTAGCAGCTGAAACAGGCAAATGTTAAGTCTGCTTTTTAAAACGAAAAAAAGAAGCAATGGCAAGAGAGTGGCTGCTAGTATCTGTGTGTTGGAACGGCGGGAAACGTGTATTCGTGCACTGTGCGCATGTCAGAAGATCAAATCCGATTCTATCATGTAAACGCGCATATCAACCCGATTACTTTATTCTGCGTTCTAGTAAACACTGCGATCAGATTAATCAATCTGCTTGATTTCATTCCGATTGAAACAAAAAAAGTGTTCATGTAAACGTGACTACAGCCTATCTGAGTACTGCTGCTGATCTCCTACGTCCACAATTTACCAATCTTATCATGGAGGACTAGTGGTTAGGCCACAGCACTCTCAGCGCTGCGGCCCGGGTTCGATTCCCGGCCATGCAACAGTGCGCTCTCAGTGCCGGTCCCAAGCCCAGATAAAAACGGGGAGGGTTGCATCACGAAGGGCATCCGGTGTAAAAACTGTGCCAAATCAAATACATGGACCAACGATCTGCTGTCATAAACCCTAACGGGAACAGCTGAAAACAACATAATGGCTACTTCCAGCATGATAATGTGCCGTACCACAAAACACTCGGTCTCTAACTGGTTCCGTGACATGACACTGAATTCACTGTACAGTGTGAATGTGCAGATGACAATGATGATGTATTCACGTCAACATGGACCACAATCTCAGAGGAATGTTTGTATGTTTCTGAAGAAAGGAGGACCTGAGACTTTTAGTGTATTTTTTTCCCCCAACATACTCACCTCTCGTTGCAACCTGATCACCTTGTCGGTGCATTCCTTCACATCTGGACACTGAGCCACTTGACCTGTATCCTGAGTGTATTCCCTTCTTTTAGTCGGTACATTATTGTAGCAGGAGGCCTAGAAAACAAGAAAGTTAACTCCTGTAGGTTGTGTGTTTGTTATATACCATGCAGTAAGTCAAGCTTTTACCTCGGCAGGCTTTCTCATGCTTTTTGAGACTGGATCGTAGTTGAGCATGTCATATGGATCAATCCATTCATCCTCTTCATTGTGAATATTCCCGTAAACAAACAACAAACTACTACTTATAACCAGGAGACCACCATAGCCGCACAAGAACACCCTGCCCGACACCTTCATTATCATTACACATTAAAAACAAAAACCCAGGCTACAAATGGGGTTTCCTGAATTTTTAATATTTAAAAAAAAAGCTGTTTACGTATACACAAAGCTGCTGTACCACAACTTCATAGCCTGAAACTGCACAAGTAACCTAGTTAGCGTGCTAAATAACAATAACATGCTAGCTAATTGGTCAACAAACTAGCTTGGACGATGAAGGAAAACAAAACGGAATTATCTGAAATTAAGGAGACGTAGAAAACCTAATTTTTGAGCTAAAAATTAAACAAACACTTCGAGAAACCCTTACAGCACTCCACACTCCTGAGCCAAACACATCATCTGACACTAGCGACAAGATCTCGCGAGATCTGAGCCGGAGCCTCGTTTCAAACTAACAGGGTCATGTGACCACCGGAAAAGACGCTTTATAACCTCAGTGTCTGTACTAGTATAGTCCATGGTTCTTTATTTTCAAGAAAGATATTGATCTATATTTGAATTATTTAAAGAATTAAAATTTGTATGACTTGCTTGTAAGACTTTTATGGTGTATCACTTATACGTTAATATATGCTTTAGTTCATTTCAGAATTTCATTTACTGTAAGCCTTTTGATTCTTTTTGTGTATTATATTTATCCTTGTAAATGTTTACTGTTTTATGCCTTGCAAAAAAAAAAAAGTTCATAGAGATGCAATGTTTTTAAAATTGCATGTAACCCATTAAAAAGTGTTTGTGCATGGTTAATATTAAAAAGTCCAGTTTATGCACCTGTTCTACAGTCTATGTAATAGAAAGCCATTAAATGCAATAATTATATATATATATATATATATATATAGCCACTTTATGCAATTATCCAATCATTTGGCAACAGCACAATGCTTGAAATCTTGAAATCATGCAGATACAGGTCAAGAGCTTCAGCTAATGTTCAAGTATTAAAATGAGAATAAAATGTGATGTCAGTGACTGCAACATGGTTATTGGGATGGGATGGTTTTAGTATTGCAGGGATTTTCTCCTGTGATTTTTCACACACAACAGATTTTGCACAGAATGCTGGGGAAAAGAAAAAACAAACATCCAGTGAAGAGGCAGTTCTGTGGGCAGAACAGCTTTGTTGAGGAGAGAGATCATAGGAGAAAGACCCAACTGATCCGAAGTGACAGGAAGGCTATGGTAAGTCATATAACCACTCTTTACAACCATGGTGAGCAGAAAATCATCTCAAAATGCAAATGACAAACATTGAAGTAGATGCCACAACAGCAGAAGATCACACTGGCATCGGATTCTACTCCTGTCAGTCAAGAACAGGAATCTGAAGCTACAGTGGATGCAGGCTCACTGAAACTGGACAGTGCAACAACAATCATGCCATGGTCAAAGCCAATGAGATTAGAATGAGAAAAAAATATATAATGTTTGCTGTGAACATAGATTGAAGCCTCTGGTATGATTTTATGCATTGAGCTGCTGCGAAAGGATTGCATGAAACAAGCACGTGTACAGGTGTTTCTATTAAAGTGACCAGGATTTTCAATTTCATTTTATGTTGATGTTTATTACTAAGCCTGTGTTGCCTAGTGTTACATAGCTAGTTCAGAGACTGATGATAAATAGCCTATGCTAAAATCTGATACTTATAGATTAGACTCTTGAAGTATCTAGACAACCCAGAGAAAAGTCCATAGCAAATAGGTAATTTCTCACATGCCATTCATATTGCCATTAATTAAAAATCCTAGAGTAAAATTTCTTCTTACTGAGTATTTTGATAGTGTGTTACACTGTATCTCCGATGACAGTGTTAAATTTTTTAGGGATGCCTCATATGGATGAGGAGATAATGATATAAGAAATAAGCAGATTTTCCCTTTTATTCAGTGCTTACAGTAGTGCTGGCAAAATGAAGCTTTCTGAAGCAATAAAGCAAATTTCCTCCCAAACATATCGGAAAAAGGTTCATTACTCGAAGCCTTTCAGCACAGTATGTGCTAGTGGCATCTGGTGGTCTAAATCATGACATGCAGCTCCTAATGGATCATGCAGCAGGGTTTTGGATTCCAGCTAACACATCTGTGTATTCCGGTGCTTTTCACAACATGTTTTTACTGTTTTAACATCAGCTGGTAGCATTAAGTAATGCTGTGTATTACTTAATAAACAAAAAGCAACCCTCATATCCTTTTTGTTTTATGGTATATGGTATGGCATAGATAAGTCCTTACATATTATTAATAAAATTTCTTATAAATAAACAACACCTTGTTCAGTGATGAGTCAAAATCATTTCCCAAACTTCAGTATCCCCTCATTTCTTTGTTGGTTGCATAACTACAAACTAACTCTATGTGTAGCGTCTCAAAGCAAAGGGTTGTGTTTTTTTGGGTTTTTTTTGACACACAGCTTGGAGGTTCAGGATCGAGGGTGACATCACTAGTTTACAGCCGTGTATAAGTAAGGAATAACACACAACAGACTGTACATATAACTGTGTTATATGAAAATAATGAACATCTAGTGTGGGGGGGCTGTGGGGATGTGCACAATGTTGTTGTGAAAAGTGCACAATTTGCCTCCTTTGGGCCAACAGCAGTGGGCTATTGTGGAAAGTGCACCCTATTGCCAATGTTGGACCAGCAGTGGCAAATTGTGCACTTTTCACAACAACAGTCTGGAGGTATGCGATTCCAGCCTATGAAGGAATGACTTACCTCTGCTGATTTCCAAAAGCCTTTTTTATTCGGGAAGTGGATGCTAGCCACGGGTGGTTGGGAGCAGTGCCCTCTTAGGACCATGAGGGAAAGGTGCAGCGCAGGCCATCACAGGGCTTTGGCCTAGAGCAGGGGTGTCCAATCTTATCCAGAAAGGGCCGGTGTGGGTGCAGGTTTTCATTCCAACCAAGCAGAAGCCACACCTGATAGTCTATTGAAAGCCAAGATCAACTGATTAAACAGGTGGAATCAGGTGTGGCTGCTGCTTGATTGGAATGAAAACCTGCACCCACACTGGCCCTTTGTGGATAAGATTGGACACCCCTGGCCTAGAGAGAGAAATATGGAAACTATAACTACAGTTCCATGAACCTTCAATGAAACTCATTTCGTGAAGCTGATGATTCACAGTTCTTGTGCTGATGTTGCTTTCAGAAGCAGTTTGGAACTCTGTAGTGAGTAATGCAACAGAGGAGAGCTGATTTATACACGTTACATGATTTAGCGCTTGATGGCCCCATTCTGTGAGTTTGTGTGGTCTACCGCTTCATGGCTGAGCTGTTGTTGCTCCTAGACATTTCACAATAATAGCATTTACAGTTGACTAGGAAGGATCCAGCAAGGCAGAAAGTTCACAAACTAACTTGTGGCAAAGGTGGCATCCTGTGTCAGTGTGAAGTTCAAAGTTACTGAGCACGTCAGTATGGCCCATGCTACTGCCAATGTTTATCTATGAGATTACGTGGCTATTTGCTTGATTTTATGCACCTGTTAGCAAAGGGTGTGGCTGAAACACCTGAACTCAATAATTAGGAATGGTGTCGTCATACTTTCGGCCATATAGTCTATATTAATCACATTCTCCAAAGAGACACAATGCAAAACACACAATGCAAAACACATTTGAAAAATGCCTGGAACATCAATTTTGAACAACAATCTCTTTTATAATATATTTATTGTCAATATTTAAAAGCTTTTTTTCAATGAGCAAATACACATTCCAAACACATTTAGTACAAGGTGCTTCACACAGCTGTCTTAAAGTGCAAACAGAGTGAAAAAAAAAAATACAGCATAAAATATCACCATTTTATTTAATGTTTTTATCTTTATCTTTCATTTTAATTTATAATTGGATACGGATATTCAAAACGTCTTAAACATTGACACAGTTTGAGTTTATTTAAAGAAGACAGATTTATGTTATTTTCACATTTCATTTGAACACACATGCGAAAGTTTTGTGTTAAATCTGCTGTATGAGGAGCCTGTGCTAAAATCAGTCAATATTTGCAGCATGCCAAATATTTAGTAGACTAATTATACTGCATATATGTGACAAGCATAGTTTCTATGACTATTTAGCTCAATTCCATACCAGGAAATATTACGACATTCATAAGCCTAACTATGGATGACCCAACTCAAGGCACAAAATAGTTTATACATTCAGAATCAAACTTTTTTTTTTTTGTGCATTATAACTGAAACAGCACAAATGGTAGCTCTGTAGCTTCTTCAATGAACATTCAGCATTTCTTATTAGTTGGCTCAGCTGGCTCGCTTTACTTAGCAGCTAACATGCAAGACTTACTCCTACTATATATATATGAAAAGTAATTTATAAATTACTCTAACTTATAAATGATAAAAAGTTCGTTTGCACGAATGATGTCAGTTTATAAAGTATTACAGGGAACTGATTGCTTTGTGCTTTTTCTCTTACAGCTAGTTCTGAGAGAAGGTTATGACTGGTGTGCCCACAGTGTGACAGTCTTATCTGCAGAAGAAGACAGGAAAGAAATGTCTCGTGTGTGCCACCGGCACTGGATCACTTTGTCCTTGTGTTCACCAGCCACCATTACTGGCAGTGGCTTCGTTAGGTCTCCTGGGAACAAAAAAATGAAGTTTTAATAGTAAGGCATACGAATTTAGACATTCTTCATCTACATATTGGTGGCTTAAATGACTGAAATTCTGATGTTATTCCAAAACAAAGCACATTCTTTGGAGAAATAGAAACTAGACATACTAATCCTGCTACCTGATCAGTGCTGATCAGCAACTGGTTGTTGGGAATATTGGCAATTATCATTATTAACAACACAGAATAAAGTCATAACATATATCTAATGAGCGTCTGCTGCAACAGCAGTGAGGAACTCACCAGTGTGTTTCTTTTTAAGAACGTACAAAATAGTTGATTTCATCACCCATAATGTTTTTTTTCTGATCTCTATCTCTCTGTTTTGTTTTTTTTTTTTTTATTGTTCAGCCTAATGATGGCTTGCTTCACTGGCAGTGACAGCTCTTTGGATTACTAATACAAACGCCACACTTGGCATTTCACCTGCATTTGGATGGAAATGCTGTTAAATTAAAGCAAAGAAAGTCTGCAATTTGAGCTCATAATCATTATTTAATTTTAACTCTAAAATACTATGGTAGACAGCTAAAATAACAATAACTTTGTCAATGTCCAAATATTTAAGGACCTGACCTCTGGATAAACCAGAAATATAAATTTAGGTGTGCTTATAGAGAAAAATGTGCCAGAACTGAAGCACAAAGCAATTTGTAAAAAAAAAAATTAAATAAATAAATAAATACATTTTTCATAAAAGCCCAAACATAAATACCTACACAATTTTTATTTGTATGTATTGAGTATAACATACTGTAAGTCAGTTTATTCAACAATCTTGTCATCGAAGTAGACAGCAAAACTACAGGCAGTTAGTTTCAGTTAAGGAAATTCAACTATTCACGTTATCAGTATCTGAAAATTGAGAGATGTTATTGCTTAAGACTATACAATAAGCTTCTCAGGTTTTCAAGTTCAAGTTCAGCTAAGACTGATGTATGTATTAAAGGTCCTCAGCAAAGAGCCTAAAGTTAAAACAAAAGGAATTTGGATTAAAAACAGATATTTTTTCCCTTTTTTCCCCCCAACTATAGAATTAGGTGGCACATGCACACTCTGATGCACACGTGGCTGTGCTAGTGACCACAACACACCTTTCTCTTTCATAATGTACCTTAAAACAGGAAGTAATGTGACAAGTTAAACCAAACCAATGCCTGTTCACATACATGGATCACTTTCACACTCTCCAGACCACAGTTTTCATGTAGAGCAGAGTTTGTTTTGCTGGACCACACTCATGTATGAAAACCTTTTTATGTATTAAAATCTTTTTATAATTTGACCAAATTACAGACCTTTCAGCGCTTGGCCTCGAGTGTGTAGAAACAGCCAAGTGTGAATGTCAGTGTCGTCTTGCTTACCTTGTAGATCAGTAATCTTGATTTTGCTGTCGTAGGAGCCAGTGAGCAGGTAGTGAGCTCCAGGAGAGAAACGGACAGAGCGAATGTCGCTGGTATGAGGGCTGTATGTCTGAACGGTTCGAGCCCCTCTGATGTCGTACAGCATGCAGCGGCTATCCTCCAAACCTGCAGCCAGGAGCCTCCCGGTCGGGTCCACTGCCACCGAGGCCACTGCACTTCCTGATTTAAGAACCATCACTCTCATCACACATAATTCACTTACCACCACTAATGCACTTTATACTTTATACTTACAGTACATGCAATCACTGTCTGGCATCAAACTTGAAATACAAAACAGTGATGTAAAATACAACCCACCAGGTCCATGAAGGGCACTCCTGACCACTTTCACACAGCTGGGAACTCGCAGGTCCCAGAAACGCACAGTCTCATCCTGAGAGCCAGATGCTACCATCCAACTACACCATGTATAGAGGGAGAGGATGTGCCCTAATAATACACACATGACTTCCATTCATCCATAAGACATCATTTGTTTTGCCAGAAAACGTGAAATTATTGCTGCTATAATATCTGAATACTGTAATTATGCATGTGTGTGTATATACCTGTATGTCCACTGAGTGCATGTAGGCCTAGTCCTCTGTGGCAGTCAGTGGTGTAGATGTTGCAATCTCCTGCTCCAGCACTAATAAGGATAGCTCCACCACTTTCTGGACCCTCCATGAATGCCAGGTCACGAATGGTCCCATCATGCATGCTGAACTCCAGATCTGGCCCTGTGTGCATACAAACACACAGTATTGAACAGGGTCTGCAATGAAAACAGTGGCTGCTACAGCAGTTTGTAGAGTTTTTTCAGCACGGCACAACATGTTAACAAATCCAAGATCAGGACTATGTGTTTTCTCTGCTTGCATTTGTGTCGAGTATCTGTGTCTCTTTCCCTGTCACACAACGCTGCTGGGGAAAGTAAGCTCTCTGAAGATTGTGGGCTGAATAGTGATGAGTGCATATAGGGAAAAAAAAAAAAAAAACACTTCACAAATGCACAAAAAAAGCTATTTAATACGTCATTTTTTAATAAGAAACGTAAATATCAGTACACTGCATGTGTTGTCTTATTGTTTAGTTTATTGTTTTTCATTGATTAAGCTGTTGTGGCAATAAAGGAAGCTTGATTTTTTTCCATTTTCTCCCTAATTTGGTGACCTGCCAATTCTTATCCACTAGACAGCTCTCCCATATCGTACAAAAACCCACCAACGAGGGAGGGTGAAGGTTAAGCTCTCTCTGAGACACATGAAACGAGCCAGCCACATCGTTTGGAACTGCTTCTCTTGCTGAGCCACAACGCAGTGTAACACAATGAGAGGAAAGTGCTATTAGCCCTCTTCTGCATACACAAGCACACAAACACATACAATTGGGTAGCGTCGCTGTGATTGACAAGGAAGACGGAGTATACCATCCCTCTCAAGGATCGAACTTACGTACTCCCGTCAATGTGAAAATGAAACAGAAACGCATGGAATAGTGAATCTTCTGTAGCTAAATACCAAATGGTCCATATTCCTAGGTAGGTGTACAATGCTATTAGTTTATGATTGTGGATAAACAATGTAAAATAAGTAAGAAATGTTAAATATTGGTGAAAAAAAAATTACTATTGTAAACAATTGTAAACAAACAAATAAAATCTGAAACAAACAACTGTATATTCCTCTTAAAGCCACTAGGAAAAGGAAATTTAAAAGAAAAAAAGATGGCTGTTCCTACTCAGAGACTGCACTATTTTTAGCAGTACCCATATGTCCTGGCTCAGTGTGCATGGTGCTTGGACAAAAAAGGGTAACCAAGTTCAGCTCAGGTACATGAATACGGTACGTCTCACTCTGCACTGGGGACAATGACAATATGTGGGATTTTGGTTCATTTTCTCAACTGTACTCTTTCGTCCAGTGGAAAAGAATTAGACTCCCCATAATATAAGTCAAAATGAACTACGCAACAGTCATGAATTTTCACCTGTAGCATTGCAGGTCTCTGCATTGAAAGGCAGGACTTTAACATATTTGTCGTTGGAGCCTGTAGCAAGAAGCTGGCCACATGGACTCCAGGCCACACAGTAGATGGAGCCTTTGTGGTGCTTGTTGCGTTTGAAGCAGACTTCAGGCTGCCTCACTGGACCTTCCGCACTGTGAGATAATACACAATATTATAAAGCATCGTTTTGTATAATTCCACCTTTGAATTATTGTTGTTGTTGTTACTTTAGCTTTGCTTTTGAATAAAATGTTCTCCAGGGATGTTGCCTGCTAAATATATAGTAACTGAGAATTATAAGGTATTAAAATAGTAAGTACATAAAGATATTTTACTATCGATCAAAAAATGTGTTGTTGCTTTGCTGCCTGTGAATGGTACCTGCATTATGTTCCATCATTTCTGGTAACCATTTTTAACAGACACCCGAGTGTCACAAATTCTCATGCTTCCTGTCATTGCTATGTTCTCAATGGCCAGATGGATCTTACTATATCCTTGTAAATGCTCTACAATGCACAGAGAATCATAATCGTAATTCGATACCTGGCACTAAGGTCCTGTGGATACATGCACACACGCAAGGTTTTGGAATTAGAGCCGATAGCATAGAGAGCTCCAGAAGGATGAAATGCGACGGCTCGCACAGCTTGTGTGTCTTCCAGTACGTGCACTGCTATGAATGGGGACTTGGGCTTGTCATCCTGAAACACACTTTATTGTCATAACAAAGGTCATGTAATTAGTAGGGAAGACATCCTGTTTGAAAGTCCTGCTCCTTAACTATTCAACACTAAAGAGTAAAACATTGACATTTTACTACTAATTATAATAATAGCAAATATTATGTTTAAGGTGTTTCCAAAGCCCAAGGATGCTTAGGTGATTACAAGGCCCCTCACCTCCGGCTGACCAGCACAGGGGACTCATCTAGTGAAGGCATGCCCTGAATGCCTCCTCTCTGAGGGGTGCTGCTTGTCACACCAGGTTTGCTTTTGTCTGTTCCGTCGGACTCGGGGGTCTGTGTGTGCTGCGCCTCAGACTGTGAGCCATTACACTGTTGGGCCAAGGCTTGCATGTTCTCTCCAAGGTCCTCCATCCCTACATTCAGCTCCTCCAGCTTTTGGATGGACCTGTACAAATACAAGCCCAACAGCATGCAAAATGGAAGAAGGATGAAGAATAGCTCTGTATCTATTACATAATCAATGATTTAAACATAACATGCTTAACTGCTGTTTTAGTTGTTTTAATAGTTACTAAAAAAAAAGCACACAGTTCACGTATTCAGAGCTGAATGATCTATAACTGTCTCAGCTCTAGCAGTTCTTAATGGTATAGCATCAAAATCTTTTACATGTGATTTAACCGTAAGTGTCCACAGCTTATCTTAAGATTTAAAGCAGCATCCAGTCATGAAAAAAATACTCTAAAACATGTTGGTGTGAGCTGCTGTGAGTCACTCAGACAAACCTGTAATATTAATTAAAGGTCAAGGTTATGAAGGCAGGAGGTTTTGGACTTGTATTTCATCTCAGATATGTCATCTGTCAATACCTTACAACCTTAGAAAGAAGTCCTTTAACAAACCAATGATGGAGAACTAGGCAGCCGATGTTAGCTAACAAATAACATGAATTAGCCAAATCCCAGACCTGCAGATTTGTCAGTTCCAAAAAAAGAGCAGATTTCACAAATTCAACCCCAAAGAGGTTGAATCAGGATTGTGTGCATTTAAAAGACCCACAGTTTAAAAGTTGGTTGATCCTTGAAAATGTGAAATTATGGCTTGCAGGGAAGAAAAAAAAAAGTAATTTTTTTTCAACTTTTTTAAGTTCTTTTTTTTAAAGACTATTGACGGTGGAAAAAAAAAAGATATGAAGATAAAGTAATTTAGCTGCAGCAGCAAAAGAAAGCAAATTGCAATGTTTAAGATTGTACCTGGACCTTATATTCATTTTTTTTTGGCTAAAGAATGTCATATAATATTATATTATAACTTAGATGTACAGTAGCTACAGTATATTAGTCACACATTTGCTACACATCCATTGTCTATTCTCTTGGGAACTAAAAACACAGGTCTGTGAAATGGCAGTGGATTCCTGCAACTGTAATTGCATTGCATTTGTAATTTACACTCGCTGGCCACTTTACACACTATGCACACTTTACACACAGCCAAGAACGGGACACGGAGGGTACAGTGGGTACAGTGGGCACAGGCTCTCCGGACCTGGACAGCTGAAAATTAGAAAAACTTCACCTGATCTTTTTCCAGTCATCAACTGTCTAGTCTCCATGAGTCTGTGCCCACAGTAGGCTCCATTTCCCATTCTTGACTCACAGAAGCAGAATGGGATGTGGTCTTCTGATGCTGTAACAAATCCACCTCAAGGTTCAACATGGTTCTGTGTTCTGAGATGCTTTTCTGCTCAACACAGTTGTAAAAAGCGGTTATTCGAGTTCCTGTAGCCAGTCTGGCCATTCTCCTCTGATCTCTCTCATCAGCATGGCATTTCCACCTGCAGAACTGTCTCATTGAAAGCTTTTGTTTTTCACACCATTCTGTGTAAACTCTAGAGACTGCTGTTCATGAAAATCCCAGGAGATCAGCAGTTTAAACTTAAACCAAATGGCCAAAGTCACAGAGATCACATTTTCCCCATTCTGATGTTTAATATAAACATTAACTAAAGCTCTTGACCTGTATCTGCATGATTTTATGCATTGTGCTGCTGCCACGTGATTGGCTGATTGGATAGTTGCATGAATGTGCAGGTGTACAGATGTTCCAATTATTATAAATTATAATTATTATTATAAAGTGGTCAGTATATTAGCATGCTAGAAAGCCCAGCAATTTACCACTCTATATTCATACTAATTTAATGATGTTTCACCAGATTGAGCTATAGTAATTGTATCTTAAATGTAATAATGTAGAAACGATAACGGCAGCATGCAATTACTTGCTCCTAATTACTAAATCTCCAATACTTGGAGCACATCTGCATACTATACCAAGTAGGAGGTCATTATTCCAATAGTGTCATTACTATATGTATATGTGGTTTAACTATATGATCTTCTAATCCAGTGTCCATGCAGGTGCTGTAGATGCAGTGCCTCTCCGTCTCACCTCAATCTTTCTTCCAGACTTCTTATATGAGCCTTATGAAGGATTCCATTCTGGCAAATCCAAGTCTTCAGCTTTAGCTACCATCCCTCAGAGTCTAACTGAAGGATTCTGACCAGATTCTATAGATAAGGGGAATAGATCCAAATAATGCCATTCTTCTCTGCAAAGGCTAAGGAAAGGGTCTTTCCTTCTGATGATTAACAGCAGCTCTGCCTCCCAGTATTCCACCCATTCCAGCTTAAACTAACGCTTCAGGGCCGTTATTCTTGCTTTAGCTCAATGTCTTCTTTGAATTGGATAAATATAAGCTGTGTTGTTTGGATTACATTGTCTTTAGTTCAAGAACTGTACCCACAATGGACTACACTGAATTTCCATCATGAAATGCGTTTTATGTTTAAATACCTTAACTTAAAGGCAACCACCAAAGCTTTTTTTCATCCCCACAGGCAAAATTCCCTCCATCTGGTTTGGTTACATTCAGACCCATTATACAGTCTAAGTTTAAACAACTAATGGGACACCATACTAACACAACATCTGTTAGCTCATTATTCACCACTAATACAACAGATGTTGGCTCTTTATTTACCACTTAGCATCTGTCTTGTTGCTGTGTGTGTTAGCACGCGTGTGTTAGTGTTTGGGTCTGACCTGCTGAGGAAGGTCTGTGTGAGGTTGTGCTGGCCGGCACCTGAGGCCTGACTGGCTTGCTGCACTCCTCCCTCTAGCAACATCTGCTGGTAGAGCTGCATATGCTGCTGCTTCTGCTCCAAGTGATGCTGCACACGCAGTCGCTGACGATGGAACTCCTGCAACTGCTCCTACAAGCGTGAGAACACACATACACACAGTTAGTGTAATGAGACAAACATACTGCCTTCCGAAAAGCACTGGTGTCTGACTGCAACAATTTCAAACCTCAACAAACATCAACCCCACAACTTTAAATAACGCCAGTATAACTCTGTAGCAATGTTAAGCAATTTGGCCTGTTTTGAAAAGATCAGAATTATTACCTCTGTCATCTTAACTGAACCAAGAAGTTCTTCATCCTTTTCAGAGGGTTGAGTGGGACAGAGTGTGTTAGGCTCTACTGAAGTGTTCATTTTCTTTTCCTGTGTGTGCGATCTAGAACTGCTGGAGAAAAGCAGTCAGCATAGCGAAACGCAAAAAGTCAAAATCACCACATTTATTATTCTCAAAGCATCAGTGTTTTCTTCTGTAATGAGAGACTCAAAGGCGCATATGAACCTTTTCCATGGAAAAACTCAACTGACAATGTAGCTGACTTCAAGGAGAGCAACAGGTCAGAGTGTAAAGTCAACAAACTAATGGAAACGAAATAAAAATGTTCTCAATCAACAAAGCTTTATACCTGTCTGGTGTCTCCATAAAGATGTTATTGTCCACTACACTGTGGCTGCCGTTTAAGCCAAAGTTAGCAAAAGAGTGTGACATTGGAGTGGCATCTTTTCCATCACCCTCTGCGATTTTCATCTCCCTCCCTGCCAGGCCATAGGACAGACCATCTAGCGCTGGGTTGAGGGAACGTGATACGTACGCTTCAGCTGACTGAGGGCGTTTCAGTGGTGAGGCTGGGGAAGGTGAAAACTTGGCAAGGAGTGGCGCAAGCAGATCAGTGTGAGCTGCCCGTGCCGGTTTTACCAGCTGGTCCACGTGGACATTGAGTGTCTTATGCTCAAAGGCGCATGTAAAGGTGGCAGGCGCAAGGTTGCGTAGCCAAGAGATCAGGCTCAGGTCGGGTTCGTCACAGCCATTGCCACACAGCACATCAATGCCCAGCAGAACCTCAGCCTCACCAATCTCCTCACCTGTCGCCTTGCTCTGGCAGAACTCCACACAACATTCATACAGCACACCCTTAACCAGCAGCTGGAAGAGGCGGTCTGAGCCGGCCCGAAAGCCGGCCTCGCTGAGCTTGCGGTCAGCCGGAATGAACTCGGCCACCAAAGAGCACGCCTCCTCAAAGCAGCGCACACGTGCTGTACTCGGGTTCCAGTCCTTGAACTCAACATGGTGCGTGAGCTGAGGGAGCGTCAACAGCAGGCACAGTTTGCTATAGGCCTCTTTGGATGGGCTTAACTCCTCCAGAGCATTCAGACACTTCACTGCCTCTTGCATGGTTAGCTCAAGCTAAGGAAGCAACAGAATGTAAATAAAAGTCACAACAGCGCTAGGTATTTAATGACAGATTACACAGAAACACTGTATCTGAGCATGAAGCACTGTCTTGACCCACCGTTGCTGTATTTGTGGATAAACATATGCAATGAACATGAGCGGGGTACATTATTTATTTGATCGTCCTTCTATATTTGTAGAAACATTGCAGAAAAACTCATTCATGTATTATCACCTTAGTGAACTATTGGAATGCCTTGCTGTCTGCAAATTAGGTGCATAAACAAGCTCTATCAGGGGATAAGAGAACGGATTTCATTGTCAGTCCTCTCCAGGTTTCTTCCTCATGTCAACTCAGGGAGTTTTTCCTTGCCCCTGTCGCCTCTGGCTTGCTCATTAGGGCTTATACATCCAAATTTCTCTAAAGCTACTTTGTGACAGTGTCTACTATTGTATAAACTGAACTGAATCTATTTACCATGCTTGCTGTTTGTAAAAGGCACAACATCATGCCAGCAGGGCATTGTAGACTTGAAACACTTGAAATAAAATAAAATATTGTTGCTCTAAAGGGCCAATTCTAATCATTTAGTTGTGACACTACAGATAGGCATTAGAACAGCAAACTGTTGATGGGTATAATAATCCCTTAGCCATCTCTTCTAATATTACAACCAGCAGTCACTGAATAAAACAGTTTAACTAATGTTAGCTAGCTTGCTATTGAACGTACCTATCTAGTGGGAGGAAAATGTATTTTCACATATTTTTAATGAATTTGTGATCTTTTTTTTTTTTTTTTTTTTACAGACTTGCAAGTGCTCAAATCTAATCATCATCTAAATGTTTTAGTTGATCAGTGTATATCACTGTATAGAGAGTCAAAAAAATATTTTAAAAACCTTTTGTTTGTTTGACATCTACATCCTTTTCTATGAAAACTTATCAACTGTAGACACTGAGGTGATCCAGATATATAGATAGACAGACAGACAGACAGACAGACAGATAGACAGACAGACAGACAGACAGATATATAGATAGACAGACAGATAGATCACATTATTCATCCCAGAGGCAAATTCACCTATTACAGCAGCACAGAGTTAGAAGTGTTTGTTATAAATGTAATATGGAATTAAAATGGCACTGCAGTGACACAATAGCCAACAATGACACATTATTTGTCTCAACAATGGCCACTTTTCATCACCATACTGATTTGCACAGAATTTCTAGTCTCACACACAAACAAACACACAACTGTCTCCTAAATCAAACTGCAATCATGATACTCAATCCGACATACAAACAAACTCACATTTTGAGGATCGTCTGATGCAGACATAGCATTATTCACACAAAGTGCTTCCAGGAACCTCTGTTTCAGAATGATGTAACGAAACCTTTAGGGACAACACAAACACACATAAGACAATAACATAGGTAACAGATTGTGCCACTATGTGTACATGAAATTATTTTCCTTCACCTCTTTCTGTCAAATTTGTCTATATTCTCCAGTGGCTGAATGAACTGAAGAACCTCCTCCCACTGTCCATCTAATATCAGTTGCCTAGGACAAACGGAAAACAAACGAGAACGTCACCGTCAATGCAAAAGCATGTAAGGTAACAGGGAAGTTATGCAGTGCATGAAGGAGCAATGCATTCCAGTCTAAACGTATGCCTTCCAGAAATCAGGTGTTTGCTGCTTTGCACATTTGAACCTAATGAAAAGTGAATGTATCAGTTTCTTAACACCAGTCCTACTTATCCAATCAGGTGCAAGCTGAAACCCACCTGAGGAAGAGCATGTCATCCGAGTAGAGGCCATTAATAACACCGCTCTCCTTCTCTAGGGCTAGCATGCTGATATGAAGCTTTCGGCAGTTGAGGAAATCCAGGATGAGCTTGATTATCTCTGCTTCCTTTATGTTAATCGTCTCCTCTGCCGTCATGGTGTCCGATTCCTGTTGAAGTACATATGGGAAAACATAGCCATTTTTCTAAAAGAAAATTTACGGAAACTAGATTAGCATGATGTTTTCTACTGGGCATGAGTTTTCTGTTTCATTGGGGGGTTAACTTATAAATCATGCAGACTATATGATGAAAAATATGTGGACACCTAACCATCACAATCATATGTGCTTACTGAACATCCCATTCTACAGCTTGTCCACCTTTTCTGCTATAACAGCTGTGGCGATTTGCCCATTCAGCCACAAGACCATTATTGAGGTCAGGTATTGATGTCGGGCTTCCAAAAGTTTGGGGAAGAAGCACATATGGGTATGATGTTCAGGCGTCCACATATTTATGTTTTGTTGGATAGGGATATATTGATAAAATGTTGATATACACCAAATGGCCAAAAGTATGTGGACACCTGACCATCACACCTACATGTGGTTCTTCTCCAAACTGTTGCCACAAAGTTGGAAGCACACAATTGTAATGAATGTCTTTGTTTGCTGTAACATTACAATTTCCCTTCACTGTTACTAAGAGGCTGAAACCTGTTCCAGCATGACGATGCCCCTGTGCACAAAGCGAGCTCCATGAAGACATGGTGTGTGAAGGTTGGAGTGGAAGAACTCGAGTGTCCTGCACAGAGCCCTGACCTCAACCCCACTGAACACCTTTGGGATGAACTGGAACACCGACTGAACCCCAGACCTCCTCACCAACATCAGTGCCTGATCTCACTAATGCTCTTGTAGCTGAATGAACACAAATCCCCACAGCCACGCTCCAAAATCTAGTGGAAAGCCTTCCCAGAAGAGTGGAGGTTATTATAACAGGAAAGAGAGACTAAATCTGGACTGGATGTTCAACAAGGACATCAGGGTGTGATGGTCAGGCGTCAACATGTTTTTGCCATTATAGTGTGTTTAGTAACCTAATGACTTTAAGACGCAGAACTTTGTTGATAAATTGAAAAAAAATATATTTATTTACAAATTTACAAATCTATGCACTAGAACAGTCGGGTAACTTTTATTATAATGCTTCTGCCTGTGTCTAACCTCAGCAGTGCTGTTTATGTTAGAGCTGCAAGAACTTCAGTGGCACTGCAACACACAAAGCTACAAATGATGTCACTGATGTTACTGATCACTGATGTTACTGATATCACTGATGTCTGATATCACTGATGTCACTGATGTTACTGACGTTACTGATATCACTGATGTCACTGATGTTACTGACGTTATTGATCACTGATGTTACTGATGTCACTGATATCACTGATGTTACTGATATCACTGATGTTACTGATATCACTGATGTCTGATATCACTGATGTTACTGATATCACTGATGTCACCGACGTTATTGATCACTGATGTTACTGATGTCACTGATATCACTGATGTTACTGATGTTACTGATATCACTGATGTTACTGACGTTACTGATATCACTGATGTTACTGATATCACTGACGTTACTGATATCACTGACGTTACTGATGTCACTGATCTTACTGATCACTGATCTTACTGATATCACTGATGTTACTGACGTTACTGATATCACTGATGTTACTGATCTCACTGATCTCACTGATGTTACTGATGTTACTGATATCACTGATGTTACTGACGTTACTGATATCACTGATGTTACTGATATCACTGACGTTACTGATATCACTGACGTTACTGATGTCACTGATGTTACTATCACTGATCTTACTGATATCACTGATGTTACTGACGTTACTGATATCACTGATGTTACTGATCTCACTGATCTCACTGATGTTACTGATCTCACTGATGTTACTGATGTTACTGATATCACTGATGTTTCTGATGTTACTGATATCACTGATGTTTCTGATGTCACTGATATCACTGATGTCACTGATCTTACTGATGTCACTGTTATCACTGATGTCACTGATATGACTGATCTTACTGATGTTACTGATCTCACTGATGTCACTGATCTTACTGATATCACTGATCTTACTGATGTCACTGTTATCACTGATCTCACTGATATCACTGATCTCACTGATGTCACTGGCAGCCTAAACAGCTTCATCATCATGTTACACAGCCACCCGGTGAATGAAGCAGACTGAAACACGCAGACTGAAACACACAGACTGAAACAAGTCATGTGGCGTGCTCAGACGTCGGCTTATTGCACGATTGTGCATTTATTAGAGGAATCAGTGCCCTTGCTAGTGATCTAGTGATCATCAGTCAGTGGCGTTTTCAGAGTCTTACCTAGAAAGAGTCGAGTAGATGCTCGGCGCGCACTGGAGCAGTAATTCTCTTAACGCTGTTACACGCGTGTTTTCTCTCTCTCTCTCTCTCTCTCTCTCACTGTAGAGGATTAGCTGTGTGGAAAGCCAAATGTACCAAAACATCTAAAAAGCAGTCGCATGCGTTTGCTCTGCTGCTGATGTCCCCGCCCATCCAGCGTCTCACCAATCACAGCCGAGTGGGCGGTCCATGAGTAGAGTGACAACCTGCATACTGTAATTCTTTGGCGTCTGCCATTTTGTATTGGAGTTCAGTGGAAAACATCCAGTGCACATATTTAATCCCATAATGCACCACAGTAGGTAGTGTACTCTAGGGTCCACAAAATACCCAGAATGCACTGCGCTGTTTAGTTTGGTTGCAATGTGGCAATGAATACTTAGATTAAACTATCCAGTACACTTCTTTAATCCCATGATGCAATGCACCAGGTAAGATACAAACAACAGGCCTCAGTTATCAAGCTGGATACAAACTGATTTTACACAAGTTCATGAAAATCCTGTAATGTCCGGTAAGGGGGGTGGGGATATGGGGGCAGGGGGTTGAAGGTGGGAATGGTGATATCGTACCTGTGATCCTGAATGTGTGTGTAAATTTACAAAGAAGACTAACTAATCTATACCTCGCTTGATCAGCTTCAAATCATATACACTGATGAGTTCCTGCACTTTTATATATGGACTACACTCAGGTTTAAATGGTTTGTTTCAAATTTTCAGTTAAACAAACAAATTTAATGAAACTGTTTTGAAACCCAGTCATTTCGTATTAATAAAATTAACGAAAGAATAATTAAATATGAAAAAAAAAAAGAAAGCAAGACAATGTAAATCCATAAATTAAGACAATTAAGATCAGTCGTTCAGTTAAGAATGGCACTGTATAAAAGGAGGACGTGCTCAAGCGGTTTTTACACAGCCTAATGTGCTGCTGTGCAACACACTATTAAATGTGTGATGACCGATCTGGTATGTCTGAATGTGTGATGTGCCGTATACTCCATAGCCTGCTGCAGACCATTCGCTTCCTGTAGACACATGTCCTTATGCTTTCCTAACATGGAGGGCATGAGGGATTTCTGGCTAAGAGTCAGTTAAACATGATAATCTCTGTGTGATGTGCTTGGTGTCCACGATCACCTGGATATTTTTTTTCTTCATTTTCATGTCAAACCATTTTCTTTCCCTCTCACTTAATTTACATAATTAAACTATTCTGTAATTCAGCTTCAGTTTTTGGCCTTTCAGGTGTTACCCTGTTATCTGAGAAAGTGTATTTCAGCTGTGTGAGCTTTGCTCTTTAGGGAGTTTTGTGGGTGTCACCAAATGCAAATCAGCTGTGTTCTGTACGCGCCTGGTGATTTATGAGTGATTGGCTTTAATCAACATATGCACATGAGTATGAAGAAAATCAGTGTTTCCAAAACCTTAGAAATCTGGCACTTTTTTGTTCTTACGCAAACATTTACTCACAAATTTACTAACAGATTGATGAATGAGGCCCATTATGTGTGTTTATGCGATGGAAAATGGCTACTGTTGCAGAGTGATGAGCAAACCTGTGCAACGCTGTGTATGAAGATCATTTACTTCAAACACCGGTTCTCTTCTTTATAACGGTGTTGTAGTGCTCTCAGTTTACAGTGAAGAGAATAGTGAGTAGGAGACCATTTCTTTAGAAGCTTAAAATCAAGAAGAAGAAGAAGAAGAAGAGAAATTTCTGTAAATTTGATTAAATCAGAAAGGAGTCTGAGAAGACAGCGTATGTAGAAAGAAGACAGAGCTGATAAATAGATGCATGAAGGCTGAAAGGCTGCAAGTGGTAAATGTATCCAGATAATCCAGATAATGTTCTGGGTTTTAAGTGTGAAAGAGGCTATCATCAGTTCATTGAAAACTGAAATACACAAGTTTGATCAAATTGCAGTGCAAAAAGTGCTAAATGTACTTTTACAAGAATCTCTAAATAATGAACATCTTTTCATTACAGACGATACCAAATAATTCAATTAGCTTCAGATTTCTGAAGTTTCTATTTGAAAGGTTTGTTTATCTGAGGCAGATGGAAATTTTATTAGGATTGTTTATCCTGCCGTGTCTCTTTAAATATGTTGCAGCTAAAGAACTTTCAAATATGAAATAGTATTAAAATAAATTATATCAAGGATCGCCCATTGTCTATTCCTAATATGCTCTTTGAAATGTAACACATGTAGCTTGTACTGAATCTTTCTTTGTTTCTGTGTTATCCTTCACTTGTCTATTTGCGTATTTTGTACTAATTATAGTTTCGCACTCTCATTTTAAAACATTTGGTATTTAGAAATTTAAGAACAGTGTTGGAGAAATGTGTTGGAGCCTACTGTTTAGATTCTTGAGCAAAACATTTCCCAGACAGCATTTGATGTCATGCGCAACTTTATTCAATGCATTATGACTCAGATGTGTTTGACTATTTAACTAGTGACAGCAGTGTCTAGAAAAAAAACCTTGCTTGATTAAGATGGGCAGATGAGCTCAAAACACACTGTACAATATGTAAACTGTGCTTATTTACAAATACATAGCCAGTTCTTTTTAATGGCTTGGAACAGCCAAATTATTTAATACAACTGCGTCAAAAAGGTGTGTGTTGTCCCCAAATACAGTACATCAGGCCTGTATATTTTCCACTGCACAACCCAAGATACGTTCAGGAATCTACTGTATTTATTAATAGGAGTGTGCTGATGATTGTGGAAAGGCATTGGCCATGGAATAAGGAACCGAATGAAAACTGGAGAAATAAACAAAACAAAAAAAATAACCCAGCGTGCGTTCATATCGAATTTAGTAACCCTTGACCCGTAAACAGCAATATTCCATCCAACAAAGATCCAACAGGGGCCATGCTTTCTCATCACACTGAAATATATGGCACAAACATCAACCACTTCTGATATCCCAAGCCAAATAAAAAACTTAACAATAAAAAAAATTAATAAAAGCATCAGTTTTCAGTCGAAATCATTCATTAGCAATACAAAGATGTCGTTTGGCACATTGTTTTTTTGACAGTTTTGCTAAATTTTAAGACATTATGGAACAAAACTGCCTCCACTTGCACACACAGAACTTTACTCTGGAAATCGTAATGACTGTTTCAGAATCGGTGAAATATATCATCTATCACAAATGAGACAAACAAGTATAACTACTGATACAATGAAACTTGTCAATATATATTAATTTTAACTGTGATGCTGACAAGAGAAATATCACTGATACATTATTCATTATGGCATTATCAAATATCTCCTAGCTTCATTTTAAAAACGTACAATCACATCATTATGCAGCAGGCGTTCTAAACCTTAGCAACCTATCATGACACACCGAATTATACAGATCATGGCTTTGAATTTAAAACAATTCCTCTGATCTGTAAGATTATGCAGAATAATAATAAAATTTGAATCAGAAAACACTGTAAGAATTCACAATCCTGCTGTGAACCAAAGCCACTTAAAAAAATTAAACCATAACAAATGCAAGCAAAAATATATTATGTATTACCACATCGATTTGTTTAACGCGCACATACAGCATTGCTCCCGAAGGCGAGGTCCACAGGTGACCAGCTCTTAAAAAAAAAACAACAAACATACACTTTAATGGTAATATCCTCATTACATCCTATAAAACAAAAAGTAACCAAAGAACTCAAAACCAAGGCCACATGTTAACAAGTGTATATGCAACATTTCTCTTTATACACACAAATGACAATCAGTGCTTCAGTGTACCAAATATCAGTCATATTACATCATTTCCTTATTCACCATTGTCTTGCCACATATAAAAGTTACACACATTCACCCACCCACCCAGCCACACACACACACACACACACACACACACACACACATGCTTTCACTGAACTGCAATGAGACGCTCAGGTTATAAATACAGAAGTGAGATCAAGTGACAAGCCCGTATTGTTTTACAATCCAGTTGTGCATATTTTATTTTAGTTAAAGTGTGTTGTGTTGTATGACAAAGATGCAGAATTCTGTGCAGTGCAGGCTGGAGTTTATAAGTACAGCGAAAGAGAGCATTGCGGAGATCAGAAGCAGTCCAGTACTGAGAGCTGATATAAAATCTTAGGACTTGTTGGGTGCTACTTTCTTCGGTGTTCCTGGCTTCTTGGTCTGCCACAAGTGGCTGTGGATGGTAATGGCATCTACACTGGCAGACATGGTCTTAGCTGGGATTTGGCTAAACTGCTTCCGGTCAGAATTGTACTTGAACAGGCCGTCGATCATCTTGCGCGAGATGCTCCTGGGCCCGATCCCGGCCAGCTTGTTCATTTGCTCTGTGTCGGGGCAGTACGTGTACACAGCGCGGAACTGGCAGCCCGAATCACGGAACAGGATTAGGAAGTTGTTGGCCTGTGATTTCTCCATCTCCTACAGAAAACATAATATAACACTGGGTTATACTGAAGAACACTGGTCATAACACATTCTACTTCACTAATATTTACATAGGGTTCAAATGTTTTAACACCAATAATATTATTAAAAACAAGATAAATGTAGAGCGCTGCAGGAAATCACCAACCCATGATTAGCAAATATTCAGTTTGATGGCAACAGACATGAGGTCCAATATGCTCACAAATGGTTTTTTAATCAAATTTGATCATTTTAGGGGAGTAAAGCTCATTATCAACCTACATTGGTTTTATTTAACAGTTTTCATTTTGTTAAGTAGCTTGATTTGGTACATATTGTGATTAAAAATACTATTTTTGTATGTACTACTATTACTTGTATACCTAACCCTGTGTAAAGCAACTTGGCCTTCAACTCAAAACACCAAATTTTTATCCATTTCTGGTTTCACAGAGTTGCTATTTACCAAATTGTGGCTGAGAATAAATGACTCTACTTAATGTTCTTACCTCCAGGATCTTGTTCTTCTGACCTTCATTGACCTTCCCAGCCAGACAACAGTGAGCCAAAGCGTTCTGTATAATATGCTTATTTGACTTGGCACTGGGCTCTTTGTATAATTTAGGACCTGCCCAAAAAAAAAAAACTTTACTTGAGTTTAATGAATAAATTATTTTGGTATGCTGTAAAGGGGTTTATATTTCTACAAACCAAATCAACTTAGGAATGTAACCTGTGTATTCAGTGACAGACGTGACAGAGGAGGTGGTGGAAGCATTTTCCCAGTCTTTCTCTCCATTATGGCTCCCAGACCGAGAAGGAGACAGGAAGCTGTCAGCCGAGTCAGGCCTACTGGGGCACACATCACACAAAATAATAGTGCGGTCAATCAGATATGAATAATCTTATTACTCTTCCTGTAGCTGAGGTAGCATTCCACTTCTTTTCGTCTCATGCACTTTCAGGCAATGAATTGCAATGTTTTTTTTTTTTTTAAATATGCACAAATCTATCATATTCCATTTACAAAGTTTTACAGCATATACAGCAAAAGTAACTGGCCGCATTTTGTACTGCTAAATGTTCTGCTAATCCTTAGGACCGCCACTATTACATCTGCTGTACAGCACAGGGTGTTCAATCACATGGTGGATTGAAGACCTCACGTTATTTATTACGCTTTATTAAGCTGATCGTATAATGAAAAATAAGCACACAAAAGCAGCTGTGGTATGAAATGTGTATGCATGGGCATCCTTTCACCGGGAACAGATAGCCCCTGACTGTGTATGACACAGCGCAAGCAGAGGACTGGAATGGTGAGGTGGCTGATCCAGCTAAGACTGACCTTCTCCTTCTTATACGAGGAGAGCTCAAGAAGCCGTATAGGCTGCCGGACACTAAGCTATTGCTTCTGAATGTGAAAGAACACAGGAATTCACAGAATAAGAAATGCCAGGTTAGTACTAGAGAGGTACTACACAATGCAGAAAACTATAAATCCCACAGATTGGTACTGCTGCTGTATTATTATTTTTTTTTATTAATGCCTGCCACCATAGATAAAAAAAAACACATCGAATCATAACGTCTTTACTTAACTTAACCATGGTTCTTACCTGGGGGTTCGTTTCTCTGAGCTGACACTGTCGTTGTCTCCCAGATTGAGGGAGGCCAAAGAGAGACTGGACACTGAAAAAACACGAGGTCGTGAACCTGGATGTAAAACACAGCAATGCAAACGGAAATAAAGTTAGACAATTCAAAGACAAGGCCACTTGCTGTACTTTGAGCTACCCCCTTTTAATAAAGCTCACTGCTCAGAGATTTATAATATAATATAATATAATATAATATAATATAATATAATATAATATAACAACAGGTGTTAGCAAGGCTAGTAAAATCACTAGAAAACTGTGAGTCTCTTCATGACGCTGCTGATACAACTGTTCATTTGGAAGTTTGGAGGAATTTAAAAGAAAAATAATTAGTCGAATGATCAGAACGTGCAGAATAGAGCAGAGTCAAAGCAAGGCAAAGCATAGAAAACAAACGAATAAGGAATTAGATAAGGTTAGAAGGTCTGTTAGAGCTGATCTGCAGGAATTCAGTGAGCAGGAAAGCAAAAGGCTGAGGGCGGCACAAAGCACACGGGTCTTGCCCAGGCAGAGGGCATCCGCCCCTTTACCTGCTGTTGCCCTAACAGGGGTCTTGGGTGACTCGATCACATCCCGGTGAATGGATTTGGGCCGCGGCTTCTTTTGCTTAGCCGTGGCTGGCCGCGTTTTCACCAGCATGTCCATGTCCTCCATGAGCTTGAGCTGCTTTCTTCTCAGGTACTCCTGCTTGATGAACTCCCGTCTGGCTTTCTCCTCCTCCTTCTTCAGCCGATCTTCCTCTGCCTTTACTCTGGAGGGAAGAAGTAGAAGCTTTTAAGCCATGCATCACATCATATAAATATTATGCTAACAGACCCACTGAGTAGGGCATCACCTAGCCTCCTCTTTCTTCTGCTCCAGCTCAGCCTCGAGCTGCTGCTTCCTCTGCTGATTCTCCCGCTCCCTCCTCTGCCTCTTCTCCAGCAGGGCAGCTCGCTTCAGTGCCATGCTGTCCTCCCCCTTCATGTCATCCTGTTAATTAATGGATGCAAAAGCAACGTACACAAAAGAAAAAGGCTGAGGAAGTCACCCAACATTTGTTAACAATAACTGCTTATGATTATCGTCAATATAAACACCAATTTGCTCATTACTGGCACTGTATCTTGTAAACAATCTAATCTTGTCTACAGTGTTTAACATAAGCAGCCTATAATTAACATTATTACTAAATTACAACTGCATGTGTACTCGTTTAATTCTCAGAACTAGTCTGAGCTGCAGTGATTTGGTTAATTGTATACTCACTGATAAACCAAGTTGGAATGCTAGTTATAATATCAATAATATCAATACAACAAGCTACAGCTTAGACATCAAAATGAGAAAAATACCACAAAAATTGCAAATAACTCCTCTCTGAGGGTGTTAACAACAGGTTACAGCAGAACAAGACATGGCTTTGCTACAGAACTGGTAAGAGCTTTAGGTGTGTGTTGGAAACACTGTGAGCATTCATGAGATTCGACTCATGTTTGACTTGACATTATCTAAAAATGTCAGCCACCTGACCAACCACACCCTTTTATTTATCATCAAATAACTCCTATAAAAGGAAATTCATTCGTGAAACATTCAGTCAGGTGTATCAACCAGTTCAACCACCACTCTTACTCTGAGGTTAGGAATATTCATTCTTTACTTTACCATAAAGATAAGAGGAATAACTGACTATTCTACATTTTCATGTACACAAAACTGATGAGCATTTGATTTGCATACCTTAAAGAAGAATCCACAGCACATCTTCTGGTCATCATCCTGGCTCTCTCCGGCTGTCAGGATCTCTCCAACCTCTTCCAACTCCTGTCCTTCAAGAGGCTTTAGGATTGATAGTGGTACTTCGATCAAGCTTTTGTTGCTTTGACTAACTAAATCTGTTGGCTTCTCGGTAGGAGTTACTATGAATGTTTCTTTTACAGCTTGTGACAACACCTCAGAAACACTAGATTCCACTGTGGGCTTAATTTCTCCTTCAGATTCTTTTCCTTCATCTTTCATCTCTCCATTTTCTGCAGTGTCTATTTCGGTTTCAGGCTGTTGTATGTCTTTGGTGGGTAAAGTAGTGAGATCAGAAGCAGTACTGTCTGTACACAAGGGTTCAGTTTGCATATTATTTTTGCTTGGCTTTGTGTCATTCCCCAAATATGCAAAGGAGCTGGTTACAGACTGAGAGGGTGAGAATCTGCGCAGACGAGGTATGCTGTCCACAGACTGGGGTACAGTGAGAACTCGGTTGAATGGAGTGATCTTCAGCTCAGTAGGCCTGGGTGTCCGTGGGGTTTTGGAGTGGAAGGAAGCTGACTTCCTCTTAATATTGGTTGGGGAGCGATGGGTGGTATGCGGGGAGTCTGCGGGTGAGGGGGAACCTGAGGAACGAGTCCCGCTTCCTCTAAGCTCCCGTACTTGTTTCTGGGGTGAAGGCTGTGATGGACAAACAACCCACGCCTGCTGTTCCCGCATTTGCATGATGAGCTCCTGCTGCTGGGCTAGCCGCTGCATCTCTGCCTGCAGAAAGCTCAGAGAAGTGTTCAACTTCTCGATAGAACGCGTGTACTCCAGCAAGTCTGCCTCAGACGTGCTCTCTTCACTAACGGACTTGACAGGAGACTTTTCTGGAGATTTTGCAGAATCAGATAGTGTCTTGGTACCCTCTGAGTTTGTGGTGTACTCCTGAATTGGCGAGGCACCGTCATTCTTTCTCTTGACCACTGTGAGAAAGGCACTGCGCCCCATCTTTTGTCTGTGACGTGTGAAGGCAGCTTCCACCTTTTTCTTCTGAGCTTCTATGGCTCGGCGCTTCTCTTCCAGCCGCATACGGAGCTGCACCATTTCAGCGGCCATGGCTTGCGCTGGATCCCTCTGTGGCTGGTGGGCAGGGCTTGCCTCTGGTGAGGGGGCCCAGGAGACTGAATGGGGAAGGTTGAGGTCTGAACTGTCTGGTGTGGTCCCCTGAGAGGTGCCCCCTTTGGACTCTGCGTTTGGATTGAGTTTTTTCAACTTTTGTTCAGCAAAGCTGGTCATCTTAACCCCCATGGGGGTATCAGCTATGGGAGACTTGGTGCCAACACTGCTGGGATATGAACTAATGGAATCCTGGCTGTGACTTGCTCTAGCCTCAAAGTACTGGTCTGCATCTAACTCCATGCTTGTTGTGCAGTCTCTCAGCGATGAGTCCTCATCAAGAGTCTCTTGGATGTCTTCTGTCTTTACATGGATTCCAGTGTCCACCTCCGTAGTTGAAGCACTTGAAATGCCCATGGCCTCTGACAAAGAGTCACCTTCTTCAGCTTGGGTTTTAGGGGTCAGCTCTCCTTTGGTCTGCATGTGAAGGAAGAAACCTTCATTCTCTGCCTCAACCCTGGTGTCTTCCTGTTGCTCTTCTGAATTATGGATTATTTCCAGGGCTTCCTCAATGCTACTCTGTGCTGTGCCATTCAGACCATCATGTTGGATTCCCACAAGGGTATCTGGACAGCCCTCTTCCTCAATACCAATGTTTTGGCCATTGACAGGTTGGAAGGATAGATTTCGCTTCATTCCCTTGGCTAATTTGAGCCCAAAGCCCTCAGTGCTCACAGACCTGGTCATACCCCGTCTGGGTTGTGTAAGATTTTGGGTGGTATTGTCTTTATCAAATGGGATGTCAAAGGACACTCCCTGAGTCCCTGACCTACACAAAGGACGAAGGATATATAAAGTGTATTTAGCACAGGTTTCAACATGTTTATTATATTTATATTTCTAATAAACACAGTGGTATTGAACAAGGTGTCCTAAGTATTCACACCTCCTCTCCTTGGGCCAAGTCCCCAAAAAGCTGTCAACAAACGACATGGAGGTTGATCGTCTGATCTCACCTGGACAGCATGCAAACAAAAGTTATTATTTGAGTAATACACACTGCTGTGCAGGTTACAGAAAAGAAAATTAAAGAAGCATAAAAAATGGGTTTTTTGAAATCAGTTTACCTGAGTTTGATGTCAAAGGCTGTTGTCGAAGTGGGAGACTATAAGTAAGGAACACACATTAGTGAGGCACAGAATTACGTCAGCAAAATACACTAAAGACTCTTAAGGTGTGAAATGTACTGTACCTTGGTCTGTCTGGACTGGGTGGTCGTTCCATGAAGCTTCTCTTTGTGACTTTTGAGATGGGCACAGATGGCACATTCTTCAGTGATGGAGCTGGTGCTAATGGCCACAGAGATGAAGGCAAGGTCATGTAGGTGTAAGTCAAACAAATATTTAAAACAGCAAATTATTTATGCCAAATCTTAAGTGATCAATATAATATAGTAGACATTAGTTGTATTTCATTGTTTTGTTTACCGTCATTGACCAAAACCTGAGGCTGCACAAATGATGGCTTCACCACTTCAAACCACCAGAAGAGCTCAGCCACAAACACAAGGTAGTTGTTCTGTGAAAGAGAAAAGGACAAAAATGTGATTATTCAATGAGGAGACGTAGGTTTACAAAGATTAGTCTTTATAGCTCCACAATATATCTCTGCTCTTCCTAATTTAACTAGGTGACTTGGAGGAGCAAAAACACTAAAGTGTGTTTTTGTGACAGTTCTCACATTATCCATGAGGGGAATTGGGAACTCAATACAATTTAAATGATTTGTCTTTCTACATACTTTCTACAACAAACAAGACCATTAACACTAACTCCACAGTTTACACAGTAAAACATCAAGGTGCCAAATCAGGTTTGACATTTTTCAGAAAGTGTTTTGCATTATTTTTAGCAATCAGAAAATATTTTCATGATACACAAACCACCCACTCACAAAAATACTGTTAGTTATACCCTGTATAACACATTAATATGTAACCTTGAACACAGAGAGGCTTCCTAACACAATGTGATCATGATCATAAATTTCTTCAGTTGGGCTGACTGGCTCAGCCTGTACAGTTTCCCCTTAGCAATACTGTATTTGCATTCACCTGCAGACAAGCAGTAAGTCACATGAACTTCCAAAAATTTTGATCTCAGAAACTTATGACTCCCTTTGTTGCAGATTCGTTTCTGTGCTACCACTTTCACACTACATACATTTCAGAGTTAAATGCTATTGTACACATAGTGCAGATTATGTATAGTTTTAATGAAAAACATTCATACAATGAAGGGTTAATCTATTCTACCAAAATGGCACTGTACAATAACTATAAATTCAAAATCCAATTAGATGATGTTATGACATTACCATTGTTACAGTGGTTATGAGACTACCACTAAAAGGCAACAAATTGCATTTCACATTTCTATAACTTCAGCACTGTGAAATGAAGTCTATTAGGTGTTTGTCAGAATGCCAAGCTGCAAACTCTCACCACAAAGTTTCCGTCTATGTGCAGGACTTAGACACAAGGCAAGAACATGCTGCACGAATAAAATGCACCATGATTATTGACAACTGAAATAATATAAGATATCTTTTAAGACTTAAAATCCTTTAGAAGGGCAGGCAGCTGCTACAGGCAACTAATTTTTTAGCAAGTGCTTATCAGGTATTTCTCAGCTGAATAATATTTAAATAACACTAAACTCATTAATCTGAGTGGGATTAATAAACGTTATTTAATAAAGATTACACATGCTTCATACTACAAGTTTATTAGATGTGCCACCACTTTAGATGTACCTTTCAAAATAACCAATGTGTTGACAACGTCAATTGAGAACTCAATCGCAAAAGCACGAAGTAATGTACACTATATGGCCAAAAGTATGTGGACACCTGACCATCACATCAATAAGTTGTTCTTTGTTCAAACTGTGAATTATGAAGTTGGAAGCACACAACTGTCTAAAACGTCTCTGTAGGCTGTAGAATTACAGTTTCCCTTCACTGGAACTAAGAGGCCCAAACCTGTTCCCATGACAAACACTGTCCAGTAATTACTGAGATATTTTTTCTAGGCAAAATCCATTAAAACATACTTTACTGTACTTGAATTTGCCATAGGATCCCAGTGACGCCATGCATCAGTATTCTGCAGTATTGGAGGAGTCCCAACTGGGCTACATAGGAGATTTTCATGCAGGCTGCGCTCCCACCGAAAACACTTTGCATTAAATAAACAAACCGGCCAATATTACAGAGAGATATCTGATATTTTGATTGGCTAAAATATTGAATTTCCCCAGGAGTAATGAGTAATATAAATACAATGATAAACATTTCATTGTTTGGAAGCACTGTCTGTGTTAATATCATGCATTCTACAGATGAGGTAAAGAAAGATTAGGCTGATTATTGGTCACATTACTGAATAAATTTCAAAACGGAAAGAACCAAGCATCTACTATGCATCCAGTAAAGTGGGCTCACTAAATATTCAGCCATGATTGACCATCTGGAACATTTGCCTAGATTCTCAACTAGATTCTCTTTGAGTAAAATAGTATTCTTAACATTTGTTTTAACCATTAACTTCAAGGATGAGTGTATTTTTCCTCCACATAGAAGCCTGGGAGTGATTTATGTTTTAGTGTGTCTTTACAGAGTCTGAGAATACGTTACCATGGGGAGCCTCTCACCACTGAGAGTTTTGTAACGCGTGACTCACCGCTTTGGCAAACGCGAGCAAATCAACTGCCTGTGCCTACTCGCTGTTCTTCTGCTTGTAAAAGCAAGCTGTGCATTACTCAAAAACCATGGCCTTGACATCATATACCACTGTCACTGTAGTTAGGTCTGATTCAGTCAGTTTATCACTGAAGAAATGGCAGATGTTTTCATATAGAGCAAGAGTACACTTTGATGCACATGTCTATGTTTCCATTTCAGGAATAGCACAAGACAGGCGTCGCATGTAATACAGAAAACTCCAGTGTAATGCCAAAAGCTACAAAATACACTGTACGGCCAAAAGTTTGTGGACATCTGACCATCACACCATGCTTATGTGGTTCTTCCCCGAACTGTTACCACAAAGTTGGAAGCACACAATTGTACAGAATGTGTTTGTATGCTGTAGCTTTACAGTTTCCCTTCACTGGAACTAAGAGGCTGAAACCTGTTCCAGCATGACGATGCCCCTGTGCACAAAGCGAGCTCCATGAAGACATGGTGTGTGAAGGTTGGAGTGGAAGAACTCGAGTGTCCTGCACAGAGCCCTGACCTCAACCCCACTGAACACCTTTGGGATGAACTGGAACACTGACTGAACCCCAGACCTCCTCACCAACATCAGTGCCTGATCTCACTAATGCTCTTGTAGCTGAATGAACACAAATCCCCACAGCCACGCTCCAAAATCTAGTGGAAAGCCTTCCCAGAAGAGTGGAGCTTATTATAACAGCAAAGGGGGAATAAATCTGGAATGAGATGTTAAACAAACACATATGGGTGTGATGGTCAGGTGTCCACAACCTTTTGGCCATGTAGTGTACCTTAAGTACAGAAGTATTTTTAGTCTGCTATAAATCCGGGTTTTCTAGCCTCATCCCAGTGAACCCTAGCTCTGTTTGTTGCTCATTTGTGACAGCTTAGCAACAGTCATTAAAAGGGTCTGAGCACGTGGTAAATTTAGGTTAATTTTTAATAACTGTTTTTTTTCCTCCAGCTGTAATAACCTTTGGACGATGTAGGGTTGCATATTCACAACAATATGACCACAGAGAATAATGCACTTATTGAAATTCAACATTTGTGTTAATACCAAAACACATACGCTCCAAACATTTCTGGCACATCTCTGTCCGAGTGGAACAAAATACTAATTAATAGGACACAAGTAAATCAATGCGCACACATCATTCTCCTTAATGAGTCTAGAAAAATGGTAATAGTACCATATGCACATGTAGCAGAGAAATTTCAAGAAATTGCTGTATTGAGCATAAACTATGGTTAATATTTTTTTTATAAATATTAAATCTTTACCACGGTCACATTAATGTATCAGGCACTTTTAATTTACAACATTAAACTTTTACATCTGAGCCTAGAGGCAGCTGGTGTTTTACCTGCAAAGCTGTATTTCTTTAGCTGCATGTATCTTAGCCACGCTGTTCACTATGTGCCTTGACAAAACAAACCATTTACTGAGTCTTTACTAAGTCTGAGATTGTATTTTTATTAAACGTTTCTTCTAAGGTGCTGTCGAATTTTCTGACTGGTTCTATTCTGAAAATTTGTCAGACTAACTGCACAAACTGGTGTACTTTTTTGCACTTATACTATGACAGCTTGCAAACAATTTTTTTTTTTGCTAAATAACATATTGCAAATTTTTATCAGTTTATAGTTACACTTAATGTTGAGGAATGTCCATGAATCAATTAGTCCTTGCTAGATAGCAACTATGAACAGTTGATCCCTCACCAACAGTGACCTCTTACTTTTTCTGCTAAAAATAGAAACCTTAATGGAGCTGCTTTATATTTCAAAAATCCAACACTGGCGTCTCTGTCTATTTATATCAAATAACTGCTTATTGTTAGGCTACATGAAATCAGACAAATCAAACAAATACCTGTGAATTACTATTTTCTGCTGTTTTTTCAGAGAATACACTTAGTGTCAGATGACTCTATATACACTAAGGACATGAATGATGGTAGCCTCAGTGGTTGAATACAGTAGTTTGTACTAAATCCGATGAAATGACCGCTTACTTTGATGGAAGAAGAGGCGTAGAGCATATCCTCCAGGCTGAAGTGGCAGCAGCGGTTCAAGTGTTCGCGGCAGAAGTCCTGAACAAGCTGCAGATTGTATAAGCTGTCCGCTAATGACATGCTTTCTTTCAGGCACACGTCTGTCAAGGAAACAAGTTTTGTACAAAAATGAGGTCCAGAAATCACATCTAGCCTGAGCAATCCCAGCACAAGTCAGGAGTGCAGAGAGACTCCACCAATCAGAGGTTAGACCATTAATCAGGACATCACATGACAAGTGTGATAAATACAATCATTTCCTTTCTCACTAATCTAATTGATTTTCACTTTATGCCTGGGCTGATAAGACATCTAGTCTGATGGGATTACTTTAAAAGTGTGGCAAGGATAATTACCATGATGAATGACTTAACTGATGTTGCTTTACAGGCGAAATCCTCTCGCGATCTCTCACATTTTACCTCATGCTCTGTCTCATCTCATCTCTCTCATTTCTTTTTGTAATTTACAAAATATAAATGAGTCATTTTTTCTAGTCAAACTAAGGCATCAGGATATAACAAAAGTCACAAGGATTTAACTCATTTCTACACATGGACGTGTGCACGTACACACACACACACAGAAAAACACACTTGGCAGGGGTGCTTACCCTCTAGTTTGACGAGGTCAGGGCAGTAGAAGTGCAGCAGTGCGGCAAGGGCGCAGCCATCTGTGCTGTCCTTCAGCAGGTTGTCCACTGGGGGGATCCACGGCACTGTTTTAGGCAATGTCTGTTCCTTTCTATAGCGGGCCTGCATCCAAGAACACACACACACACACACACACACCAGTGAGATCACCAGCATCTACAATTTTTTTTTTGTGTGTGTATAACATACCAGTATAGAAATAATAGGAATTGCAAAAGAATGATGTCAAAATGGCATGAAATTTTTTTTAACAGTCAAAAACTTGGAAATCAATGAAAACAAAATTTAATAAAGGGTCATGGAAACATTTTTTCAGTAAATGCACTGCAAAAAAATTACTTCCCAAGTGAAAAACCTACTTCTAGACATTTTTATTAATTTATAATTAATATTAATAAATATTAATTTAATTAGTAATTCATTAATTTATTAAACTTATTCTATTGGCAGATAGTTTTGCTTCTTTTTAGAAATAAATGCTTAAAATTACCCAAATTATCTGCCAATAGAATAGGAAAATATAAAACTTGAATGAGGAAAAAGTCTAGAAATAGGATAAATAATCTTATATTTGGTTTCTTGTAATCTTAGAATAGGAAATACTAAATAACTTTGACTTTATTCAAGATATTTTCACTTGCTAGGATGTCATTTTGTGATATAGCAAATGTGTTTCAGTCTCTCCGAGAGTTTCTATGTTTGGATGATGCTCTATGAATTGTCATTACACAAACCAGTAGTTAATGGAATCACACAATGAGAGAATCACATATTTTTGTTGACTTTTGCCTGAATGATGAGTGACATGACACACGATGAGGCAGATGAACACTTCAGAAATAGACAGGATCTCTTGCACACTATAGCGATGACGTGGTTTGATTGACACGACTGATGTTGAACAGAAACAAGCAGATGAAAGCACGATGAAGAACGAAAAAAAACCCACATCCATGTTGAAACTTACAGGAACCAGCTTCATATACCATTTGGTTGGAGACTTCAATCAGAAAATAGGGTGAAAGAGAGGAGAGAGAGAGAGAGAGAGAGGAACAGGAATCAGAATCAGGAAGGAAAATCTCATCCCATCACAGGAGGAAAAAAAAAAACGAAAGTAGACCTAGTCTGATGTGATTTCCTATTTAATCAATAGCTCATTACTTTAAGTAAAACACGGAGGTAGTCACTGGAAAAACGACGTACTGTTCATTACTGTTCGTTTAAGCTGCACAAGGTGACAGGAATCACTGGGGTTACTCTAGTGTTACAGTAATGCAGCTCAGAAGGTTGATGACAGTCCAGGGATAATGACGGGGTTAATGGGAATGGTTTTTTTTTTTTTTTTTTGCTTAGGAATTTCCCTAAAGAAGTGTCCTAGAAGTGCACTGGGCTTTGCTGTATGCAGGGTTTCTGAGAGCAAAAAGCAAAAATGTCTCTTTGGACCTTTGCTTTTTAAAATTTTAGGAGTACTAGCTTTAACCATAACTGTCACACTGCCTTGCAAACACACACACACACACACACACACACACACAGAGAATTGACTTCTTATATTAACATCATATGCTTAGACCTGCAGTAACCTCTGTACAGGGTGGGTGAAGCTTTTGCAAAAAATGTATACAAATATTTTGCAGCCTGTCAAAGATCAGTTTACTCAATAATTTTTTTTTAAGAAAAAATCCAGATTAAGTGAACAGAATTTCTGCTCAGATATTAGGAATTTGTCATGACATTTGTACATTTCTATGTACATATGCCAATTGAATGTATATGTGCAGGTTTTTTTTATTTCCATCACCTCATGTTGTATTTTATTAATAAGGTTAGCATGTTCTTTGATCTTTGTACATTTAATAATTCTAAAACTTAGTCTGCAACATGTTTGTATTCTTTTGTTTGGACTCTGATCATCAGTGTGCTGCTTGCTCATGTATTTTCTTCTTTCTAAAACGTCCTCTTTGCATTTTTTTTATCCATGAAGTTTGTCTTTTGGTGCTCTGGTAGAGTCTGTGCCTAAACTGGACCGAACATGATTTGAGTTGAATATCTGGCAGTGTTATGGCTGAATGCAGATCAGTAGCTGACTGTCCACCACCACTGACCCGACAGCATACGGGTTACAACGAGAATGCAGTATGGGAATGTGTGGCACTCTAAAAATGCAGACTATTAAACATGCAGAATATACATCAGCAAATGTCAAGATCATGACATCAAACTGAGAGATTCCACACAGCAGCTCTGGACCTTCCACATCGATGAGTCTATGAGTCAGCAAAGTCCAGAAAACCCCTTATACAGCAACACGGCATGTGTCATTAGAGGCAGGGCATTGTGACAGGTTACCTTAGCAACAGTTTATACAGAAGCAGTAAATGTCTCTGCGGCAGAGCAATGTATTTCATGTAGGCATAAACAGATTCTTGGTTCTGTTAACCCCAACTCAGGATGCTACCCTTCCCCACCAGCAGAGGGTGCAATTCTAGCGCAATCTCTGCCATTCCACTTCCTGACTCTTTAGTACATAAATACGCAAAGAACATTCATTTGTTACGAAGTCTTGCCAAACATTACGGTTGAGCCTTGTTCTTTTCCTGATCTTTTGCCTGTTTTCTTGGTTTATTCTTTGGATTATCCTCTGGCATGTTTGCATTGTGATTTCCTGTGTTCTGACTACTGCCTGCTTTTCATTTTGTATGTTTGGATTTTGTATTAAAGCACATGGATCTCGCATTCTCTCTGAGTCTGATCTGTTCTGCACGTAAACGGTACATGGCAGCATTTAGGTTTGAATCAGTTTTCTTCCCATCATCTCGTTCATCAAATGGATATTCCTCTATAAACCTACTACTAAGTTAAAAACTATTTATAATCTACTACTAAGAATTAAATAAGAAAACCCCATTTTGATAAGAAACTCTAGCTGACCTTGCTTGTTTGCATAAAGAAATAAAGAGCATCTTTAAAACAGAAATTATTTTGTCACAAAATAATGAAATAATTACTAATTCAGAATGAACAGGAAGCTGGGAAACTTACCTTAGGGATCTCAAGGGGCTCTGCCTTCTGTGCCTCTCTCCTGCTTTGCTCCTGAATGATGATCTCTTTCAAGTATTCGTTCACCTTTTGAAAATTAGACCACAACACGATATCATGGCTGAATTGTCTGAGTTGGAAGGGGAAGGGGAAACAATGCATGATGGATGTGTTTGACCGAGCCGTTAGAGGTCACAATGAATATCAGACATATCAGAAATGTAACTGTATATTCCTTTCTGGTTTTTTTGGAGTTTCAGTGCATAATGCTTTCCAAACTGAGCTCTGCTGCTTGTGAACACAGACTGAGCTGACTAGTGCAATCACATCTCTCATGCAGCGTGAGCACCTGCGTCAGGAGGTATCGTACAGCGTGAGCACCTGCGTCATGAGCCTATCGTACAGTGTGAGCATCTCTGTGATCTTCACCACAGAGACAGAGTGGTGCATTTCGAGCAGTACCTACATGACAAGATTTCATATGCCTTGCAGTGTAAGAGATGATGATTTTGAATTTAACAGCTCCCCTTTGACTCGCAGTCTAAATGAGTTAGGCAGGCTGTCTGTTCTTAGGTTTGCTCCAGAGAAACTTGTCAAAAGTCTTGGTCTGTAGTAATCGCACATTCGTGACAGATGGGGTGGAAAGAGATTAGGTTGAAAACCCTGGAATAGTTCTTACATGTTGGGACATGTCACAGTCCTGAACATTGTTTACACTGTACAATTTACAATTTATTGTGTGTGTGTGTGTGTGTGTGTGTGTGTGTGTAGTCTGAAGGCACAGAGGGAATGTAAATATTCCAAGCCTTGGCTGAAACAGGATGCCCCTATGGTAACTCACAGAGATGCTGACTTTGATGGCAAGTGCTATTTAGCAGATACGTTTTAGCAGGCCACGCAAAGACTGTTCATTAGAACAAGCTTTTAGGAAATTGATTCTCATAAACTCAAACTGGCAGAGAATAAGCTATAATTTATATTGTATCATCTATCATCTAGAGACCAGACACAGAAGAAACAAAGTAAGCAATTTTTTTTTTGGACCAGGCAATTAGAGCATTCGTGTGTCACTAAGAAAAGAAGAAAGAAATAATAAATAATCATACTACCTTATTCATCCAGCTAATGACGCCATCCTCCGTGTCGTAGGGCATGTCTCCGTCAGCGCAGTCGGTAGAGTACTGCTGCATGCACGCTACCACTTTGTCCATACTCACCGTCTCCACTGTATAGGCCATCATCAACGTGTCAATCAGCGCCAGGTGGGCACTCTGCATACAGGAACCGACAATCGTACATCAGGTTGATCACAAAACGAACAGGTTTCACACCAGAACTATTACAGCTTGGGTAATGAGAGTTGTCTCATTACCCAAGCTGTAATAGTTCTGGTTTTAGTCAGTGGTTTTGCCAATCCTCTTGCCGTAGCTGCCTGGGAAATGGCTGTGTCTATCCTTTATTGCTCAACCCAATAGAAAGAAATATGGTCTCCATCTCCTCTGAGATGGCACTCCAGCTCTTCTCACGTACGTACACGTCTTATGCCAAATAAGGACTGAGACCTCAAACATGGGCGTGGTAGAAGACAAAACCTCTAAATCATAGTGTTAGAGTGTTGCTGTTACCTGCCTTTAAAGTACTACAGAGGATTTTGTACAATGTCCAATTTCCTGGATTAGGATTTAGAAAGACTCCTTAATCCCCATTTGATCATTTAGTTATTATTTATTTAAGTGATGATCTGCAAGATCTATAACTTTAATCCAGTATAAATCTTCAATAGCTACAGTTTTTTTTCTTCCATCTTTAAAGTCATCATTCTGGAGCATATTTTGCCAAACACACAGAACTCCTCAGTAACACACTAGTCATGTTTGAACTGATCTCACTGTAACATAATAATTAACTCATGGCTGGCATCCATCAACCTCCCTCAGCATTATACAGATATTTATCAAACCCTAGACTTGGTTTATTTCTTTCTCCTTCCCCTACCTTAAGAGCTGGGGAGTTCCCAGGATCGTACCTGGGTTTAACTTACCTCCCTAATGTTGACAACTTGCTAACGTGATAAAGAACGAGTCTCGTATTGTATGTGCATTCACATGTACGCCACTATTTGAAGAGGTGAACCATAAGCAGAGCTAAATAACATGCTTCATGACACCCCTGATTGCATAATATTGAGTATTATATATATATATATATATATATATATATATATATATATATATATATATATATATATATATATATATATATATATATATATATATCTCAATCTTGAACATGCACAACATTGCAATCACAGAGACGATTATGTCTTTCACTCAGGAGACAAATTAGCCAAATTGGAATTATAATTCTGATCAGCAGCCAAAAAAGTTTTTTTTTTTTTATTATTATTATAATGTCATATTAAGATTGAATATCCAGTAATACATGATTAAGCAATTATTGTGATATGAAAGTGTCTATGTATAAGTGGTTATAACCTTCCATTACAGCTTCCCATGACTCCCATGGTAGGCCTGGATCTCTCAGTCATCTAATAACATCCCAATACATATCTATGGTTCTGCCTTTGGTTTATCATTACAAATTATGAGGCACTTTACCACTTATCATTACCTCTTTCCACATCCATCATTACTCATGGGTGCAAGACATAATCCCACCCCCGCCCCATACTTCCACCACAAATTAAAAAGCTGTCTGTTTTCTCCGGGGCCCAGTGGGTACTGGCAGACACAGAAGGCTAAATGAAGCTAAATGAAGGCTAAGTGAAATTAGAGAAGTCTTGTTTAGCACACAGATCTGTGGTTTTCAGCTGAGGAGTAATTTATAGGAAACGCTACACTGAGCGAAGTGAGCACGATGAGGACAATATTGAGAATGGCATGCTGATCCGCTGGTAAATAAACTCAGCTGTTTCTTGCTCTTCTCTGAACAAGGACTAATATCTCAGAAATAGCTTCCCCTGCAGTGACAACAGCCTCCAAAATAAAACCCCACATAATAGACACAATATAAAAGGGATATAATAAGTTATGATGCGTCACTGTGAACATTTTTCATGTGACCTGTTTTAATTTTAATTTAGTATATGGTTGAGTTATGCATTAAGCATACAAATGGATGTAAAAGGTTGAGGCCACTAACAACTGTTTTTTTTTTTGTTTTAATAAAAGAAATCTATATACTATCAAAAAATTCAATTAGTCCATTTATTTTTCTAAAACAAGCCTATATTATTCTTAACTTATATAATTCCAAAAGGTCTTCTTGCTCTTCTAGACTGAAAACAGTTGTAATGTGTTAGTGCATAAAGCATAATGGACAATGTTGAGTCAGTAGCAAGGGTTAGTCACTAAGAGATGACAACAGTACAAACCAGTTATCATCTGAATTAAATATACGCCATTATAATAAATCACATGGTGTGAATTCAGGACAGATTTCAGATTTCAATTTGATTTTGATCTGCTCTCCCAACAGCTAAAAAGCTGTGTAATGTATTCTTAGACACAGATGTATGTGCGCAAAATGAAAGTGAGACTACTGATGCATTTTTAAAGGCAAAGAGTTGTCACGCCAAATACAGACTTTGTTTAGTTTAGTGCTGTTTACTGCTCTTTATATATTAGATTTTTAAATGTAGAAACAAAAATAATTTCTAGATATAAGTGCTGCAAAAAAGATGTTCTCGTGCAAACTGGACTTAATAAAATAAAAGACGTTGCCATTGTTTGAGAAGATTTCACGCAAGTAGCGATCATTGTGAAGGTGAAAGAGCTTCCTGAAGATCTCATGGACAACATTATAAAACATTCAAATGGAAAAGGTTACAGATCCATAGCAAAGACCTTAAACATCCCTGTCAGGACAACTGGTTTGACAATACGCAGGTGGAAAGTTCATGGAACCATCACTAATCGTCCCCGGACATGTGCACGATGCAAGATTTCACAACATGCTCTTAAATTAATAATACAGAAAGCAAGAAAAAAGTCAGCAGTCACTCGAAAAGAGTTGCAGGACAGCCTGAGAGCAGCAGGAAGAACAGTTACACAGAGAACAATAGGCAGTATAATCATCTCCATTCCGACACCTCATGCAAAATTCCTCGGGTAAAAAAAAGCACAAAGATGTAAGTCTAATATTATTACAGGAGCATTTAGACAAATCTTTTGGAACATTGTGGTTGAAACAATGATGAACACCCCTAATAATTCAGCTCATCATGTTTGCAGAAAGAAGGGTAGTGCATACGATCCCACGAACACCATACCCGCAGTGAAGCATGGGGGTGGGAGCATCGTGATAAGGAGCTGCTTCTCTGTAAACAGTACAGGGGCATCACATGTCATAGCAGGAATCATGAATGGAGTGATGTACCAGGACACAAATTTGAGGAGAGTTTAATCTCTTTGGCCAAGAAACTGAATCTGGCGTGAAGATGGATGTTTGTGCAAGACAACAACCCCAAACATACAGCCAAAATAACTCAAGACAAAAAGAAGGTGAAGGTGCTTGCATAGCCTGAGTTGAATCTTGGGGATCTGAAGGGCAAAAATTGAACCACAATGTGGCAAAAAGCTAATTAAGCTAATTACTTTTTACTGTAGATGTCTCAAAGCTGTAATTGCCAACAACAACTTTGCAACAAAATACTAATGCTGTTAATTTGTGCTGTCTGAATACTTGTTCCCCTATTTTCTATTTTCGCTTTTTTCATTTTTAAGACATCTTTGTTATGAATGCAAACTTTTTTTTGTTCGTATTTATAAGTACAAAGATACATGCACTGGAAGTATATTAACAAAAACACGAAACTGTCCATATACTTATTTCCCCCTCATTGTATATCATTGTATATCAGTGTCACCAGAAACAATGCTGCTGCTTTTGATGAAATTTGAGGATGGTTATGAGAGTTGCAAAAAAGACCCCAAATTTTTACACAGTTCAGTATAAAAAAGACCCTTTCTGAGGGCAAGTCACAAAAAAACACCTGACACTCACTGTAACATATGGATGTGGATGATTGTCTTTCTTTTTTGGGCTGTTTGAAGACGGATGGCATCAAGTACCAGGATATTTTAGTGCAAAACCTGGTTGCCTCTTCTAGGAGGTTAAGGTTTGACCATAGATGTATCTCTATATCTATATAGACTGACCCTAAACAATGCAGAAATAGTCGCAGCAAATACAAAATCAGTGTTTTGCAAGGCCCATTGCGGGTGTCATATTTGAACCTTATCAACAAACTGCGGTCTAAATTGACGGTCTAACCTTGTTAGTTATTACAGGAAAATCTTATTATCTTCATTATTGTCTTCAGGACAGACTTTGCCAAATGTTAATTCTAGGGGTGCCAATAATAATCAAATTATTATTATTAATAATAATAATAATAATAATAATAATAAAGAAAAAGAAGAAGAAATACATCGGATTTGAAAGAAAAATGTGTTAAAACTATACATTGTCATCATGTGTAAGTTTAATATATCACTCATTGCATGTCATTCCTTTTCATGGTGGGTGCCAATAATTCTGGAGTTGACGATATACCGTGAAAAGCAGCTTTAGCTGAGTTAGCAAAGTCCTTGTGAGTAATGGCGAGTGCTGACACTGCTATAAGTACAGAAAATTATGTCCCATTGTAATTTTTTTGTAAAATTGAGCGAGTGTGATAGGAATGGGGCTGACACTGCACACAGCATTTTAGATATCTGCCTCAGGCAGAGCAATAAGTCCACACACACACACACACACACACACACACTCATACACCAACACCAGTCGCCTGCCTCCTGAGTGTTGCCATGGCAATGTCTCTGCCACCTTATTCAGTCTGTCAATATGAAATATCAGGTTTTTTTTTTTTTTTTTTTTGAGCGCGCCGGCCCTTTAAGAAGCCGAGGCTCTCACTGCAGGATGCTGAAGCCTGAGGGGAAGGGATACCTCTTAAAGCCAAAGTCAGGAACTTGGAAAGCTGCTTTTATTTACAGGACATTTATTGCATATATCACAGGTTTCCAACCCTGGTCCTGGAGGACCCCTTGTCTTACACATATTAGTGTTTTCCCTTCTCTCAACACACATGATTCAATTAATTAACAGCACTGGAGCGGGTGTGTTTGAGCAGGGAAGACACTAAATATGTGCAGGACATGTGTCAATATGCAAATTCCAAATACTTATTCTACTAATGTAATAATTATGTCACATGGAGTTTCCAAATGCAGCACATCCTTTTGAATATGCTGCAGAATTTGAGAAAGTTGTGTAGTCTACTTACATTGTGAAAATCGAAGTTCTGCTTCTACGTTTTCATCATGAATCGGAGTCTAGAGTCTGTTAACAATTGCACTTAACAGTCACTGAAATGTAATTTAATTCAGCGCTACAAGCATATAAGCAGATACCAGCAGTGGCTCCTGACCATAGATTTTGGTGGGGTAGGAGGACATTAATAACGACTTAGCCTCAAACAAAATTAAATCGAGAGACTATCAATTCAATTCAATCTTATCTGTCTAGCGCTTTTAACAATGGCCATTGTCACAAAGCAGCTTTGCAGAAATATAGATATTCAGGATATAAGTTTTAAACTTATAAATTTATGCCTAATGAGCAAGACAGAGGCGACGGTGGCAGAGAAAAACTCCCTGAGACGACATGAGGAAGAAACCTTGAGAGGAACCAGACTCAAAAGGGATCCCATCCTCATCTGGGTGACACCAGATAGTGCGATTATAAATCATTTCCCTTCTATAATTGTGCACTACATGGTCAAAAAGTGCCATTGTGTAACCAGAAAATTCATTATAGTTTACACATGAAGTCTATTTTGTTATCAACTATTCATTGATGGAGACCCGAGTGCGAAACTGTTCGTGGAAATTGCAGTCCTAAAGCCGTCTTCATTGTTTCTAAGTGGCACCATCCTCAGTAATCTCACTGACCCTTAGGCTGTCCATTTGAGACCAACCTCAGCATCATTAATCAGCAAAATACACCTCAGACCTATTTCAGCAAAATACACCTCAGAAACCACACAAAATACCTGAAACTAGTCCAAAGATCTGGGAATCAGAAGATAGAGACATTTCTTTTTCTTGCCTTTGAGTGAGAAACAAGGATTCTGGGCATATTTCTGATGTACTGACATCATTCACTCCATAATCCCCCTTTCCCTCTTACAATTTTTGCAATATATTTTACAACAGAAATGAGTCTGTCCATCATAGACACACTGTCTGCATTGACACTTTTGAGGAAATTTATTATTTTTAATTCAGATTATATGCTATAAAACAAGATCGGAGTGTTTTGGATGCATATTTTAAATGAGCCTGATCTGGCAACCCCATCATTAATTGTCCTGTTTGTGCCCCCTCGTCCATAGAGCGAGCATGGGGCAGAAAAAATGTGCTCATATGGATACCTAAAGTGATTGCTGCAGTGCCTACTTTTGACCTCTAGGTGCAATTATAACTAAAATAACACGCAACGTCTAGAAATGAAAGGAAAATCGGCTTATCTATCATAAAACAACATTTTTTAAATCGTTGGTGACTCAAAATAGGTCATTAGCAATTCAGTGGAATTTAAAATGTATGGAATTATAAATCTGGACTTTATGAAGATTAATATTTGTTAAATATTACCCTACTCGCCCCTGTGGAAGAGCCGCCACTGGCAGATACTGTGATATACTGATAAGTATGATATAGAGTTGTACAATCATTTCAAAGATGGTCAACTTTTATGGTCATATCATATTGCATTAACAAAAGCTAACCTAGTTTAGGAAATATTACATAACATTCATATAATATATAATAGCTCAAATTAGTGCACAAGGCATTAGTGCATGCAGTTTTACTAACCACTAAAATAAAACCGAACAGAAGATCCAATAAGGACACCATTACATTTGATTTCACTCCCCTGGTGTCTTCAGCACAGATGCCAGGATAAATGTGTCTCTCGCAGGAAATAGGTCAATCAGAACGCCGCACTGGTTTCTGAATAATGCAGCAAGTTTTGTCTTGTGTGTGCTAAAATTAACCCACACCGGCAGACTTGGGCGAAATGTAGTGACTGACTGAGAGATGCTATAGTGCATTAAAGGAATTTTCATGCGTAACCTGCTAATGTTTACAGCATGGTAATGTGCACTGCTAGCATGTGAATCATATATCACGAATAATAATCCTCTGCAGTGTAAATATGACTGCTTTGAGTACACATGAGAGTATGGTCTCCATGGTGATGGAGGAATGTGAGGGAAGATGCTAATGATAGGGAAGATGCTCAGTAGATATTGCACACTATAGCTGAGGCATGGCATCTTCTGTACAGATATACAGAGAGGCACAACATCGCAATTCAATTCAGCAATTGCTCACAATGTCGTTTGTGAGACATAAGACCTGATATCACAGGTTTGCATGCTGTTTTTGACAGGTTTGGTCTTATTATCAGCTGCAACACATAGCCATCATGATTTCTGTGGACATTGTGTGCTCCACACAGACACACACACACATACACACACACACACACACACGGTTCTGTCCTCTTTATTCTCTGTTCCCAACAGACTCACGCTGTTTCCATCTATTATTAATAAGGATGCTGTTATAAACAGCCAGCTCTTCACCCAGCACTATGAATCTGTCTCACTCTGCGATGCAGACCCACGTCTGCACCTATGCTACGAGACACGTGTCTGCAAACCGACGGCACAAATACGCAAGCTGCGTCAATCATAGATTTTATACAGTAATCAAGTGCAAAATTTTCTGCATCTCCTCCACACAAAGCAAGCAGGTAAGAATCTGTTGATGTGTCGAGCGTCTTTAAAGGGGAAATCCACTAACAATTTCTACACGATTTACTTAATAAAAAGGAAACAGTCATTCAGACATCCTTTTAATTTACAGTCAGAACTAATGTACAGACAGGAACCATGGATTCAGAGCACTTAAAGCCTTTAAACTCTCCCTCATAATCAATTATTTCCAAAATGTTCCAGAGCCAGATCAGTCTGATGGCAATTGATTAATATTTCACTACGGCACTACTTCAAGGACATACTGTGTCTGGAGATGAGACAATCACAGCATCAGCAACAACATCATCAACAAAGAGCTTCCAGCCAAAAACAATAGTAGTGTAGTCATTAATAAAATTCATTCTGTCTACAGAACAGTACTTGGGAAAATAACCAAGACCAGAACTTTTCCCACGTTAGCCATCTTGCTTGAGAGCTTTTAACCCTTTAACAGCCACACGATGAAATTATTTTTATGTTAATTCTTACTAATTGGATCACATTCAACAGAATTTCATTTATTTATTTTCAAATTCACCCTTTAGATTAGGAGTTATGGACCAGTAGTACAGTTTTACTTTTGCAACTACGATTTTAATAAATTTTGACTGTAAACTTTTCCGAGTGCTTAGATCTAAAATTAGAATGAAAAGTTTTTTATGTATTTATGCTTCCACACACGCTAGACAGAATGAGGATGATTATCACCTTCTATATATATAAAAAAAAAATAATAAATACAACAAAATAAAATATACTACATATCCTACACACATTATTCTACATATTTTAATAAAAATCTCACAAAGGTTTAACCCGTAGCAGCTCGGGTTGTGAGCTTGCCTAGTTCATTGTTCTTTTTCTGTTAAATATCGAAAATAAACCCTGAGGACTGTGGTTCATGAGTGCAGGTTGCTCTGATACTGATTTTGATGTATCGTCATTTTCGTAATCTTTGTATGACAAGTTTTCTTGATAAAACATGCTCATGAAATTGCAGATAAATCTAGCTCACAGCTGACTGGCAGCTGGCAGTGAACTCCTTCTAAATCACGTCAGTTTAGAGACTTAGTGACTGTGCGGTAACACATTTTAACACAACTCATACATAAATACAGGGGCATGACTGTAATATTATACCTTCATAATGTGAAGAAGGAAAGTCAAAAAAAAGATATGTGTTTTATCTTTTTAATAACTTTTGACATTTTAGCTGGGTAACTTGAATGAGTATTAACATTGACGATATCAATGTCTGGTTTTTATGATGATTTCAAAGCTGTATTTCAAAAAAAATAAATGTATTATGTCAGAAACACACACTGTAATCCCTTGAGATAAAGGGAAAAGTTGGAGACAAATTCATGAACACTACATCTCGGAATTACAGTGATAAATGTGTGTAGCTGTGTGGTTGAGCCACCTGTTATTAATACAAGATGATTTATTTAATCTTAGTGATTTTGTCTTTAGTCTTCATTTAGGCCACAAGCAAAAGACTTGAACTTTAGCTCATTTTCTTGCGAGATACCAGGTACATCTTGGACTCTCAGTCATTGTTTCATTGGCATTGAAACGCAATATTAAATAAACAGACAATGTGACATTATGAATTAATAAAACATATACTACATACTACTAGCATATTAGCAATGGCTATGATCAGCAGTAAGCAGCAGCTGGAAGATTCCCCCAAATCTTTAATATCTGGTGTATATAAGCGCTTCGGCTTCCTAGTAATTATTTTTTTCATGCTGGTGGCCAGTGAGTGGTGGACTGAAACGTTACTAAATATGTTACGTTACTAAATGTTACTAAATCTGCTAAATATGAGCATAATACACTGTGGCGCTAATACCACAAACACGTCTGACATCACCCTTCACTAGACAAAAACACAAAGCTAATGAGCTAATGATTAATTAGCCAACATTTCTAATGTTTAATTAGGAAAACTAAGGCACACATTCAGGCAATGTTTATTTTTGCCGTATTGAAAATGTATGGAATCGAGATGCCACTGAATCGTATTGTATTAAATTTTGTGCATCCTTACACCCTTACTTTTAAACCAAATCAGAATATATAACCCAGATTTTTTTAATTGTTATAAAAAACACTGCTGATATCCATAACATGTCAGAAAAATGCATTGTGACATATTACGTCAAATGAATAAACATTAACATAAAACTAACAGTAATGGTGTCATTATTAGGCTCCTTTTAGTCCAATGTTGCAATGAGGCAGTCTAATCTAAAGTAGGCTCCATGTTGTGCACATTCTTCACCAGGCTGAGGATGTCACTTTCTATAATGAGGGCACGCTGAGTCCTTCAGGAACCTTCACAACTAAAATTACCCACTCCTGCTTCTTCAAAGGCCAGATTCTGCATTGCAACAAGACAAAAATAAGACAACGGGGAGGAGCAGCTACCTGTTTCTGTGAAGGGAAAATCTGGAATTTGTATAACATAAATTTGTTAGATGTTAATGTGTTTCTGGACTCTTTAGGGCATTTTCGATGGGCGGTTGCGTACGTGTCTGCTACTAAACCTGCACGTAACTGGAACATGTCCAATAGGGGGGAAAACATTACAAAATAATATCCAGCTGCAGCCAGAAGACTTCCAGTTGTAACTGCAGCCAAAGGTGGATCCACCAAGGATTAACCCGGGGGGGTGAATACTTATGTCAATGGCAAATGTCTGTTTGTTTACCTTTGTCTCACAATAATAGTACATATATATATATATATATATATATATATATATATATATATATATACACATGTATATAGATAGATATATATATATATAGATATAGATATAGTATGTAAAAGGTCAAAGGGTAAATATTTATGCAAGGCATTATGTATGTACAGTATGTATAGATAGATAGATAGATAGATAGATAGATGTTCCATAAGCCATAAGCACATGCAACTGATTCGGGGCTTACTGTTACACCTTCCCTTTGATCGTGATTCTTTTAGCTTTCAGTCGAATGTGTCTGCACACTTTGGTGTCTCGTTTTTTGCCATAGTGTTATCTATCTTCGCTAGCTCTGGTTAGTGGTGTTAAAATTCTTGTTTTGCTTTTTTTTTTTCCAGCACTTCGCGAAATTTGTCTCACATTAATCACATCACTGATCAGCTCGCTGATCATATCGGTACTTATAAAAGTAATATTGGCAGAATGGCTATTACATATTTTAGCCAAAAACTGGCCAATTCTGCTCTCTAATCGATCAATCCAACACTAAATGGCAAAAAAAAAGGTTAAAAAATGTTAACTTTATGTTATTAACTAAATCCAACACATTGAATTCAGTTAAAAAAAGAAATTAATAAAGCCAGAGGCACACCAAATGGCTTGAGAGTAATTATGTAGTATGTACTCACACAACAATGAGAACATTAGAGACAATCAGAAGGAAAATGCTGGTACTTATTATTAAACTGTTGTATAAAGGTAATCACAAAACATGGGACCGTGTATAATACACCATTACTGACGACTATGTACACAATGAATTCACATGTACACAGGATTTTTTTCCAGGTTTGAAATTACAGAAATGACACATGGTGTGTTAGGTGTACAATGTGTGTCATACTGGACTCTGTTTCTAAAAACAATACAATCAGTAGGCAGGTAGTTAAAAATTCTGGCACTGCGTCTTGATCTGTAGAGGGCAGGGTCTGTAGAAAACCTTATACGAACAGTTCTTGCATCTCCACATTCAAGTTATACACCAGAAGAGCACACAAACAGCACATTGTGAAAAAGAAAGTATCTCTCACCATCTGAATTGGTCTCATGGACAGGTCTCTCTCAGTGACCAGTCTCTCATGGACGGTCACATACAAGCCTTTTTGAGCCAGGGCCTGGATGACAGCGTCATGGCCCAGCAGTGGCTTGGCAGCATCGCTTTTGAGGATCAGACTGCCTGCGCGGCAGTACAGCTCGGCCGAGAGCAGCAGGTCGACCACCGGCGGCTTCACGTGCTCCTGCTCGTACTGATCTGTGTAAAATGGATCCTTCAGTTTGTCCGGGATGCTGTCTGGGAAGGCAAAGGAAGAGATAAGATAAGGAGAGATAAGCAGAGGAAACAGCAAGTCAAGTCAATATTACTGTAGAAGATAAAATAACAGTATTAGCCCTAATTGTTAGTTCTGCTAACAGGATGTCTGGATCTTGTAAATTGCCATGGAAATAAATAGCGGCACAGGAACTGATCCACCACCACCAACAACAACAACAACAACAACAACAACAACACCTCATAAGAGAGCCCATTACCTGTAAGAAAGATATCCATGAGGATTTACTGTATTTATGTCCTATTTCTACCATTGTACAATTCAATTTATTTACTTAGTTTTATCTACAGTATATTATTATTGTATATTGTTAATTAACTGTAGAGAGAGATTTGTATATTTCTATCATATTTCAAAAGACAAAAAAAAAAAATTAGTGTGAGTAATTCCTTGTTAATGCACACTATTACACTACTATTACACATAATAACATTGGCATAAATGAACAAAAAGCCCATATTTTGTAAACTGCAAATTGTAAAAGAATTGTTAAAGCTGAAATGTTATCATTCTGACAGACCTGGACATACTGTTCTAAATCCCACTGTTATGTGCAACCATGGAAATTTCACTGATTTGTTGGGACAAAAGATGAAGAAGGTAGGTCACTTTGAAGACAAAAGAAGGAGAAAACCTATAAGGGTTTCACAATCAGGTCAGTTCATAAGAATAACTTTAGAAGATACAAAGATGAAGATACCCTTTGAATTTGGATGAAGGCTAGAGTCCCCTGAACGTGAACTAACAGTCATGCAATGATTAGTTCTAAAGCCTGCATCCACTTTTCATAGTAACAGCAGATCTGAAAAGCTGAATTTTGCTCCCCAGTAAGAATGAGTAAAGAATGAGGTCACCAAAACCCACAGTGAGACACCATGAGCTACGCTATGCTATCTGGGGTAGACAATTAAAACTGTGATAATTCACTGTACGAGCAAGGTTATACATGTAGAGCTTTATAATCCATCAAAACCAACTAATGAATAAAATGTAATTGTTTTTCATTAAAAATCTAAACCAATACACACTTCAAGAACAAGCAGTGCATGATGACGATCAAAGGTGAGAGAGGAAGCACAAATATTGGAGTCATACTACATTTCTGCCTAAAAAAAAATCCTTGACCCTGTTTGAGCTCTGAAGTTTGAGCAACAGTACTTCTGATGTTGCATTAAAATCAATAAAAAAGCCAATGAACTAACACACAATCTGTGCAAGAAGGCTTGATTCTTGAAATGTGCTGTATGGCAGAGATAAGATGTCATTTATGTACAATGAGAGATTATGAGATTAATGAGGATATAAGCATCACTGTATTTGTTTATAATTTAGTTAGTAAGGAGACTAGCCTGTCTCCATGACTTGTGCCCTGTGATTCATTTCAGATATCAACAAAACATATAATATTCCCACAAGCATCAACTGTAAGTCATGGAATAATAAAAACCCACACACGTATCATAGCTTATGTAGCTAGTGCTAAAGACACACACGGTTTTGGTCTGTGGTACTGGCACTGTACTGGCACAACAGTGTTACTACTTGGTTGGAGAAGTGAAAGAACTTGCTCACATTTAAAATATCAATCAATTAGGATTGTGCCATTACTGATAACTAAATGGTCAAGCCAGATTGAAACAGTGGACTATAAACCATCTAAATGGCAGGTTTACATTTTACATCTCATAAGGAGGTTCAATGTGTCAGGTTTTTGACTTAGCCAAGTTCAATAGAGATCTGAACCAACAGTGAATGCTTGCCAGATGAACTACTAAATATGTGAAACATCCTAAATTCAACAATGCTGTGCTCTTAACGACGGGAATTTTATTATATCATCATGTGACCACACGACAAACATTGAAGATTAAAATTTTGCTCTTCTCAAACATAGGTGTCACTTTTTCACAAACTAGTTTCTGTTCAAAGCTTCCATGGTTCATTCATTCATCTATCCATCCGTCCATCTTCAGTAACTGCCTCATCTAAAATATGCACATAAACATGCACGTAAAAGCGAAGTCTAGGTCTCAAGAGGATTTAAAGTATATTAGGATGCATCTGATCAATTTTGCTTGAGATGATACGGTAACTTGGGCAAGCAAACTGCACTCCCCAGTAGCAGACATCAGTGGATGGTCTCCAGGTTAGAAAATCTGTCTTTCAAAACCAAAAGCTTTAGCACACCTACATTTGAGTTCAAGGTCAAGTCAGCATGAAAAACTGAAGAACTGTCTAAATGCCATGTGTACCTAGCTGCCTGTACATCTTATTCCCTGAAAAACAAAGAAAGCATCTCGTAACACACAACACACCGAACCCTGAGGTGGACGATCTACAACAGGAGCAGACCACATCAGGTTTCACTCCTGTCAGCCTAGAACAGGAATCTGAGGCTACAGGGGGCACTGGTCTCTTTTCAATCTTCAGCTGTCCAGGTTCGATGAGTGTGTGCCCACTGTAGCTTCAGATTCGTGTTCTTGGCTGACAGGAGTGGAAACTGATGTGGTCTGCTGCTGTTTGACCTGAGAGTTTGATGTGTTCTTCTCTGCGATGCTTTTCTGCTCACCATGGTTGTAAAGAGTGGTTATTGGAGTTACTATAAACTTCCTGTCAACTTACTGCTCAAACCAGTCTGGATATTCTCTGCCACTCACTGGATGTTTTCTTTGTAAACTCCTGAGACTGTTGTGTGTGTGAAAATCCCAGGAGATCAGCAGTTTCTGAAATACTCAAACCAACAACCATGCCAAGTCACTGAGATCACATTTTTCTCCATTCTGATATTTAATGTGAACATTATCTGCATGATTGTATGCCTTGCGTTGCTGCTACATGATTGGCTGATTAGATACTTGCAGAAATGAGTAGATGTCCTAATAAATAGTCCTAAGTACTAATAAATACTACTTACTTATTTGAGTTTTTCATGTGCACATGGGAATAATACCTAGATGCTGTATATAACTTCACGCGGTGACTCTTCACACAGTCACGTAGCGTTTCGATGACTGTTTCTTTTTAATGGTGTATGATTTGTCATTATTTTAAATAACAGTAGTATTACAAATCATGTAATAATGATTTCTCATCTTAAAGGACATATTCACATAGCATACTGATCCACTGGCAGAGGGACCACCAGTCACGAGTTAGTAGTTTTCCCTTGTATCATACAAATATTCTCCTGATCCACTTATCATTTTAACTCATTTTATGACAGAGTTATCCTCTAAATCCGCTTCTCCTTTGTAAGTACTAATGAACAGAAAGATTTTGATGCTGCTGTTATTGTGGGAAGTTGAGGTGGTGTGAAACCAGCCAGATGGATACACACTGGTGGCACATTGAGAGCTCATTCTGTTAAATTACGTAAGAAAAATCCAACAAAACGCCCACAAAACACCCAGTTTTTCCCACTGGATTATGTCAGAAGAGAGATTCGTCAATCTGACGGACTACCAAGCATCATTATTACACAAATACAGAGATATAGTGAATTCGTATTATTTAATTCAGTTCAGGATGGTTTCATCTAACGTACAGATTGTATAAGACAGATTGTTCTATAGGTTTAAAGACAAGCTGTGTAGTGATTTTGACTTGCTGAGACTGTAAGATGTCTGAAAACGAAAAGAGTATAGAAAACAACATAAACAGACTGTATATTAAATATGGGTTTAAACTGCATTATGTCTGAGAAACATCTAAAACAAAACCGAAACACTAAACTGCACAGAAATATCATGCCAGAAGTGTGTCATTATTGTATTGAATGGTTAAATGTGTACATTTTATAAGGTGTAGGCTAACAGTGAACCTGAATAAGCGCAGTGACTAAGTGACCTGAGCAGGTGAAAATATAGAAAGCTCAATATGTCCTCATCTACTTTCAATGTATTGGAAATGGAAATACAGTTAATTTATTATAAACAGACACATAGATTTTATAAAACTCCCCACTGCGCACTCCAAATCAAACTTACGGCTGATAATTAACATTCCAAATGGTCCTCAAATGCTACTGGTACCTCTGTTCATGGATTCTGCAACCCTGTTGTCCTGTCTTTTAGAAAGAGACAGTGCTATATCTTCAGTATTGGTCTTAATAGATATCCTTTTGCTGCAAAGGGCCACAGCCAGGCTACATCACGCAGGAGCAACCTACCACTGCAGAATCTTTGTCTAAGGTGATTTACTTATTTAATTGCGTGCGTCTCTATACATAACCTATACTCTACATATACTGTACATTCCCTACAGTTTCAGTATGCCTTTGACAAAAGAAGAACGTATTGAAATCATGTTCATGGCTGGATTGGGAAGCTGTCACAAGGTTGCAATGGACGTTAACAGGAAACATGGCAAGCACATCATCGATACATTTTGAACAGGATGATCGATGTAAATTATTATTATTTTGTCTTCTGGGAAACATATAAATGTCTTATGGAGCTTTTGAAAGGCAGTGCTAAATGAAAAAAATAAGATCTTTAAACTAACAATTTACACCGATCATCCTGTTCAAAAGTTTACACTCCCCTGGCTCTTAATGTATCATGTTGCCTTCTTGAGCATCAGTGAATGTTTGGGCCTTTTGTAATAGTTGTGTACGAGACCCTCAGTTGTCCTCAGTGTGAAAAGATGGACCTCAGCATCATATAGCCGCTGCTGGAAAGGGGTCAAATATACAGAAGATGCTGGAAAAGCAGAGAATGTGCAGGAGCTGGAGGATTTTTCTGAAGAACAGCAGGCAGTGTAACTGCTCAGGACAAACAAGGGCCTCATGAACAACTATCACAAAACATAAAAACAGTCGTTGCTCATCCAGTATTAAGAATCAAGTGTGTGTAAACTTTTGAACTGGTTAATTTGTGTAAATTCAGTTATTATTGTGTTTTGTGGACTGTATGTAAATATCCGTTATGTTAAATAGCTTATTCAGGGCAGTACTAAATAAAAAACCAAATGCAATTTATATGATCTCTCTTATTTTTTTTTAATTATTAACATTTTACAGATTCTGCAAGGTGTATGTAAACTTATGACCCCAACTGTGTGTATGTGTGTGTATATATATATATATATATATATATATATATATATATATATATATATATATATATATATATATATATGTATTAGGGTTGCACGATATTGAAGAAAAACACGATATGCCATAACACGTTAAACAATGCGATATGCGTCAGTGTGTAAAATCAATTTAATTTATATTTGTATACATTTATATATTTAAAAATTGAAAATGACATTACCAACATACATGTTTCATGTTCTCTTGAGGAAAAGAAAGCATTCTCTGCTATCTGTGTCGCCCTAAAACTTTTGGTAAAACTTTTTGGAGTATTAAGATCATTCGGTTATCGCACGCCCTTGCGATATGCATATTGCGATATTTACATCTGTGATATTTTGGTCATTTTGATATATTGTGCACCCCTAATATATACATATACATATTACATATATATATATATATATATATATATATACACACATATATATGGATAGAGAGTCGGACTTGCAACCCGAAGGTGAACCTAAAGGTTGTGGGTTCGAGTCGTCCAGCAGGGATTGTAGGAGGGGGAGTGAATGACCAGCGCTCGCTCCCACCCTCAATACCACGACTGAGGTGAGACCCTTGACCAAGGCACCGAACCCCCAACTGCTCCCCGGGCGCCGCAGCAAAAAAAAAAAACTACTGTGTGTGTGCACTTGGATGGGTTAAATGCAGAGCACAAATTCTGAGTATGGGTCACCAAGTCACTTCACTTCACTTCATATACATATATATATACATACATACATACATATGGCATTTTGTTAGATACACATACATACATACACACATTATATATACACCAGCATAATAACATACACACACACACACACACACACACACACACATATATATATATATATATATATATATATATATATATATATATATATATATATATGTGTGTGTGTGTGTGTGTGTGTGTTATTATGCTGGTGTCTGTCAATATTTTGGGCTGCCAAACAGAGCCCTATGTATCAGGCATTACACTCCTCCATTACCCCAGTTATTTCTCGAGCAGGATGATGAGACAAAAAGAGAAAGGGAGAGGTGTCAGGGAAAAGGAAAGGACGCCACCTACCTGTACCAAAGGCTTTGGCCACGAGCCATGTGAGGCTCGCGCGGATTTTAGCTCTGTTAAAATCATAATGGTCAAAAGATTTGATTGCAGGAACAATGAAAGTGTTTTTCCAGGGGCTGGCCTGGCTCAGGTCCCCCATGTCCTGTAGCAGCGGCAGGGAGAGCGGCAGCGGCGGCAGCGGCAGGGAGAGCGGCAGTGGCTGTAGCAGCGCTTCACAGCTCCGGGGCGGCCGATGACATCCTCCCGCAGGAATTCAGCGCTCAGAAATGATTCAGTGCGTCTGGCCTGGATCTCCTGCTCACTGTCTCACATCCCAGGACCTGTCGCTCGACCCCGGGCGGGATTTCTCTAAGCACACGCGGGGTGAATAGAGAGAAAAGTGGGGTACAGCCCTAACATTTCCATCCACTCAGATAGCGGATCCCTCTTAAAGCAACACCATGCTGCTGGCTCATTCAGAACAAAACACACACACACACACCTTCACAAACAGCAGATTGTCGTCTGAATGAACCCGAAATGCCCTTTCAGATCCCAACAGAGGCGCTGGAACTGATTTACACTCTTCCCTCCTCCTCCGGTCTATTCATCCACGCTTTACTGCTGTTTTCCAGCCCTGCCGTCTCTCTGAGGAGCTCCCTGACTGCGCATGCGCGCTCCGCCCAACATGCCCACAGAGCCCTTTATTTATTTATTTATTTATTTATTAAAGAGCACGGGAAGATACAGAATGACAATATGTTATATCCCAGGCAGCAAGAAAGGATTGTAATGTTGTTTCCTTCTGAAAAAATTCAGTTTTCACAGCTTAGAAGAAATGAAATGAAATGGATGTAAAGTTTTCCACTGTAGTCCACAAGAAAAAGATTAAAAAGCAGAGGCTTAAGATTTTTTTAAACTTAAGATTCATTAACTCTTTTTTACCAAAAGCCTGTTTTGGGTGTGTCTGTGGTCAGCATTGAATGTATTTGTGACCTCACACTCCACAGTAGTGATTATTGGCTCAGAGGTATGAGGCAACACTGCTAACCACTAAGCCACCGTGCCCCCTACTTTAGTTATATTATAAATAAAATTTATAAAAGATGGTATTAGGACAAGAAATTAGGCAACATAGCCACACAGCGCAGTAGTAGAATAGAGATTGGCACTGGGAGTACAGTATATAAATGCACAAAGGGCATAAATTATGACTTCAACCTCAACCATATCATCACACCCCTCACATCCCTTCAGCTAAACACAGCGTCATGATACTCTATACACAGAAACCCAACAATCCCTGACTAATCTTATAACAGACTTGTGGCAAGGGTTAAGTAAAAAAAAAAAAAAATCAGACTCTTCTTAAACCATGAATTACACTTTCATATTTCAAAGAGATATCAGGAATCATACCCCAAAAAAACAATGTCCAAAATGTTCCTCCAGAGAGTCTCAGTATACTCACAATACCAGAACAACCTCAGATTGGAGATCACAGAAGGAGCAATTTACATCAAACTCATCAGAAATAAATCTCTGTAGGGTAGCACCGATGTATCATTTTATAAGACACTTCTTTAATTATTTCTTCCGTTTTCTGTACTTCATCCTACACAGGGTTGTGGGGAGCCTGGAGTCTATCCCAGGGGACGCGGGGCACAAGGCAGAGGACACCCCGACCCATCACAGGGCACAATCACACACACAACAGACAATTTAGAGATGCCAGTCAGCCTGCAACACATGTCTTTGGACTGGGGGGAGGAAACCGGAGTACCCAGAGGAAACCCCCGAAGCACAGGGAGAACATGCAAACTCCACACACACCCGGAGGAGACGGGAATCGGGAACAAGGAGACGGGGATCGAACGAGGCACCAGTGCTAACCACTAAGCCACCGTGCCCCTTACGATAGTTACATTATAAATACAAATTTATAAAAGATGGTATTAGGACAAGAGGCAACATACCCACAAAGCGCAGTAGTAGAATAAAGATCGGCACTGAGAGTACAGTATATAAATGCAGACGGAGCATAAATTACAACTTAACCTCAACCATATCATCAGTTACTGCCATGTAGAGGAATGGGCCTGTTGATCTTCAGCTCGAAATTGAATCGATATGAATATGTGCACTGAAATATTTTCTCTCAATCCTTCTCATTTCATGTTTTGTAGCTCTGTCTGCTTCCATGACACAGTAAAGAGATTAGTATTTTGTTTTGTTTTGTTTTTACTTTGCCAAAATGTCTATGAAATGCTATAGCACTACAGATATGTGGTCTTGTGTTTTGTGGTTTGTTTTCTGGCACGAACTCCAACACCCAGGATTCCAAGCGGGCAATGTCGTCATATTTGTGCGACCGCATCAGCGTAAACAAGCCGCACAGCAGGCTGTCTAGTTTCTTAACCATTTTCTGGTTAAAGCGAGTGCGTTTTTACGTCTTTTTGTCGTAGGAGTCAACTATAAATTGATAATATTGATAATATTGATAATATTTATAGATGTATTAGTCTTGTGTGGGGCTGTTTTGCGTTGTATGAGCCTGAAAGGAAGATGTTTATGCCTCGATCATTAAAGGTTAAGAGAGCGTCTGAGAGTCAGAAAAGCCCTGAGGTGAAAAAAAGCAAAGGAAACTTGGATGCCAGTGTAACTGATTCAGAGTCGCACAGTGGGGATGAATGTTTCTCAGTGAAAACAGAAGATAATCCTGATGAATCACACAAACACACCACCTCACTACAAAGCGAGTTAATCAGGAATGAAACAGAGGAGCAGGAAGAGAAGCAGGAAGAGGAGGAACCTGTGAAGTCATTCAAGAAAAGCCAGAGATGGCCAAACCCAGGAGAACCTGTGTGTGTGATGTGTGGCCGTTATGGGGAGTACATCTGCGACAACACTGACAATGATGTGTGCAGTCTGGAGTGCAAGGCGAGCCACCTGGCCAGCATGTGCATGGGACTCAGAGAAAAGGTCTTCTCCAAAATGAAGCCAGACACTACAGGCATCCCTCCATCATCAACACATACTGAGCACACTTCCACTAGTGCCGAGCTCGGCTACTCCTACAGAGAGGACGCCTTCATAACAGAGCTGAGCGAGGACCAGGTTGAAAGGGTGAAGAAAGAGCTCTCAGTAGTTACAGAAGGTCAGAATGTCACCAGGCCCATCATTGAATTTGAGCACTGCCACTTTCCTGAAGCACTCAGAATGAACCTGAAGAAGGCTGGCTATGAGGCTCCAACTCCGATCCAAATGCAGATGGTTCCTGTAGGTTTGGCTGGGAGAGATGTGATTGCCACAGCTGACACAGGATCTGGAAAAACCATTGCTTTCCTGCTTCCAGTGGTGGTTCATTGCTTGGAGGTAAAATCCGTAAGAATATGTTACAGTTAAAGAACAGGTTTTAGTCTTAAACGCAGCTTGGTCCTGATACTAGATGAGATGCCTTCAGGTAACAGATTTTATTTTAATAAAGTGCTGCTGAACATCACATAATCTATGTGGAAATATCATGACTCTATGTCATGACTGCAACACCTACATACACCCCGATATTTCCTCAGCACTAACGCACTTGATTGAAATCATCAGCTGATCTTTAAACGAACATTAAATTAAGGTTCGAACCAGGAAAAAGCTAAACTGTACGTTGTGGTAGTCATTAAGGACTCACACTGCAGAAACTTAGGCTATCAGATTAATAAGCACAAGACGTAATGTATTTTACAACCTATTAGAGTTTTCAGCCAAGCACAATTTGTCGATTCATTCACTTAAAGACACCTCTAACCTGTTTCAGTAATGCTTTTAAAATGGATGGAATAACAGACAGCCTCCACAGGAACAATTTACAATCTGTTCCATTCACATTTTTTTTTTTTTTTGCTTTAAAGGAAAAGATATTGAAGTGACGTTATCACTTCACCAGCGTTTCTGAAAGTTCAGCAGGTTCTGGTGACTCCTCCATTTCTGCTATATTGCCCAGGAGTATAAAAATCATCCAACATGCCACACTTCCTTCCCATTTCCTTCTTGGATTAGTACATTATCCGGATATTAACAGGACACTGCAACTTATTGAATTTCCCAGTGTAAACACACAAGCGTTAAACGTGACTAATGGAAGTACACGATTAGAGAGGGGGGCCTGATCTTTGGAGTACAGTCCTTGGGTAGATTTCTAAACAAAAAGAAAGACATATTTGACCTCTTTTCTATTATGTAGCAGGGAAAAAAATGCATGTCAATCATCAGTATCTGTTGCATCCTGAAAACTAAAGACTACCATTATTACAAATTCTTGTGCCTTAATTTATGCCTATTTTTGATTTTCAGAAGGAAGCAGGTTCTTCACCCGGCCCTGTGAGTGTGATTCTGACTCCAACCCGGGAGCTGGCTATTCAAATCGAGAGACAGGTGAAGGAGTTGATTATGGGCCTGCCCAACATGAGGACTGCACTGTTGGTCGGAGGGATGCCCCTACCCCCTCAGCTACATCGGCTCAAACAGAAAATCAAGGTAGTGCTTTGAAGCCATACTCGTGCCAGCATCCCAAGAGCGGCAGGGCTTTATTTCAGTTTCAGTGACTATTTACTACTAGTACTACGCTATATGGCCAAAAGTATGTGGACACCTGACATTCAGAGCCATATGTGGTTCTTCCCACAAAGTTGGAAGCACACAATTGTATCGAATGTCTCTGTATGCTGTAGCTTTATAATTTCCCTTCACTGGAACTAAGAGGCTGAAAACTGTTCCTACATGCCAATGCCCCTGTGCACAAAGCGAGCTCCATGAAGACATGGTGTGTGAAGGTTGGAGTGGAAGAACTCGAGTATCCTGCACAGAGCCCTGACCTCAACCCCACTGAACACCTTTGGGATGAACTGGAACACTGACTGAACCCCAGACCTCCTCACCAACATCAGCGCCTGATCTCACTAATGCTCTTGTAGCTGAATGAACACAAATCCCCACAGCCACGCTCCAAAATCTAATGGAAAGCTTCTCAGAAGAGTGGAGCTTATTATAACGGGAATGGGATGTTCAACAAGCACATATGGGTCTTGATGGTCAAGCGTCAGCAAACTTTTGGCCATATACTACTACTACTACCTCTAATAATAATAATAATTGTTGTTGTTTGTACCTAGCACCTTCCATATACACCAATCAGCCATAACAGTAAAATCACTGACAGAAGATCACTGCTACTGTAGCACAAACTGCTGAAAAAGTTAAAGCTGGCTATGATAGAAAGGTGTCAGAACACACAGTGCATCGCAGCTTGCTGTGTATGGGGCTGCGTAGCCACAGACTGGTCAGAGTGCCCATGCTGACCCCCGTCCACCACCAAAAGCACCTACAATGGGCACGTGAGCATCAGAACTGGACCATGGAGCAATGGAAGAAGGTGGCCTGGTCTCATGAGTCACATATTCCTTTACATCATGTGGATAGTCGGGTGCGTTTGTTGCTTACCTGTGGAAGAGATGGCACCAGGATGCACTGTGGGAAGAAGGCAAGCTGGCGGAGGCAGTGTGATGCTCTGCGCAATGTTCTGCTGAGAAACCTTGGGTCCTGGCATTCATGTGGATGTTGCTTTGAAAAGTACCACCTACATAAACATTGTTGCAGACCAAATACACCCCTTCATGGCAACAGTATTCCCTAATATCAGTGACCTCTTCCAGCAGGATAATGTGTCCTGCCACACTGTAAAAATTGTTCAGGAATGGTTTCAGGAACATGACAAACAGTTCAAGGTGTTGACTTGGCCTCCAGATTCTCCAGATCTCAATCCGATCGAGCATCTGTGGGACGTGCTGGACAAACAAATCCGATCCATGGAGTCCCCACCTCGCAACTTACAGGACTTAAAGCATCTGCTGCTAACGTCTTGGTGCCAGATACCACAGCACACCTTCAGAGGTCTTGTGGAGTCCATGCCTCGATGAGTCAGAGCTGCCTTGGTGGCACAAGGGGGACCTACACAGTATTAGGCAGGTGGTTTTGTGTTGTGGCTGATCGGTGTATGTCAGATACAGATGATTTGAATTACAGTATGTGCAAAGAAAAAGAAACATAAAAAAGACATTAAAAAACCAAAACAAATTACAAAAACATTTGTGTAAAGAAGGTAAAGTCACTGAAAATAATCTGACTACAGAGTATTATGCAATGCTATGAAAACAGTAGTAAAATGTAAATAGTAAACAGATTTACATTTTTTTAAAATTTTTTTTAAAGGAATTAGATGGAGCCTGGTGAATATTGAAACATAGTGAGTTCCAGATATTTTAAAGCATTAAAACAACACAATACTCTCTGAGTACTCTGAAATTTCAACATGTATGCAGTGACAATAGAGTAAACTATAGCAGATGCGAAGACTTTATACTATAAATACAAAATAATAGTTATGTAAGTATTTAATGAATCAATCAACCAAATCGAGCCATTTTCTGTTTTGTTTTGGTATTGTATACCTGTAGCTCAATAACGTGTGTATGAAATAAAGTGCATGTTTCCTGTGCATACAGATTGTGATTGCCACTCCAGGCCGTCTGATAGAGATTCTGAAGCAGAAGGCTGTCCAGCTCGACGGCGTAAAAGTTGTAGTTGTTGATGAGGTATGATTCTGTTATTCGTTACAGGTTGCAGTTTTATTTAAACTCCGTTACTTCCAGCTGTTTTTGTTCGTAAAAAAAAATCTTCTGTTGAACTTATCAGGCTGACACCATGCTGAAGATGGGATTCCAGCAACAAGTGCTCGAGATTTTGGAGCACGTTCCCGATGACCATCAGACTTTGCTAACGTCTGCGACGATACCTGCAGGAACGGAGCTGCTAACAGCTCGTCTGACCAGCGATCCCGTACGCATTACAGTTGGCCAGAAGAATCAACCGTGTGCTAATGTCCGCCAGATCGTTCTCTGGGTAGAGGAGCCATCAAAGAAAAAGAAGCTCTTTGAGATTCTGAATGTAAGGAAGTATTTCTTCTAGGTGGGGGTGTGATAATGTATTGAGATGTCCGACATCATTATATTGTCGAACTGATGCTTCATGCAATTTCATGTGCAGCAAGCACCATTAACAGCAGTTAAAAACAACTAAACAGCAAACATACCAAGAAAAATCTGAGAAAACAAAAACAATATTTGGACATAAACTACTATAAAATATTCAGGTAATTTTAACACTCAAATAATTTAATACTAACTCTGCTGCTTCAGTGATTTAATGTGAAGAAAGCAGATAAACCTGACTGTGATAATGGGGTTGGATTATTATCATACTGTGAATTTTCCTGTTCTTACTCCTTTAATTTTCCTGAGCCTGAATTTAATATCTAATGTGTACCTATAAGCGTTTAGTTTTTGTCCTTTTAGCATTTGAGATCGCTTATTCCTTATGTAGTCTTACTCTAAACTATGATAGGTTAATGACATGTGGTATGAAGTGGACCATAGGTAGGCAGCTTGTAAGATTTCAACACTCCAGTGGGTCTTTTGCTCAGGGGATGAACAAATCAGCAGTCCGGATCCCAGCACAAGCAGATTTCATGTTCAACGGATCGATTTTTCATTCGTAGTTGCCAGACATACAAGTGGGTTTAACAACCAAAAAAAGAAAAAAATCCTACTCCTTGTTGACTTTCGCAGAACTTCATTTGTTTAATCGTAATATGCTTCATGGTGTTGTGACGCAACCTTGACTCGAAGACTATAGCACCAGCTCCTCGTTCCGAATCCCACCGCCTGCTGCACTACACACATCTACCGAGGCGTGACCTGGCTCATGATGGAGCTGTTTTACTAGAAAGAATAATTAAAACATTGCATATATGACAGACAGTCTCTTCAAAATTAAAAAAACAAATGTTTACAAAAGTGGACGATGTATGTGTGTGTGTGTGTGTGTGTGTGTGTGTGTGTTCAGTATAGCAGCGCAATGCAAAAAATCATGCAGATACATCGAACATCAGAATGAAGAAAAAGTGTGATCTCTGTGACTTTAACCATGGCATGGTTGTTGGTGCCAGATAGGCTGGTTTGAGTATTTCAGAAACTGCTGATCCCTTGGGTTTTTCACACACAACAGGGTCACAGAAACTGGACAGTTGACTAAAGAGTGATTATTTGAATTGCTATAGACTTCCTGGCAGCTCGGAACAATCTGCCCATTTTCCTCTGACCTCTCTTATCAACAAGGCGTTTCTGCCCACAGAACTGTCGCTCACTCAATGTTTTTTGTTTTTTTAATCATGCTTTTAATTCAGTATTTTGATTTGTCAAATTACAAGGATGATCTGCTTCACTAATTGTGTGATATTTATATATCTAATATGGCCCTCCGTGGTTTTTGGATGTATTTACAATCTCATGCATTAATTTCTGGGTGAAATATTGTTATTACAACGAGACAGTGGAGCCGGACTTAATACTGGTTCTTGCTCGAGCCCGTATCGCACAAGAAACATGGGCTTAAGTTCAAGATCAGAATCATGCATAACTGAGACGTGTCTGGTTTCAGCAAACTCCGCCCTACTCGCATAAATCCCGTGCAAATATCTAAATATAGGTCTATATTTATGTCTGAGGTCTGAATACAGATATGTAGGTTGGGCGATATTTATTTTCCCCTGTTTACGATTTTTCCATTTTAAAAATTGCAATAAACGATTTAATCATCCAGACCATTTCAGCTTTAAGGAGAGTATTCTTCCTTTTTTTCTCTTTTGGAAGAAGTGCTGGTTTTGACCATTTATGCTGAAATATTTCAGTTAAATATAGTTAACTGATGTTAGCTAACATTAGACAAGTATATAGTTAAGTCATGTTTTGACAAGTTTTATTTCACGTTAATGATCTTAAAACATTCTGCATTTACTTTGAGAGAAAGTTAGATCGCATCACCTAGCTTACAGTCAAGAGCATGTAAGATTGGGAGGAAGGGGGCGGGGTTTCCTGACGCTGTCGGGTAATGTGTGAAAGTTCAAAATACCTGTGCAAATCTTTCCAAACTTCGTATGTAGATCGGCTCATCTCTCGTTTTATTGAAGAGAAAAAGTCTGCTCTTTTGGAGTTAAATTGCAGCGGTTCTATGTGAACTGCGTAAAGGTTGGCAGGTCTGGTAATGTAATATATCGGAGTAAACGTCGCTGGATGTCGTAGCAGTGTAATATCATGTAGAGACGATAAAATCGGTATATCACACAAGCCTAACAGTGTGGACAATTAACTCCTGGCTGCACTTGTAACTGTTCAGCTTTAGTTCTCAGCGGATTTACAGTCGATGTTTTGTTGTACTGTCGCTGAGAGTATATTTGTGGTGCTGGCATTTATTCTTTTGGTCTCTACTTCATTCTTGTATCTCTACAGTCTGAGTGCCTGTGCTAATGTGTTAGCTGTTGTTTACTGCTGTGGTCTCAGTTTAGTCCCCCTGGCCCCCCAGACGGTCCACATTTTCGCTCTATCCCTGCTTACACAGAGGACTGGTTTGAGAACTGTTGTTTTATCTGACGTTAGGGCTTCATCTATAAACATACAGTTGTACTCCTTTAGTAGCCGGACCCTGTTCCTGTACCCTTCTGGAGCTCTGTCAGATTGCTGACTTCCTTACATATCGTCTTTGTCTTGGTTTCCAATGTTATTTTCCAGGGAGGACATTGAGGATGGTTTGTAGGTTTTCCTAGCCTGGTGTCTCATGTGGCACTACTGCTAAGGGTATATAGTTTCAGTTATATTGGTGGC